>NC_141141.1:54184261-54504860 GCF_053477565.2 Lygodium microphyllum | reverse complement strand
GTGGCGGACAGGATTGCATGTGGCGAGGAACTAGGGCTGGCGAGGTGTTTGCTAGCTCTGGCTGGCGCTTGATGTAGGCGCACAGAGCTGGGATAATGGACGGGTAGGTTAGGAATGATACAGGTGCTGTGGTGGCGGTGCAGACAGAGGCGCTGCCTTGGGCAGCTTCACAGGGGACTGGGCACAGGATGAAGCAACTGCAGGCGACTGGAGGCTGGCGGGCGAATTGGGTGGACCAGCTGGAGCTAGATTGGTGGGCGCCCAGGCACAGTGAGCTGAAGGCTGGCGATGCAGGCATGAGCAAAGCGAATCTACTGGTGGCGTACTTGGTGCTGCTGGTGGGGCTGAATGCCAGCTATCACTAGGAGCGTTGGCTCAGTTGGTGATAGCAGCCATGGGCTGGGCCAGCTCTGATACCAAGTGTGAGATGTGAGAGAATGCACAGAGATTGAAGCTTAGCTGAGAGTACAGTTGACAATGAAGAGAGTGAAGACATGACTCCCAATGCAATAATCAGAGTGTAAGGTGCAAGTACAAAGTACAACCCTTAAACCTTAGGGTTGCTAAAGTGTGTTCACACCTGAAAGGTGTAAAAGTGCCCAAACTGTGTAACATAGGTACATAAAATAAAAGATAATAAATACGGGGGGAAAACCCCCTCATAAGGAGAGTAAAAAGTGCCCTAGTGTCCTACTGAAGATCACCAACACTCCTTTGTGAGCGTAGGCGTGAGTTAAACCCAACAACCATGTCATGACTAACCTGTTGCACTTGCATTTTTCTCTCCCCTTTGCCTGTTCAACAAGCATGACCCTTGCTTCTCGAGATCATTATCTATGCCTTAGTCCTTGAGACACGAGTTCGGGATGCAATGTTTCTTCATTGCATAGTGTGTTTGCTGCATGAGCATTGTGTTATAGATATTCATTTATTTATGATATTCATTGTGCTCATTGTCTTTGTGTTACCCTAACCCTAATTGTGTTCTATTGAGTTTATGCTTTGTCGTAGGCTTAAATTTGTGGTGTTGCATCAAGGTATTTCTTTACATGGTATTGGAGCTAGGATCTCTTTGAATAAACCTAGGCCTTTGATTTGAAAGACCTTTGTAAGAAGTAGAAACAAAAAGTGGGCAAGATGATTTTGAAAAGGACATCTCGATTCATTCCCAAGAGCCAAATCCATTGAGAAACGGGCGGGAATGGGCCACACAGTTTACTCCTTCAACATCTGATATGGTCGGAGAGACATCGGACTTCCATGGAGTCCATAGAGTTTACGAGATTTGAAGAGCTGAATACGAACTCATCCTCATGTATTGGGGTCTTTGGGTTCAACAACATATTGAAGGTAAATCTAAGCTTTTCCATTTAGATTTGGTGCATCGGTCTAATAATTTTGTAGGAAGGATGGAAGCTTTGCAAAGGATTGGCCATCCTAACATGGAAATTGGTTTGGAGTACGAACACTTTATCTCTCTACCACCTTCATCTTCATCTTTATCTCTTTTATCTATTCTGTTTACATCTCCACTATCATTCACTCCTATGCGAGGTACGCAAAACAACACTTTTTCATCTTTTGATGTTTCTTTCTCTTTTCAACAGGTCAAGATATAGGTAATTTTTATGAATAAGGGACTATGCAAACACGGTAATGGTTCAGAAGTCTTCAAGAAGATAGATTTTTGTATTGGAACACAAAGAAGGGTAAGGAGTCTAAAAGATTAACTCAAACACTTATAAGTTCTCTCCCTTCTTTTCCTTTAGTTTTACTGAAGGTTAGTTTGAAGTAGGTGAATGTCACGGGGACTTGAGATTTTGATATGCTTTGATCTTGCCGATAACATTTGATTAAGTTAGTAATCAAATGTGTAAGGTTGTTTAGCATATGTGATGCACATGGCAGTTATTTCATGGTAATAGGTCAAGGACCCTGAGGATGCAGTGGGTGTCAAAGGCAGAAGTTGTGATAAGTTATATTGGTGTCAATTTTGACCCTAGGACCATAGTTGCCGGGGTTTTTAGAAACGATAAGGTAGGAAATGGGTTTCAAACAAGTTTCCTACAGTATTAATTTTTAGGAAACGTCTAAAAAACGTTTCTTATCTACATAGTAAAAAATATGGGTTAAAGAATACACATACATGAAATACTTAAAGAAATAATTCTATCTATCCATTATCTATATAACCAATGATTAAATTGTACACTAAAAGCATGAAAATAAGATCTAACCTTTAAGAAAATAGGCATTATTGACCATTTGTAAGTCTCATTTTAGTTTATACAATTAACATCCTTATCGATGATTAGCAACATAATATTTAAAAAGAAAAAGTAAATACAATTTTAAAGCAAGGATAAAAGTAGCAAACTTGAACAAAATTATAGAAGTAACTGAGTATCAAACAAGTCTAAAGCCTTATGAACCTTGTCAAATATTCAATACAAAAATGGATTATGAAAACCACTAAAAGTCAATCCTAAGTCCTAGAGAATGTATCATGAGTCATGACTCATCTTAAATTTCCTCCTTACTGTTCTCAATCTCCTCATCCCCCTCCTCGTCACTCTTGTTTCTAGAGTTGGAGCTCTCAAGTAGATCCTCATTAATAGCTACAACACTTGTGCCAGCTGCATTATGAGTATGAGATGCTGCTTCTTATAGCTTGAAGAGGCACCACATATTCATCTCTTGTATGTTTGCACTACTAGCAAGTGGTTTCATTAAAGTTGGGAGGGGCAAACAAACTTGGATTCGAGATTTGAAGGTATAACTGTGTTCTTGGTGTCACTTTCTATTGAGTTGGCCTCTTGGACACTATTTGCGGCATGTGGATCAAGTGGCTACTTTGTAGTGAACTCTAGTTGATGAACAAATGCTCAGCGCTTTTGGGCCACCCTCTTTTGCTTAGAAAACTCTAGCACCTCTTTAATTTTACCACAATACTTCATTTGTGCTTCAGTTTTGGTGCCTAGTGGGTATGCTTTTTTGGGCAAAAACATGACTTTCTAGCCATTGACATTTTTTCGATGTATAAGGAACGCCTGAAAAAGGTAAGAAATGTTTCTTACCCATTTCGTATGTTTCCTATCTTAGGAAACATGTTTCCATGTAAGTATACCTAGGACAATTGTTTGGCCAATAAATGTCAGTGGTGACATTAGAGACTAGCATTAATTAATAAATTAATGCAAGTCTAAGGCCAATAGAGGTTAGGGACCACTCCAAATTGCAAATGGCCTAGCCAATTTAATTATGGATGGGCACACAAAAAGTTTGGGCAAGGTCAGAAGCATTGAAATTAATATCAAAATTATTTAATTCTAAAAAATAATTAGATGGTTGGATAATGCTAAAAAATGGTTTTAGAAGGCTACCACTTGGCAAAAACGCCCATGCAAATTGAGAAAACATTATTGGAGGTTGGTTCTCAGCCATTCAGTTAGTTAGTTTACAGCCTGGGGGGGAGAGGGAGGAAGTTATTGGTCCATTTTTTGATCGAAGAACATCAATTTGCTATAGAAGACAGCCATTTGGGTAGCCTCAATAGGTAGGGGACAACAAAGAGACACCTTCCAAGGGTTGGCAACAATATTGTTGATCAGGTGACAACATGTTGGAGATGCTTGGTAGTAGGTGATTGCATTAAATGTAGGCTAGAGCAGGCAGCTGGCAGATTTTAGGATTTTCTCACTAAGAAAATTAGATATCTCTCTCATCTTGACTTTCTCTCACCTTATTAGGTCAATTCTCAAAAGATCTCGGTATTTCTCAGCCATTCTCATCAGATCTCAGCTAGATTTGGTGGACAACACGAGGATTTTAGCTGTAAACCTCAAATTTTTGCAAAAAATTAGGGTTCAATAGCCACCTCAGGACACATGCCAACAGGATGAGGCATGATACGTTGAAATTAGCACTTGCAATTTTTTGTATTGACAGGGATTTTAGATGCCAGGCCATCCATTGTGAATTGGGGCAGGATTTGGCTAGGTGGTGGTTCCATTTGTACAAGTCCTCAGTAAAAATCAAGGGGCAATTGGCCCAAATTGCTTGTTGATTGTTTGTACAGCAAGGGGCTTTTGGATTAGCCAAGAAGGTTGGAGAATCTCCGCTTGTAATTGATCCATTGGTAATTGTAGTTAAAGAAATATCGAAAAGGGTACCAATTTTTGGGCCAACTGGGTGTCTATTGTCCAAGATTGTTAAGGTAATGTGTGCATTTCAGTTTATGCTCAATTATTAATTGTTATAATTAAGTGCTTGATTAGGTTTTATCACCGTATCGGAGAGGGCTTTTTAGTTTCAATGAACCGTCTCTATCTTTATTCAATGCATTTAATGGACAAATAATTAAATTTATTTTTAACCATTGTATCAACCAATCCATTTAATCTTCCACCCATCCCTCCCTCTATGTTTGTTGTACCTTCGTTTCTGTCTCCATTAAGTGTGCCTTACATGACATTATACATCACACTTGGGGGTCCTTTATCCTTAGGCATAGCCTTTAGAACCTTGTCTTTTCCGTAGCTGGGTGGTGTACCTATGATGGAGGCTTGTCCTCCCTTTCCCACACTTACAGGTTTTTCACGGCATGGGAATGCCACCCAACCATTCTCGACCACGGATCAATTGTTGGTACCATAGTTTGCCTTCATGATGTTACCTAGTAGGCCTTTTGGTCATTATGGTGCCCTAGCTAGCATTTGTACATGGAACATTTGTCCCGGTGCCTCCACTTCCATCGGCACTCTATGGAAATATTAATGTTTTTATGCCTTCCCATCAATTGGCAACCATTGGACACTTTCGGTCTATTTTTGCCTACCCACCTCCACTTCCTTCTACTTATTTGCCTCCACCACTTTCTTCTTATCCATCTGATTCCACCTATCAGACACCTCATGGTTCTTTGTCCTCATTAGCCAAACATGCCTTTAATGACAAGACTTGTTTTAATGGGTTGAACTTCACTACTTGGTCAAATTTGATGAGACATGGCCTTGACTCCCAAAACCTATGGGGTATCGTGCAAGGGTTGGAAACCCAACTTGGTCCCATACTTGTTTCATATCAGGTCGTCTGCTCATCGAAGGCTAGGAATGCCTCCACTATTGTTGAGTTTGTGCAAGGCTTATTGCTTGAGTTTCATTCTTAGCTTTAGCATTTTGATTTAGTGTTTGAGCATTGGGGACACTTACTGACTGCTATGCAGCTTAGAATAGAACCTGTCACATAAATCTGGACTATAAGCTTCAAAACTTTAAAATCATCGCTTGGGATGACTTGAAAGTCAAGTTGGTTGAGTATTGCCGACTTCTCGATGAGTTCTCTACCATGGGGATTCCTAAGTCCTCGGATGATCAAGTCACATTGTTCTTTAACAAGTTGCTGTGGAAATGCTTCCATTTTGTTAAGCAAATGATCTCACAGCCCACAATGTGTTAGAATTTACCAATTCTATGGATAGTGCTCCATGTTTTAGTTAGTTGGTTTATGTATGGAACACAACTATGCCAATTAAGTTGTGTCACCTCTTTTAGAGTTCGTTCTAGGGTTGGCTAACTTGAGTTAAGTTGGGGGTTTGGTCTACCTCTCCCCATTTCTAATAGTTGGTATTAGAGGTAAACACATGGGTTCTATCTCTCCACTTCTTAGTTGGTGCCACCCATGTGAAGTTCTTGTTTTTACCCTGCATGCAATCTTGGACATAGTCTTGCATGCAACCCTATACACATAGCCTTTCTCAGCCTTGCCCGCCATTTTTTGTAGATTTGGGAAAAAACACAAAAACCCTAATTTTTTGAATGTGGGGGTTTAAAAAAATCTTTGCAATTTCTCATCCAGCTTTCTTGTCTCATCTCCAATTTCAAAGAAAATTTAACTTTCTCACACTATATGCCAAGAAATTCGGGGATTTTGGATCGACTTTCCCAATTTCTAAAATTTCTTCAAGAAAATTCGAGACTTTTGCCTGATTTGAGCTCTTGCACATGAATATCCACCGAAATTGCTAAGACTGCGCAATTTCTTCGACATTGGTATTAGAAATTTTTGGCTTTTCTAATTCTCACATTCAACACACATCCGGAGGTGCCCTGAAGTTGCTGGTTGCTGTCGATACACGTCCCAAATCTAGAAAACTGCTCTGAAAAATTGGAAATTTTTAGCATTAAGTTGTTGCATTTAATGTTGGGCACACATACTAAGGCATAACAGTTCTACAACACTAAGTTGCTGCAAATTGCAGTTGGGGTGTTGTCTATGCAGTTTTGGATACGCTTTTCAAGACGAGAGAGAGTTTTGCACTCACTTTAGTATCTTGTGTTGGGATTTTGGTACTTAGCAGAGTACATTTCACACTTCAGTTTTGTAAGCATTTGGTTGCTTGGTTGTCATTTTTAAAAGAAAATTATAATGTGAAATTAAAGACATTAGGTTAAAGGTTGTGTTTGCTACCATGATGCCAGCTTCTCTAAATATTGGTTAGCGTGGAGCAATAGAAATTTCGCATGATGCTCGAAACTAATCCTTGCCACAAACAATAAAGATACACTGTACACATGACACACATGCATGAACAAGAACACACAGATACACCCCCATGAATATATAATTTATTACCCATGTGCATGACACACATGCAACCACATCAATTAGGATATCATTAGTACATATATATATTTTTCGGGGGGGGGGGGGGGGGGGGGGGGGGGGCTGAGAAACAGCCTCTTACTTTTGTGGAGTTGGAAGGCCTCTTGTTACAAGAGGAACAGACTCGATGGAATGTTGCCTTGAGGTTAGGGGATGTTCTCATGCTCTCTAAATATAAGGCCAAGGGCAAAGTGAAGCAGTTTGTTAAAAATCAGCAAAGAGCTGATTCGGGACAACAATCAAATAAGGTTGCCTAAGAGTCTAAGAAGACCAAGAAAAAGGGGAAATGCCACTATTGCAAAAAACCAGGGCATTACATTGATGAATGCAAGAAATGGTTGGCCAAGGAGAAAAAGGATAGTGGTTTGGCTGTTCAAGAGACATCCACCAGTTGGTTTTCGAATGGAGATGCTATAACCAACTTTTAGAGGACTATGCTTTCTTGACATGCAGTTATGACACATCCATGGCTTATAGTTTATTTAATACTGTTGAAAAGGAGCATGCTTGGTATTTGGACAATGGGGCATCCAGGTACATCACTTCACAAAAGTGCTTGTTCACATCTTTGCATTCAGCCCTTGCAAGGAAGTGTGTTACGTGTGCTAATAATAGTAGCTATGATGTATGTGGTATTGGTTCAGTGTTGATGACTATTGTAGATGGTTTCGATTTCATGCTTCTTGATGTTTTCTTTGTGCCTAGTATGGCAAAAAACTTATTGTCCATTTCAGCTTTTAATAAGCATGGATTTGAAGTCATCTTTGAGGATGACGAGTGTATTATTAGAGACAGAGAGATGGACTATGCTCTTCAATTGCCAGGTACCTTGTATAAGGGCCTATTTTTGTTGGACACATATGAGAGGAGTTTTCATGATGTGCTAGCAGTTAGCACTCATACGGCCACTATGCAAAATGCGGAGCTTTGGCACGCTAGCTATGGTCACATGAGCTTTGGCAGTCTCATGACTCTCCACAAGTGTTAGATGACACATGCTTTGCCTACACTGGATACTCCACCTCCTTGTGCTTGTGAGTGTTGCATTCTTGGGAAATTGCATAGATTTGCTTTTAAGAAGGATGGTGCAGTGTGTGCTGCCTGGAAATTCCAGCTCATGTACTCTAATGTATGGTCCTACGAGGACTAGAGCGCTTGGTGGTCATTTGTATTTTGTTACATTTATCGATGACTACTCTAGGTACACTTGGGTGTATGGTAAGAAGGCAAAATCAGATGTATTTATGCACTTCAAACACTTGGTGGCAAAATTTGAAGCAGAAATAGATCTAAAGGTGCAAAATCTATGCACAGATAGAGGGGGGAGTATATGTTTTGTGAATTTAAGACATTTTTGCTTGAGCATGGCATTATGCATCAAGCCATTGTGAGGATGGCACCTCAACAGAATGGAATGTTTGAAAGAAAGAATCACTCTTTCATGGAGATGACCACATGCATGCTTAAGAGCAAAGGCCACACAAGTTTTGGTTAGAGGGTCTCCAGTGCACAAATTATGTTTTGAATTGTGCACCTACAAAGATACTAAAGACTATTACACCATTTGAGGCTTGGCATGGCAAGAACCAAAGGTTGATTACTTTAGAGTGTTTGGATGCATAGCTTATGTGCATGTATCCAAGGAGCTTTGTAGCAAGCTCGATGACAAGGCCATAAAATGCATTTTTATTGGCTATAGTTTGGAAAGCAAAGGCTATTGTTTGTATGATCCATGTGCAAAAGAAAGTGTTTGTCAGTAGGGATGCGATCTTTGCTGAAAATGCAGCCTTTTTGCATGATCAATTTGAGATGCCAGCCTCCTATGACTTGAATGATGCATTTGAAGACCTCCTACCACTTTCTTTGGGGTCCGAGCATGTTGAGAATGGCCAGAAAGATTTCTTACAGCAAGCTGTTGCTGCACCGCATGCTCTTGACGAGCAGGGTTTTGATAATGGTTTGCCTCCAGTAGTGGAATATGCAGTGCGGCAAGAAAGGGCTGTTGTAAATGCAGTGCAGAGAGTAAAATGGTTGATTCTATTCCCACAAATCATACATGCGATCTTGTTGAGTTGCCCCATGGTTAGAAATGTATGCACAAAAAAGTGTATTTATTATGAGGAGACATTTGCTCCTACATCCTATATGAGTACAGCTAGGTGTGTTATTGCAATGGCTGCATATTATGCATGGAAGGTGCATCAGTTAAACATCAAGACAACATTCTTGAATGGTGATCTACATGAGGATGTTTATGTGTCACAACCTTCAAGGTTTGTGGTGAAAGGCAAAGAACCGATTTGCAAGCTGTATAAAGCTCTTGATGGTTTAAAACAAGCTCCTTGTGCATGGTATGTGTCACAAGGGCGTGAAATTTTGAGATGCTTTAATCTTGCTAATAACATTTGATTAAGTTATTAATCAAATGTACAAGGTTATTTAGCACATGTGATGCACATGGCAGTTATTTCATGGTAACAGGCTAAGGACCTGGAGGATGCAATGGGCATCAAAGGCCAAAGTTGTGATAAGTTATGCCATCTAGGCTTTGGGGGTGAGTTGGTGTCAGTTTGACCCCAAGACAGTTATTTGGCCAATAAGTGTTGGTGCTAACACTAGGGACTAGCATTACTTAATTAATTAATGCTAGTCTAAGGGTCAACAGAGATTGGGGATCACTCGAGGTTGCAAATGGCCTAGCCAATTTGATTATGGATCAGCACATTTAATTTTAGGTAGACTCAGAGGAGCTAAAATTAAATTTCAGGATTATTTAATTCAAAAAATTATAGAGTGACTGGATAATGCTACAAAATGAGTTTAGAAGGTTGCCGCTTGGCAAAAATGCACATGCAAACTGAGAAAACATTTTTGGGGGTTGAGTCTTAGCCATTCAGTTAGTTTACAACTTGGGAGAGAGAGAGGGAGAGAGCTACTGGTCCATTTTTTGATTAGAGAACAACAATTTGTTGCAGAAGACAACCATCTAAAGGCCTCAGTAGGCAAGGAACAACAATGATTCACCTTCTAGGGGTTGGCAACAACATTGCTGATCAGGTGACAACATTTTGGAAGTGTCTAGTAGTAGGTGACTCTATCAAATGCAGGCTAGAGCAAGCAACACGAAGAGTTTAGGGTTTTCTCGCAAACAAAATCAGATTTCTCTCTCATCTTGGCTTTCTCTCACCTTCTCTAACCCATTCTTAGGATATCTCAGCATTTCTAAGCCATTTTGAGTAGATTTTAGCCAAATTTGGTGGGTAGCAGAGAGATCTTTGTTGTAAACCCTAAATCTCTGCAGAAATTAGGATTTGATAGCCACCTCGGGACCCGTGCCAATTGATGAAGGCATCGTACATTGAATTCAGTATGTGAAATTTATGTAATTGTCAAGGAATTTAGATGCTAGCCCATTCATTGTAATTTTGGGTAGCATTTGGCCAGTGGTGGTTCCATTTGTGCAAATCCTGGGTGAAAAATCAAGGAGGAATTGGATCAAATTGATTGTTGATTGTTGCTACAGTAAAGAGGCTTTTGAAACAGCAAAGGAGATTGTAAATCTTAGCTTGTATTCATTCCATTAGCAATCAAATTAGAGAAATATTAAAAGGGTGTCAATTTTGGGGCCAACACGGTGTCCAATGTGCGAGATTATTAAGGTAATTTGTGCATTTTGAGTTATGTTCATTTGTTGATTATTGTAATTAAGTGCTTAATCAGGGAATCACCACCCTTTCCAAGAATGAAGGTTGGTTTCATGGCTGCATTGACGGGATACCACTCAATCCCTTGATTTGGTGGGCTCAAGGCACTTGATTGCAAGCCAAAGCTTTGTACTAGTGCTGATTTTTGCTCTTAGCTGAGAAATCGCAGCAATATGTCTTTACACAGTGAGATGGACTGAAGCAGTGATAATGTATCTTAGTACGAACATTCACATGGGAATGAAGAAAATGCAATGCTTGACCTTGGACACGGCTCAAACCATGGACAACAAGTTGAAAATATTGTTGTTGGGCAAGACAATAGGGTTTGCAGGGAGTAACACAAAGTCTGTAGGGCAAACACTAAGAGAGAAGAGGAACTCAGAAACATAAGAAGAACATGGTGATGATGTAGTGAATCATGCTATGAAAAGAAAAGCTAATATAGCAGAATCGGAGCTCAGAAGATAACTCCATTGTCCTGTCTAAATTAGGTGGCAACACCTGTGGGAAATTTGCACAATGAAGGGAGTGAAACGGGGTGCTACGGGCACTGGACTATGAAAGTAATTACTCGAAGATGAAGGACAACTATTGAGGGAGCAAATTATAGTCCTCTGATGTTGTTGGAGATGTGGAAGATGATCACCAATTGAGGGAGAAAATTGCTATCCTTTGATGCCAGGGAGTAACCTAGGAAGCAAAACACAAATCCCAAAGTGTTGGAGCTGTCAAACGTAGGGAGAGAAGCCTAGATGCTAACACCAGGTGGATAATGATGGTGCTAGATGATGGAGGATGAGCTAGGCTGCAAAAGCGCAGGTCCCAACAACCTTTGTGATAGACGAGTGATGCTAGGTGATGGAGAACGAGCCAAGCTGCAAAAACGCAAGTCCTAGCAGCCCATGTGATAGATGAGTGATGCCAGGTGATGGAGGAGGAGTTAGTCTGTAAAAATGCAGGTCCCAACAATCTCTTTGATAGACAAGTGATGCCGGGTCATGGAGAAGAAGCCAGGCTGTAAAAACGCAGATCTCAACAGCCACTGTGATAGATGAGTGATGAATTCACTGATGCTCGGTGATGTATACTATCGCTAGAGGCTAGCATGCTGACACCAAGTTGGAGATGATGACACCGGGCAAGGAGAAGGCCTCCAGAATGAAAAATGTAGGTGAAGGTGGAGCTAGAAGGAGAAGGGTGTTGATGCCAATCAGAGGATGGTGACACGAGGTGGAAGATGCTCCGAATGCAAGGCGTGATGCTAGAACAGGGCGTCTGAAGTAGAAGAGAAAGGGTGAAGGCAACTACGAGTCATGAACCGCAATGTTCTCTTGAATGGGTGGGAGGGCAGTGGAAGGGGCTGGTGAGAGAAGGGAAGAGTGTTTGATGATGGAGGAAGAGGGGTGAAGAATGACTGAAGAGTGGTGGTAGGAGTGTGAAGAATGACTGAAGAGTGGTTGTAGGAGCGTGAAGAATGAATGAAGTGATTGCATATTTATAGGTATAAGGTGTCTAGGGTGGCGCACCACTGTGTAGGCGCTCATTGAAAAAGGTGTGGACACTAAACCTTTTTGGGGCTGTTAGTGCGAAATCCTAAATGAAGTGTGTAAACTAAAGAAGTGGTTTCTCGACAGATGCATGGCCTTCAGGGCATAGCGAGGTTGATGACCAGCAAAGTGAAGAGGAATTCGATGACTAGTTCAAGAATCACATGAGGATAAGAACAAATCTCTTTGTTGAATTGGCAAAGGATCCTCAATTTACCGGATATTTTAATGCTCTAAAGAAGGACATCAAAGGTAAGAAGAAGAAGATGCCTTTTACACCTTCGAAATAGCAAGGTGCACTAAAGATAATGCCAAAGATACTAACGAAATAAAATAGCTGGTACCTACAGGGCAAGGAATGCAAATGTAAGGCCATCATGGAAGTGCCAATCCAATGGATTTTGGACAGCTGGGCATGCATGCTATGATAGGGTGGCTAGGATATTTTGGTGGAAGCACGATTTTTCATACTATGCTTGGACAAGGACTGCATATGGGAATGTATGACACAAATCCCTATGGTATGCAGCAACTTATGCATGATGTGTAAGGCCCAATGTATTCGGGTATGGTTGAAAATATGCAAAATCCTATATATGGTAGCATTGTCTTAATGCCTAGGGCACAAAGTAGCATGTTTGGTACTGCATCTGCACCTATGATTGCTTATGGGGCTCAAGGAATGAATGTTGGTCATGAAAATGCTCCATTTGACATTGGTTTTGATGTAAATTCAGCAACTGCACCCTTTTTGCAGCAGCCAATGTATGACAACTTGACACCCCAAGGGGCAGGAAAAGACTATGATGAGGGTGGAAAAGCAATGAAGTTTGAGTCCTTTAGTGGTGCATAAGATAGGCTGAAAGCTTTGACTTTCATTCAGTAGTTTGATGTAGCCTATTTGGGGGGGAACTTCACCAAGTCCTCGAAGATTCGAAAGGGAGTTACTTTCTGGAAAGGTAATGCATTATAATGGTGGTCCACTCTTATGATGCAAGGTAGAACAATGTCAATGTGGGTATAATTCCAGCAAATGTTTGCATCGAATTGGTTGACAAGTGTCTTTGAGGTGGACATCATGATAGCTTGGAATAAGCTGGATGCTAAGGCTGTAAGAATTTAGAGCAGTATAATAGTAAGTTTTGGGATGCATTGTTGCCTATTACTTCTTATCGCTCCCTACCCCTTCATGAGCAAGTAGAAAAATATGTTTGTGGGTTGCCCAAAGGAATTAGGGATTTCTGTATTAAATCCACTGTGTCAAGCATGTCTTAGCTCATAGAGATTGTTGCTATAGCCAATGCTTTGTTGTGTGGGAAGGATTCAGGATTCCTAGAGAGCGGGGAGAAGCCAAATAAAAAGTTGTTTAAGGTTGAGAAAATGGGAAGATCTGAAAATCAGCCTGAAAAGAGGTCAAAACAGCAAAGAAAGGGCTCGAAAACATTGGCACAACATAGGGAATGGATGGCTGAAAATAAATATTTTATTTGTGAAAAGGATGGTCACATTGCAAGGATTGTCTTAATAGGGAGCAAGCTGGAAAATCAAAAAATCAGGTACCGGCAGCACAGTAGCGTGATTGATAGGCCCTCAATAGGGTCGCGCACTAGAAACCCTTGGCCAGACGCCGATGCATTCTGCGAGTGCCCCCTAGTCAAACATCTTGCGTATTGTCCTCTCTGAGGAGCAGCTCTTGGCCGTCCATGCCACAGAGTTGGAGCTTAAAGAAACAATGATTTTCAGTCAGGTAATAGGACACTCTCCATCCAAGGCCCAGCTTTGGGATTGGCTTCACTCCACGCTGGGCATTGGCACATCGTAGATCCTGGAGGTAGTCCACATGGGCCAAGGGATCTTCATGATTCGTCTCACCTCTGCGCACGCAGCTCGTGAGTTAGTGGAGAGCTCGCCCTATGCCTCCACGAAGGGGGTCATTTACATGGTTTCTTGGTACAACGGCTTCACAGTGGAGATATTTGAGCTTCGCAACAGATTTCTCAGACATCGGGTCACTTTACTTTTCCCCGGACTGGCGGTAGAGTACCATCAGTTAGTGGAGGACTTTGGACGGCTCTTTGGCACAGTTTTTCCTACCTCCTTCGCGGATGCAGTGACAGCTGCAGGTGTCCCCAAGGTACGAGTGGCCGTGAAAGACACAAAGAGTATACCAAAGTTCCTGGAGATTTAGGCAAGAGGTAACTCCTTTATGCAGCAGGTCATTGTGATCGAGCAACTAGGGCACTGCTTGCATTGCCAGGAATTTGGCCATCAGGTAGCAGACCGTACGTGCTTCGGAGCCAAGGCGGCTTCGCCGATAGGCGCGTAGGTGGACGCTAACGGCTTCACACGGGTCTTGAGACGACAAAGAGAGAGATGCCGAGGGGGGCCGCAGCCAGCTCCTCAAACGCAGCCTCGACAACAGGGAGCAGGAGGGTGAGCGACCCCCCCTGCAGACCACTCTGCAGCCAGCTCCCCCCCTAGGACCGCAGCCCCTATCATCCACCACCCGCGCCACAGACTATCTCACGTGAGATCCCACGGCCCCCACACCCACCTCCCCCCACCTCCCATGCTGGCCCCACTGACTTGGGCCCATAGCTCTCTCCTTCCAAGGCCACCAGGTCCCCCCCATGCCCACCACGTATCTCTGACCATCCCATCATCCCTCGATCTTCTTCCCCCTCACCACCCCCTTGCCGAGTACTCCCCACGATCTGCCCCTGGTTCAAGTGATCCCTCCCCTCCCCCCCGCCCCCAAGACCCACCCCCTCTCCTCCCACAAGAGGTGATGAGCCACACACACCTACATCTTCCTCGCACCAGCAGTTTTCCCCCTCCCACACAATCACTAGCTCATTTGCCTTGGCCGCCCATCACACTTTCCTAAGACAGACACAGCTGCTGCCACAGGAGTTCTTCCGCAGTGGCCCATGGTCCTACTTGAGAGTTACGGAGCGTAGAGAGTTCCCACTACCTCTAGAGGTGGGGATCTTCGTGGTTCGTAAGTCTAGGAGGGGCAAGGTTCATTTACTAGCATCACCGGATGGACCAAACTATGCTGTTTTCTTTCAGTCCTCTCACTTAGGGGATTGGACGACGACACAGATAGAGGAGTTGAAGAGTCACGTGGAGGACCACATCTCCCAGTGGATGGGAGAAGAAGGACTAGCACTGTTTGCACAGCAGTGGCTTTGTTGCATGATGGACATAAACTGGTGGGCTGTTGCCGAGATCCCATACTTGAGCATTATCTTTCAAGCCCTCCACAGTGGAGTGCTCCAAGGGATGTGATCGAGTGGCCCTCGACACAGATGGCCCATTTCTACCAACGTACAGAGTCAGGACTCTTAGCATGGCTGATAGATGCATTGACAGTACCACCTGGAGCATCTTTCACCCCTATGGTCTGGCCGAGGGCCACCATGGGGACTGGAGTTCGCCATCCAGACCTGCGGCAAAGCGTACCTGCATGCCCCATCGTTTCTCCTCCTCATTAGCAGCCTCCACACCGAACAGATGCCTGTTCGGTCAGTTGTAGGCTTCCCCATGAGCTTACACCTTGCATCTTGGAATGTGAATAGTCTCCACTACAGTGGGGCACGTGGTTCCAGGAAGTTGATCGTTCGGCAGGAGCTTCAGTTTGCCCTTGCCGGACGAATTGACATCTTACTGCTACAAGAGCATAAGCTCACTCCCACCCAGGCCTAGCGGGTAGGGAAGGTACTCTTGTGCAACTCGCACACTTACTGGAAGCACGCCATAGGTACCCACGGTAGGAGTGGAGGCATATGCATCTCTATTGGCCCGAGTCTCACCGCCTGTGTATGAGACCATGGGATGATAGTAGCAGGGAGGGTTCTATGGATCAGATTGGATATTGGGGATTCGTGCCTTGGAGTTCTCAATGTGTATGCTCCTATTGAGGTTAGGGTTCGCAACAGGTTCTAGGTGGAGATAGCGGATGGGCTCCCAGAGGTGGACTCCTGGATTGTTGCAGGAGACTTCAACAACTTGGAGACTTTGGAGGACGAGTACGGTAGAGACAGAGACTACCTGGGCAATAGGAGGTCTTTCTCCTGGCAGTAGGAGCACGCAATGCCTGGAGAGACCCTGCCTTCCATAGGAGGGAGAGATTGCTGGACTTCTCTTGGGGATATAGGCGACTATATGGAGCCTTGCTAGAGCGGTTGGACAGGTTTTATGTGGGAGAGTGGGGAGGCTCTCGTGGAGGCTAGATTTGGTAGTTGGCGGGCACCACGTTGTCCGATGATCCTCCTAACACTAGATCCCCGAGCATCTGCCCTAGACACACGATCTTGTCGGATCCGTGATTTGATCTATAGGAGGGAGGAGGTGAGGAGACCGATAGAGTAGATTTGGACCAGAGAGTGGGGTAGGAGGGACCAGATCGCAGAGGAGGTTGCTGAGGTCCTTACCAAGTCGAGCAGAATATGCCAAGAGGCAGCCATACAGGCCAAGCAACAGAGCTGGGAGGAGAAGAGAGCACTTGGGCCGAGACCTTGCAGGCCAGGGAGTAGAGCTGGGAGGAGGATAGAGCACTTCGGCGTGACCTTGCAGCCATGCATAGATTATTATAGGAGGTACCAGGGGATCCCACTCTCCATGCACAAGAGGTGCGCATATGAGCAGCCATTGTTGGTCTAGAGGACAGGCCCTCAGAGTTCTCTTTCCGCACCTTAGTAGCTTTCTGGGCGCGGAAGGGGGACACGATGTGCAGGGAGTTTTTCCAGATGCACCAGCCTCACACCTCAGGAGAGCAGATACGCAGCCTTAGAGATCAGTATGGGAGCACTCGTTCTAGCCGAGACGAGGTGATGGAGATTGGCATCGACTACTATAGACGCCTTTTCCAGCAGGAGACAGCCTCAACTAGTAGGCAATAGGTCTGGGACCACATCCCGTCCCTTGTCACAGGGGAGATGGGACGCTTCCTCCTAGCCCCCTTCACAGAGAAGGAACTAGAGGAGGCTTTCCATACACAAGACGGGCAGAAATGCCCGAGCGAGGATGGCCTCTTTAAGGCCTTTTTCACTACCTACTGGGAAGTGGTGAAGGACCCCCTTCTGATGCCCCTTCAAGAGATTTTTACTTCAAGACAGATGCCAGGGAGCCTTTCGGCAAGCCTTATCAGTCTTCTCCCCAAAGGGGGAGAACGGTTGGAGCTTTCCCAGTGGAGACCGATTACCTTATTGTCAGTGACCTATAAGGCAATGGCAAAGATGATTGGTAGGCAACTACACCGCATGCTTCCAAATATCATCCATGACACACAGATAGGCTTTGTCTAGGATAGGAGCATCCTTGACAATGTATTCACCTTCTTTGAGGCGAGAGAGTGGGCTTAGCATAGTGGGCAGAAACTGGCTGTACTACTCTTGGATTTCGAGAAAGCTTATGACAGGGTGGACTAAGAGTTCTTAGAGGGCACTATGGTGAGGTTGGGTTTCCCCCAGGCTTGGATTCGCAGGGTCTCTGCACTTTATAGATTGGCCACCAGCAGGGTTCTCATAGGTGGTAGGCAAGGGGAGGAGTTCCAATTGGAGAGATTGGTCCGACAGGGTTGCCCCCTAGCCCTGTACCTGTTCCTACTCTTTGTGGAGATAGAGTTGTTAGACTGGATTACGCGGACTCCGACTTCCAGTGAGAGAGGAGATAGAGTTGTTAGACTCAGAGTATGCAGATGGTACTGCACTCTACATAGAGGACAATGAAGTTATATGGAGAGAGTGAGACTGGCTCTTGAGGTGTTCTGTTTTGCAGCGGGAGCAAAAATCAACTGTCGAAAGTTTGTTGGTTTTCTCACAGACCCGAACTCTAGCACGGAGTGGGGCGTCCACCTGGGATTTAGATGGGTGAGAAGAGGGCACCGTTCGGTACCTAGGGTTCTAGGTGGGACTCGACATCACTGCAGTCTAGCAATTTCTTCTAGTCCTCGATAATATTCAGAGGAAGCTGACCTACTGGAGCATGGTTCGCCTCTCACTAGTCGGCCAAGCCCTGGTGGTTAACCGGGTCCTCCTAGCGATAGCCTGGTACATCGCCTTGTGTTGGTGCTTCTCCTCATCTTGTGTAGGGCCGCTTCGCCGCCTAGCACAGAACTTCCTTTGGTGCGGGTCAGACGGCTCCAGGGATTCCGGGGCCAAGGTATACGACATCGGTCAGAGGGAGGGCTTGGGATCATAGACCCAGAGTATCAGAGCAAGGCCCTCTTGGGCAAGCTGGTTGTCTGTAGCCTCACACCGGGAGGACAGACCTGGAAGGTCCTATTGCAGGAGGGTCTCTAGGATTATAGACCGAGGCTTGGTGGTGAGTGGAGGCTATCCTTGAGATGGATCTTCATGGCAGCCGAGATCACCCCCCCCAGATCACCTTTTCTACGCAGCTTGGTCCGCATGTGGCAGGGCCTCCGCAAGGTCCTAATCCAGAGCATCCCAAGCTGCCAGGAGGAGATAGATCGTTAGCCGGTGATCTGGAACCCCCAGGTCAGGGATCGAGAAGGGGCACAGATTAGTGAGTGCCCCCACATAGAGCGGGCTGGTTGGGAGGCTGGCCCAGCTCGTACTATCAGGACACGGCGGGAGGTGTACAGGATGGCGGACGAGGAGGTGCTGTAGCAAGTATCAGGTTGTCAGAGAGGAGCGGAGTTGAGGAGAAGGGAGATAGATGCAGCAATACCTCAGGAGTGGCTAGTGCCCCCGATACGAGAGCTGATAGAGCCCAGGGAGGTATGGGGCACTAGGTTTTCACCAGTAGGCATCCCCCTACAGGTGGCAGGTAGAGTGGGCGGCGCTCCACCTAGGACCTTCTTCACCATACAGGAGAGGGGACGTCTGGCTCTTGACAGAGGGCAGCAGGATGACGGGATAGCTGTCCTTTCATGGAAGAGGATCCGGGTGATTGGCCTTCAGGGGAAGACATGGTGGCTAGACCCTTTTGTCTTCTGGTAGGAGCTCAGGGAGTGGCGTCTCTGGATCTGGGAGTGTAGGCCACTTGATGAGCTGGAGTGGGATCCGGGAGAGTGGCTGTGGCTGGCCATTGTGATTGCCAAGAAGCCATTGAGGTTCCTGGAGTACATTGCACACGTACTGATGCAGGAGGATATGGATTGGGCGCTGTCACGTAGCAGGCACTGGGCGGAGCACAGCATCAGGGAGCCTTTGCGACGGACCTTCTGGCGCTGCCTATGGGATAGTTGGAGGCCGAGGAGGGTATCGCATTTCTTATGGCTGGTGGCACATGGAGGCTTGGCGATGCGAAGTTGGCTAGCCCAGATGCAAAAGGAGGGAGGTTGTAGGCGCTGCACACAGCAGCCTCTAGAAACCTCAAAGCATTGCCTTTGGTCGTGTGAGGTGGCACAGCTTGTGTGGAGAGGAGCACACCGCATCGCCGTATAGAACCTAGCCTTGGATGTATCTCATGGGGGGCTTTTTGCTGGCAGGCAGTCAGCCAAGGCCGTCACCTTCTGTATGAGGCGGGGATGTAGGACACAATATTCATTATTGAGGCAGGGTCGTGTGCAGTGGTCGGTTTGGAGGCTCTATCCATCCGCCAGGTACTGGAGTCCATAGCAGACCGCTTTGAGGTATGGGAGATCATAGGGAGTCTTACTGGTTGGCATATTTGGAAGGCGCGGTGTTAGGAGGCTTTCAGCGGAGAGAGACTTTCAGGACATGGGACCTTAGCAGAGCTTTGGACCTCCATCATCCACTCTCTCCACGGCCAATGGGATTGGTGAAGGGCGAGTCCAGGGCTTGTCAGGAGCTCCGTTGTCATTTCATGTGCACTTGGGTGGCGAGGACCTGTTTTTTGTGATGCAGGTAGGCAGTCCCAGATGGTGATACACCCCCCCTCCATGGCTTCTTGCCCCCATTCCCCCCAGACCGCCTTGAGAGGCTTGTATACATGTTGTATTTGTGACTTTGCATCAGCTCCAGGTAGTCTGTTGAGCATGAGCAATCCGCTGTAATTAGTTTTTTTTTTTTTTTGAGTGATATAATCAGCCACATTTTACTAGGCAAAAAGAAAAAGGCACAGGTCAGCTTGTGCAGTCCATACAGACTGTGATGTGCCCTCTTTGCCCCTGTTGGCATTTCACCTGTGCCATGTCAGCATTTTCAGCATTTATTGCTGCTGGTTGGCTAGATTTAGGAGCCGACTACCAAATTTAGTGACCCTGATTGATGGTCACCAGTTTAGGGGCATTTTGTCTACATATAGCTTGTCCCACTTTGGGACAGATCAAGTGCACACTTGGAGTTTGGCATTCTTCTTTGTCATTCACAGTGGCTGCTGGCTGCATACTCCATCTCCATCTCCGTCACTGTGTCCAGTGGTGTCATCTTTTTCCAACTTGATCCGGTGCCCTCATTGACATGTTGGGCTGCATCCACTTCTGACATCATCTTGGCCAGTGCCTTACAGGAAAATCACAACAAGGTGATTGGCCACCATTGTGACAGCTTCAATTGGTCTCCTCCTTTGGGGAGGAGACTAACTATACCTACTAACATGTTGTCTGACTGGAACTAAAGATCTCTTGAAATGCTTGTATAGCAGGGGGTCTGTCACTTGCTCTCAGTATGCAAAGAAGAAGGCCCTTGACAGGCCATCCTCTCCAAGGCATTTCTGCCCGAGAGCTTGGGCTAACTCCACCTTAGTAAAAGGGGAAAGGAGGGACCGTCCCATCTCCCCTATTTCAAGGGATGTGATGCACTCCCATGCCTACTGTTTGCACTGTGTCACCCGAGCAGAGATCGCCTTGTGTGGAAGAAGCTATTTGTAGAAGTTAGTAGTGAGCCCCATCACCTCCTCCAAGCAAGAACGGACTAACTCCACCACTCCTACCATGGGTGTTGATGGAGTACTCCTTGAAGAGGCTGTGAGGCATGCCTCTGAGATTTGGCTGTATTGGGTGGCTTGAGCAAATGGCTACTCGATCACAGATCTAGTGTTAGTTGTCATTGTTGCGAGGCTTGAAGAAGGATACAAAGGTGCGGGATCTTTGCCTTGTGTCATCAGTTAATGTCCAAGTGCACCTTGGCCATTGCTCCATTCGTAACCCTAGCCAGCCAGGGAAGAGGTAGGCTAGGGTGGATGGAGGGAATGGTGCAGGTGGGCAGGCAGGGGTTCGCCTGCTGCCAGCACGGCCAAGGGCAGAAGTGGTGCAGGGAAAAGCGGGTGAGTGGCAGATTCTGCTAAAATACGACAATGTTCCTTAAACTAGAGCGAGAGAATGCAGTGTGAGGCAGGTGGGGGTGAGGGGCTGAGACCAGGCACTGTAGTTGGAGAGGAGAGTGAGACGCTGGAGTGGCAGGCTGCATGGGAGGCTGGAGAATGAGAGAAGCAGGCTTCATGTTAAGGCAGGATGGTACCTGCAATGGCAGAGGAAGAAGTGCATGTTCAGTGTGAGGGGTGGAGATTGGGGGGATGGCTGATATGGCATGTTGAATTCAACAGCAGTGGCAGTGCTCATCAGGATGCTTATGCTCCCATGGGAGAATTATTAAACTACCATATTTTTCTTTGGAATGCTAAGTTGCAATTTTTCCAATCAGTTAACATTACAATGTAGGATCCAAAGAGTGGTTGAAGCTTTCTATGCAATTGCTTTGTCTGATAAAGTATTGGGCATGCTTGGCCAAACATTTGTGTGTTGAGACAAAAAGTCCTTCGAGGTGGAAGTCTTTATCTGAATAGTCTCAATTCTTTGGTACCTTTCCACAAAAGCTGGATGTACAGGTCCAAGAAAGATAACATGCATCCTTTGTCATGGTAATCCACAACAAATGCAATAGCAGCTTCACTGTGGGGGTATTAAAGTGACAGACCATCTTTCACTTTGCCTTCACCAATGTTGTAGAGGAGCTTGTGGGCCTGTGGACTTGGGACATGTAGCCAAATCCTGTCACTTCTGCTGTAGACTAGAGGCAATGGTAGTGTGAGAAAGAGGCACAGTACTGCCTTCTGCCTAGGCAAGGCATCTTTCAGCTTGTTCAAGGCTCTGACAGCCTGCATGATGTCCTTTCAGGTTTGCACATTCTGAGCCCAACAGCTCTCTTTAGCCAGCCGATCAGTGTGTTGGGTTCTCTCCTCTGTGCAAGAGTCTCTGCTGCTCCTTTTTGGAAGCAAGCAACACTCAGATAGTCTGCTCTTTGGAGCCCAAAAGGCAATGTGGATACTGTTATTGAAACAGACATGTCCGATTCTGATGTGAAATCTCTCCTTGATGCTCTTCATGAGGAGTTTTAGCAGAGTCATCAAACATGGGGAAAACTGGTTCCTTCAATTGAACACAAGATGAAATTACCTGCGGTTATTGAGCCAATTAAAAAATGCCACACATAGCAGTCATTATCTTTTTTCCAGGGAAGCTACATTAGCCAATGATGTTACTCAGTCTAATTAAATCCTTACTGGTGACAACTTTATTGGAGGTGTATACTTTGCTTTACGTGGTTTCTATGAGGTACACCTTTCAGAAGGAATATGTAACCAGAGATTGTCCTCTTTACTTTGGAAAACAAATGGTTCATGTATTGCCTTGGTCATCAAACAAAGACTATCAAAGCAAAGTTTGTTAGACATGATACTACAGCTGGTAGTGGCTTGTAATGATCAAAAGGTTTATGCTGGTCATACAGTGCATGTTACAGGATGAAATATATGAATTTGCAGGTCTTTATGCCTCTCAATCATCAGGATATTGTGTGTAGATGTGGCAGTCTCTTAAACAATGTCCATGGCATCATAATGCCTTCCCGTGTTGGGATTTCAATAACTCCCCATGCCCAAGGGATAACACTTCTCATCACTCTGAAATGCTTAACATGGAATCGTTGCAATGGATTGATATGATTTACTTGTTACATGCAGCTGCTTGGGGTGCATGGTTTTATGTATCTTCAGAATGCATTTGTTGATTACTCAGCTAGATTGGTCAAATTGTATGTGTTAAATGCTCAGCGCTATGACTCACTTCAATGCAAGATATAAGTGGATTTTCTCTTGAGCTCTCAAATCATGCATCTTAATGGTTGTAAATGTGTTGAAATATGCCCATGGAGGATCACCCTCTGTGGCATCAGAGGCTGTTGCATGTTGATAGCAGCTACCTTACACATCAGCAGCTTCAGAAATGGTAGTTTTGAGCATGTCATAAAGCTTTTCTTGGTAAGGACTTTTCCTCCAACTTAGTTCGCTGCTGAATAGCCTGCAATGCCAAATTGAGGTTGCCTCTCCTTTCTATGGCCACATCATGAAATATAGCTTTAGAACTTACATGGATACTAGAACCTGTGCTCACCTTGTTATTAAATTTTCTTGATAAATTTTCATTCTTAATTTTGCTAGTTGGAGGTGATGGGGAGGGAGGATGTACCGGTTGCAGAAGGTTCAGCTGTGTCTTTGAAGGTATGTTGTTATTTTTTCTTTCAATAAAGGTAGGATGCAGCCTCAGAGTCTTATAAATATGCCACTAAGATGATGAAACTCAGTATGCTATATCGATCAATTCTTTGGGTATTTCCCACAACGCTAGTATGATACAAGATGTGAACCTTTGTTATTACTTCTTAAGATACTCTTGCAACATTCTCTAGAGAGGGCACACAGGAACCAAAAGCTAGATTTTGGATTATGTGATGTCTAATCATGTTTGAGAGTTTGTTTGTTTTTCATTCAACTTGTAATTTGCAAGCAGGTTATTTTGATTGAATGGTTGATTAGGCTCTGACAAAACTCATTTTTTGTATGTTGAGCAGGAAGTTCCAAAACAAAGAATTGCTGATTTTGTGCATGGAAACGATGGATTGGGAAACACCAATCCACCGACCCCAAAAGGAAAAGCGATAAATTTGAGTGCAAAGGAATTTCTCATCAAAATGGCAAGTGAAAATGTTGGTGAAGTCACAATTGTTGCCCTCGGTCCTCTCACAAACATTGCCATGGTATAGTCTTGAGATTGTTTTCTCATTGCTAACTAATAACGATGCCATTCAGCTTCAATAACATTAACAGGGCTTTGTTCCTATTAGGGAACTCACTGATTTTTCCATGTTGTGCAGGCAATAAAGGCAGACCCAAACTTTGCAAAAAATCTGTCACAGATAGTGGTTTTGGGAGGTGCATTCTTTGTCAATGGAAATGTGAATCCGGCTGCAGAAGCAAATGTATGATTTTCTCAACTAAAATGCAGGAATTTCTTTTACAAAAAGTTGCAACCAGATTTACCTTTGTGAGTAGTTTGTATGAACTAGTTCTCTTTGATTGTCGGATTTCTGTATGGCTTTACAGGTGGACATGTTATGTTACCTGAAGCAGTCAGTTTTCGTACTGTGCTAGGACAACTGTATCCATAGTTTTGGATGGTGACTAAATAGCTGTTTTGTGACACTTTTGTCCTACGAAGTATAAGATTTTGATAACATAAGTGGAAAGAGAAAACAATAAGCACCTATTGTACAGTGGAGGACACGGCTTATTTAGACATAGCTGCAACTTGCATAATGATGTCATTATGGTGTGATATTATAATCATTCTCATCAGGGTTCTCTGGTAAGAGCAGAAAGGCTAATTATGTAGGAGAAATGTCTGGCTCAACTATATGATCCAAAATAAAGACATGAAAAGACCTGTGAGTATGAAGACACACAAACCAGGAAAATAGATGTGGAAAGATATATCACTATGAAGATGCAAATAGGATCTGGTTCATGTATGGAATACCTACCTATGTTAAAAATTATTGGTGCAGTCACATATGTGAAGATCAACTCTACAAACAAGTGACAATAAAGACCATATGCACACTTCTTTTTCGTGAAACTACTGCTTTATAAGAGTAGTGTGCTATGGGGATGTGTTAGAAAGCATTGGTGCAGTCATGTGTGTGAAGATCAACTCCACAAACAAATGACAATAAAGACCGTACACACACTTCTTTTTCGCGACCCATGAAACTACTGTTATAGAAGAGTAGTGCACTCTGGGCATATGTTAGAAAGCATTGGTGCAATCACATGTGTGGAGATCAACTCTACAAACAAATGAATATAAAGATCATACAAATACTTCTTTTTCATCAAAAATAAAAAATTACATCCTTACTGACAAAAACTTCTTGGAAACAGAATCGTACAATGTGTACCCTTTGCTCTCACTATTGTACCCCACAAATGTGCACTTGACAGCCTTAATTGTCCAACTTTTTTCTTAATACATTGGGAATATGGGCATATGCGAGACACCCAAAAGTATGAAAGTGACCAATTGAAGGTTTATGGCTGTTCCAAGCCTCAAAAGGCATTAAAATTTTCAATGCCTTAGTAGGGCATCTATTCAAAACGTAGCAAGCATATATAACTGCTTCCATCCAAAAACCATATGGTAAATTTTTAGCTTTCAGTATACATCTAGTCATCTCCATGAGTGACAGATTTTTCCTTTTTGCAACTCTATTTTGCTGTGGAGCATATGCAATGGTATATTGATGTGCAATGCTATTTTGCTATAAAAAATTATTCAGCAAGGAAGATATGTATTTCCCCACTCGGTTTGAACGGAGAGTCTTAATCTTACACCCAGATTGATTTTCCACAAGTGTAGTAAAAGAAAAAAATGCATCATAGACTTTTTTACCAATGAATAGACCCAACAAAAGCGAGTAAAGTCATCAATGAAGGCGACAAAATGATAATATCCACCCAATGACTGTCTGCATGGGTCCACATACATCTGAATGCACAATCTACAACCTGAGTGTTGCTTTAAAAGTAATATCACGAGGAAAAGAGAACTGAAGAAATTCTCCCAAAATGCATCCCTCACAAATATACTCAGGAGGTCTCTCCAAGAGAGGTAAACCATCTAACATCTGAGTATGTTGCATAAGCATCAAACTGCCATAGTTAACATGCCCCATGCAAGCATGCCATGACTTTGCTTATGACATAGTAGGAGTAATAGTAGATGCCAAATAGACTGACTGATCAATCGAATGAGCATCTAACTTATAGAGTCCATGACATAATGTGCCAGTTAATACCAAAGTCAAGAATTCCTTATCGTGACTATGCATTTGTCATCATCAAATGTGACTTACATTCCACATTTTGCTAATGAAGAAATGGACAATAAATTCTTCTTTATCCCTGGCACATATAATGCATCTTGCAAACAGAGAGTAGAGCCATTAATGGCTTTCAAGACAATGTCTCCAACACTTCCAACAGGATAAGATGTATTGTTGGCGCATTGTAGAGATTTGCTAATTGGAGCTACAATAACAGAAGTAAACAAATCCCTGCTGGATGTAATGTGCTTAGAAGCACTACTGTCAAAGAACCAAGTGCTAGCATCCTCTGTAGAGCTGAATGCTCTATTTGCCCAAGAAGAATCATAACTGCAAGTATAAAAACAATAGTCACTGTCAATAAGAATTGACGTGGACCTTGTAGTAGTAGCAGTCGCTGGTGCATCGGAAATAAACATCCCAGACTTCTTTTTCTCCTTGGCAATGTGTTTCTTGCATTTTGTGATGTAGTGACCTAGCTTTTTACAATAATGGTACTTGCCCTTCTTGGCTTGCGTACGCTGTACCCCCCTATTTCTTGTTGTTTTGTGAAGTGCTTGAATTTCCAGAACTTTGTGGAGCATTCCTAGATTGACTGTTCTTGCCCTTCTATCTTGCCATAAAAGCCTATTCTGAGGCTACAACATCCACTCCATTGTTCTTCCTTGTTTGCTCTTCTTCTAGTAGCAAACTAACCGACTGAAGAAAGGTAAGTGGCTGTGGAGAAATTCTCATTGTGAGATTCAATGCCGTGTGAAAGGCCAAATACGAAGGTAGCAAGGAATTCAAAGTAGTAGAGATCATCTGTGCATTAGAATAATACTAATCTACATTCATCAATTGCTCACCTAAGTCTTGGATTTTGTTAAGATGATCCTGCATAGCATCACCTTCGCCCATTTTCTCATTTTCAAGCTTCTTTTTCAAGAAAGAAATGTGTCTCATTTTTTTCAGCAAATATTTGCTCAAGTGTAAGCCATGCTACTTGTGATGAAGTAACTGACCGTATATGCGGGATTATGGACCGCTAAACTACCAATGCAATAAGTGACAATGCTTGGGCATTCCAAGTGTCGCAAGCCTTCTGTGTAGCTTTTCTTTGGGGTAGTGGCTGAGTTGGAGCTAGCCTTTGACCATGTCCTCGGGAGAGGAGTTGCAGGAGCTACAACTCTAGGATGGACTTTTTCACTAGTAACATGTGAGAACAGAGGATCAAGGTACAGCAGAGATTCAGTAGACAGTGTGAGAGTGAGAGACAGAGTTGAAGCACGACACCCAAGATAATAGACTGAATGAGTGTAATCTGAAAGTACAAGGTACAACCCCCTTAAACCTTAGGGTTGTAGGGGGGTGTTCACACCCGACACACACTAAGTGTCCAAATGTGTGTAACATAAGCACGTAAGTACATACGACAATAAGACCATAAGTCTGGGGGAAAAAACCTCTCCTACCGAGAGTAAAAAGTGCCCCAGTGTTCTACTGATCACCGACACTCCCATATGAGCGTAGGCGTCAGTAAGGCGTGAGTCAAATACCCAACAAACCCCCCTGGAGTGAAGAGTGATCAAGAGTACAAGGATCATCCGCCACCAAAGGATATCAAATTTAAAGCATCGCGAAATGCTTCAAATTTGACACGAGGAAGAGCTTTGGTGAAGATGTCTGCCACATTACTGGTGGTAGGACAATAGACAAGGCTGATATTACCTGCATGTAGCCTCTCTCTGACAAAGTGATAGTGAATCTCAATGTGTTTCGTGCGAGCATGAAACACTGGGTTCCGTGCCACTGCAATGGCACTCTGACTGTCAGTGAACAATGGAGTAGGCTCAGTAACAGATACATCCAAATCAGCTAGCAAGCGTCTAAGCCATACGCATTCAACTGTGGTAGTGAAAGCTGCCTTGTATTCAACTTCACATGATGATGTGGCAACAGTGGATTGTTTCTTGCTAAGCCAAGAAATGCAAGAAGTGCCAAGAAAGAAACAATTGCCACTAGTAGAGTGACGTGTATCATAATCACCAGCCCAATCAGAATCACTGTAAGCATGTAAATGCAGTGGTCCCCCTTGGCATAAAGCAACCCAAGAGAACGAGTACCCTGCAAGTAGCGAAAAACACGCTTGACAGCTTGCCAATGTGACATACGTGGCTGATGCATATACCTGCTCAAAGCTGAAACTGCAAACTGTATGTCCGGCCTAGTATTGCATAGATAGATAAGACATCCAACTGCAGGAGCATATGTATGTATATCAAAAAAATCACTGTCATCATGTAATGACAGTTTCAGTCCAGGTTCCATGGGAGTACTAACTGGCTTGCAATCCTGTAAGCCAAATTTCTCAAGAAGCTGCCCAATATACCTTGACTGTGATAACCCAATACCTCGAGCATTATGTATGAACTGGATGCCCAAGTAGTAATGCAAAACTCCCAAGTCAGACATATCAAAAGTTTGCTGCAAATTTTGTTTGAATGCTGAAATCTGATCAGCATGTGTTCCAGTGAGCAAAAGGTCATCAACATAAAGACATAAAATCAGCATAGATCCCCCTTCTTTACATACGTAAAGGGTAGACTCAGATGAGCTGTTTAGAAACCCCTGACCAAGCAAGAAAGCATCTATCTTTTCATACCAAGCTCTAGGAGCTTGTTTTAAACCATATAGTGCCTTTTTGAGCTTGCGTACCAAATGTTCTGAGCCTTCAACTGCAAAACCAATGGGCTGCTGTACATAAACTTCCTCCTGAAGTTCCCCATGTAAAAATGCAGTCTTGATATCTAGCTGATGTACTGTCCAACCATAATGTGCAGCCAAAGCAATCATAGACCTGATGGTCGTCATACGGGAAGTAGGAGCAAATGTCTCCTCATAATCAATGCCCTTTTTCTGTGCGTAGCCTTTAGCTACTAGCTGTGCCTTGTATTTATCAATGGATCCATCTGCTTTTCTTTTCAATTTGTAGACCCATTTCGTTCCAATGGCTTTCTTCCCAAATGGCAAGGACACCAAATCCCAAGTTTGATTCTTAGTAATAGAATCTAATCCAGCTTGCATAGCTGCTATCCAATGCACATTGTGTTGTGCATCCTCATAACATTTAGGCTCTTCATTATCAAAAGTACTTGCTGCCATAATAAACTCCATGGTATGTGCTAAATCATGCAAACGAGTTTGCCTTCTAGTACGACCAGCCATGGGTGCATCCAAAGGACTATCTTGCATAGTCTGCAAATACCATCTAGGTAGCTGTCTAGCATCCTGGCTGTGTGCAAGCTCTTGCTGAATTTTTGTTTCAGCATGATGCTGAATATTCCGATCAGCCAATGGCTGAATTTCTGCACTTTCCATAGGAGCAGCTGGCTGAACATTAGGTTCATTTTGTGAACCTCTAGCTGAATCACCAAAAGTAATGGGTAGCAGCCCTTCAAAAACATCACGGGCAGCCTGATATGTGTCCAAACCAGCCAAGGATAATTCTGATTTTTCATCAAAAACAACATCCTTGTTGACAAAAACCTTCTTCGTAACGGGATCATAGAGTCTGTAGCCTTTGGTCTCATTGCTATATCCCATAAAAATGCACTTAACAGCCTTGTTGTCCAATTTTCTTCTAAGTACCTGTGGAATATGGGCATAGGCAAGACACCCAAAGGTACGAAAGTGACCAACCGAAGGTTTACGGCTGTTCCAAGCCTCAAACGGTGTGATGGTCTTCAAGACTTTGGTAGGACATCTGTTCAAAATATGGCAAGCACACATGACTGCTTCCATCCAAAAACTATGAGGCAAGCTCTTTGCCTTCAGCATACATCTGGCCATCTCCATGAGTGACCGATTTTTCCTCTCTGCTACCCCATTCTGCTGTGGAGTATAAGCTGTAGTATACTGATGTACTATGCCCTTCTGCTGCAAAAAAGAATTCAGCATAGAGGACATGTATTCCCCCCCTCAGTCCGAACGGAGAGTCTTAATGTGGCATCTAGATTGGTTTTCAACAAGTGCACTGAAAGCCAAAAATACATCATACACTTCTGACTTCTTTTTCAAACAATAGACCCAGCAAAAACGTGTGAAGTCATCAATGAATGTCACAAAATAATAACCACCACCCAATGACATGGTCTGCATAGGCCCACAAACATCTGAATGCACCAACTGCAATCTGGTTATTGCTCTGAAAGCAACATCACGAGGAAATGAGAACCGATGCATTTTCCCCAAAATGCATCCCTCGCATAAGTGCTCAGGAGGTCTCTCCAAGAGAGGTAAGCCATCCAGCATCTGAGTACGCTGTAAAAGCATCAAGCTGCCAAAGTTTACATGCCCTAAACGAGCATGCCATAACTCCGCCTGTATCATAGCAGGAGTAAGAGTGGATGTCAAGTATGTTGACTGATCTACTGAAAGAGCATCCAACTCATATAAACCATGACACAAAGATCCTGTCAAGACCAAAGTCATGCATTCTTTTTCTCGAACCATGCAACGGTCATCATCAAAGGTGACTTGCATACCACAACGTGCCAAAGAAGAAATAGAAAGCAAATTCTTCTTTATTCCAGGCACAAACAAAGCATCCTGCAGGCGGAGAATAGAGCCATCAATGGCTGTGAGCTGAATCTCCCCAATACCACGAACAGGGTATGATGCATTATTGGCACACTGTACCGATTTCCCAACGGGAGGTGCACTAACTGAAGCAAACAAATCTCTGCGAGATGTGATATGTCTAGAAGCACCACTGTCAAAGAACCAAGTGTCAGCATCCTCTGTAGAGCTAAGTGCTCTATCGGCCCAAGAGATGTCATAACTGCAAGTTGAAAAACAATAGTCCCTGTCCACAACAAAGGACGCGGACTCACTAGCAGTGGAAGGAGTAGTAAAAACAGACATTTCTGACTTCTTCTTCTTCTCTTTGGCAATGCGCTTTCTGCACTTAGTGATATAGTGGCCGGGCTTCTTACAATAATGACATTTTCCTTTCTTTGCTTGCGTCCCCCCTTGTGACTGATTCTGCGATGTGCCCGAAGTGCTAGAACTCTGTGGAGCATTTTTCACCTTGCTGTTCTTGCCTTTCTGTCTTGCCATAAAAGCCTGCTCAGAGACTATAGCATCCACACCACTATTTTTCCGTGTTTGCTCCTCCTCTAGAAGCAAGCTAACCAGTTGAATAAAAGTGAGTGGGTGCTCAGTAATCCTCATGGTGAGGTTCAATGCAGTATGAAAAGACAAGTACGAAGGAGGTAAGGAATTCAAGGTGGTGGATATCAACTGTGCATCCGAAAAATACTCATCTACATTCATGAGCTGCTCCCTCAAGTCCTGAATCTTGTTTAAGTGATCCTGCATAGAATCACCTTCATGCATCTTCAGAGTTTCCAACTCTTTCTTCAAGAAAGAGATCCGAGTCTCATTCTTTCCTGCAAACATATGCTCCAAAGTCAACCATGCATCTCGTGAAGAAGATGCCGAACGGATATGAGGTATGATGGACCGCTGAACTGCCAGAGCAATAAGCGACAAGGCCTGTGCATCACGGGTATCCCAAGCTTTTTGAGCTGCAGTTCTTGGTGGAAGTTGCTGAGGTGGAGCGGGCTGAGGTCCCCGTTGTCCACGTGCGCCTTGGGGAGGAGGAGTAACGGGAGCTACAACTCCCGGTCGAGTTTCCTCTCCACTGACATAATCCCATAAATTCTTGGCCACTAATACATTCTTCATCATGAATGACCAAAGGGAATAGTTGTTTCTGTCCAGTCTGTCCTCCTTGGATACATACGTAAATACATCACCTCCCTGATTTGCCATGATGACAAATTTCCAAAGATAAAATGAGCAATGTCAAAGCAGTATTAATTGGAAATCTGCAAATTTCCAGAAATTGCAGCAAATACGTTTCTGCAATTAATGTGCAAGGGCGTACTCTGTCAGAAAACTGTCTTTTAATGCACGCTTCCCAAGGTGCAAACAGTGCACTGCATCACTGTTATCTCAAAATCCCCAAAATTTTTGCCAAGATTTCTGTCAAAAACAGTTTTTCTGTGACTATATCAGCAGTTCAAATGCAACTGTCCTTAAAATACACAAAAGCCCCAAAATTTCTGACGTTCCAGTCCAGAAATTTGCATGAAATTTAAATCACACCTGTGATGTGCTTGCCGCGTGTGAACCTCCTCTTCCAGAACTGTGTTCTGGGCTGAAATTAAAAAAATTTGTTGAAAATTTTACCTGACGTGGAGTAGACTGGCGTGTGCTGGTCAGACAGGCGGCCGAGGTGGCGAGCAGAGCTGACGTGGAGTTTTAAGTCAGCGGGCAGTTTGGCGGCGCAGGACAGTCGTGTGTGACGGGTCCGTTGACGAGCGGACTGTATGACAGTCGCGAGCTGCTGACGTGGACGTTTCAAAACGGCGGGCAGGCGGGCTGCGCGTGGTAGATCGTCTGGCGGGCGGACTGCAGGCGGACACTCGAGCAAAGGCTACGCACAGAGGAACAACGCCTGGGCAGGGCGCGTGCAGGTACAGGTGGCGTCTAGGCAGGGCAGTGTTGCGAGCTGACTATTGGAGCTGCGCGCAGGGCAGAGGAGTCGTCTGGTGCTGCGCGCTGACGGGCTGACAGGCGCAGGCAGGACTGGGCAGGTCTGGAGCTGGCGACACGGGGGAAAAACTGGCGGGGGCTGCTGGCTGCTGACTGAGGACCGCTCTGATACCAAATGTGAGAACAGAGGATCAAGGTACAGCAGAGATTCAGTAGACAGTGTGAGAGTGAGAGACAGAGTTGAAGCACAACACCCAAGATAATAGACTGAATGAGTGTAATCTGAAAGTACAAAGTACAACCCTTAAACCTTAGGGTTGTAGGGGGGTGTTCACACCCGACACACACTAAGTGCCCAAATGTGTGTAACATAAGCACATAAGTACATATGACAATAAGACCATAAGTCTGGGGGAAAAAACCTCTCCTACCGAGAATAAAAAGTGCCCTAGTGTCCTACTGATCACCGACACTCCCATATGAGCGTAGGCGTAAGTAAGGCGTGAGTCAAATACCCAACATAATACACTCCCAAAGATTTTTAGCAACGAGCACGTTTTTCATCATAAAGGACCATAGAGAATAGTTATTGCCGTCCAATCTATGCTCTTTAGATACATAAGTGAATACATCACTCTGTCCTTGATTAGCCATGATAAATGTCACTATTCGAAAAGGCACAAAAGCAATAATCAAAGCAGGGTTAACCTAGAAATTTGCAAATTTTCAGAAATTACAGCAAACACCAAGCTGTAATTAACAAAACTATGTCACACTTGATCACTATTGTTCCAATGTGCTGAAATTTCCACATATTTCAGCAAGTAGCATGCTGTCCAATGCACAAAAATGCTCAATAGCACGAAAAATGCAAAAGCCCCAAAGTTTAACTATCCAATGTGCAAAATTTCAGTCAATTTCAGACTAAATCTTTAGTACATGTGTCAATGTCTGCTAATCATGCAAAAGCCCCAAACTTTTTGACCCGAATTCCAAGAAATTTCTACAATTTGTACCCAAAAGCACTTGTTAAAGTAGAAATGCACCTTTCTCTATAGAAGCCCTTTGTTGTAGCTCTGATTTTCGAATAAAATAATGAGATATACCAGTCACATCCGAGACGAGCCAAAGACGAGAGCCAAGTGGATGTCAGAACTGTCTTGGCTGGTGGTGGTGACCTGGAGTAGTAGTAGAAGTTGGTGTTGGAGGTGGCCGATTATGTAGCACAGAGGATACACTTGACACTACTAGGTGTGAGGATTGTCACAACCTTTAGCAAGGGTGACCTCATCGAACCTCGAGGGAAAGGCAAGGAAGGTGTTGACATAACAGTCAAGCGTGCTAACGAGAGCAAGGACTTGTTGGAAGAGTTGATATAAGCATAGGTCGAACAACGAGAACCAGTGAGTGAGGCCATGCTTGAAACAAGAAGGTCAGGAGACAATGCCAAGGACGGGCTTTGGACTTACAAATATCGTAGAAGATCCCAAAAGAAGCCCAAGCCTTATAGACGAAGGCATTAATGGAGGATCAACACAATGCCGCGATGGATATCCAAAGCGTTGCTACGTGCTCAAGGGTATTACGCAGGTAACCAATGGATTTGGGTGCCAAAACCCCTTGCTAAACCTCCTCTGTCGACTAAAGACCAGATCATATCAAGAGCAAAGAAGCGTAGGAGTAGATTTAAACGAAAAACCAAGTCTCGAGTCAAAGACATGGGAGTGACCGAGCCCCTCACAGTCGGAATCAAGAAACCAATCGGGACTATTCTGTTGGGTATTTGACTCATGCCTCACTTACGCCTATGCTCATATGGGAGTGTCGGTGATCAGTAGGACACTGGGGCACTTTTTACTCTTGGTAGGAGAGGTTTTTTCCCCCAGACTTATAGTCTTATTGTTGTATGTGCTTATGTGCTTATGTTACACACTTATGGGCAGTTAGTGTGTGTCAGGTGTGAACACCCCCTACAACCCTAAGGTTTAAGGGTTGTACTTTGTACTTTCTTGTTACACTCTTTCAGTCTATTGGATTGGGTGTCGTGCTTCACTCTGTCTCTCTCACTCTCACACTGTCTACTGCACTCTCAGCTGCATTTTGATCCTATTACCATCCTTACATTTGGTATCAGAGCTCAGCTCTGAGCTCACCACCTGCCTACAGTCTGCAGCCCACGCCAGTTCTGCCCCAGCTGACAATTCAGCCCAGCGCGCAGCTCGTCTGCCTACTCTTGTTCGTCAGGTCCACCCATCTTGCTCGTCAGCTCCACCGGCCTATTCGTCAGCTCGCCACAGCGACTGGGTTACCTCCATCGCTTGCCCCATCATCGACTCTGACATAATCGTGTCCGCCTCCCGCGACAAGTCCCTGGTGGTCTGGTCCCTCACGCCTGGGCGCATCGTCGACATTGCAGCGCCACGTCATCTGCGTGCGAGTTGACTGTCCGCCTTGTCCACGTAAAACGCCCGCCCGACTGCCCCGTTAGACTGCGACCTGACATTTGACCGTCTGCCCAGTCCACGTCAGCTACACTACCCGCGCGACTGCTCCGACTGCCAGCGACTAGACTATCGTCCGCCCTGACCACGTCAGGTATTTTTTTTAACAAAAAAAAAATCCCTTTATTTCAGAATAAATTTCTGGTTGAGGAGGTTCATACGCAGTAGGCACAGCAAACAGGATACAAGTGTGGGACAAATTCGTTGCAAATTTCTGGGCGCATTCATAAGAAATTTTGGGGCTTTTATGTATTTTGAGGACAATTGCATATGAATTGCAGTTACAATCATAGAAAGATTGTTTTGAATAAATTTTTGGCAAAAATTTTGGGGATTTTGATATTATAGTGTTGCTGAGCACTGTTTGCACCTTGGGAAGCGTGCATTAAAGACAGTTTTTGAGAGAGTACGCCCTTGCACATTAATTGCAGAAGTGTGCTTGCTGCAATTTCTGGAAATTTGCAGATTTCCAGTCCTTACTGCTTTGACATTGCTCATTTGTCTTTGGAAATTTGTCAATTTGTCATCATGGCAAGTCAGGGAGGTGATGTATTTACGTATGTATCCAAGGAAGAGAGATTAGACGGAAACAATTATTCGCTATGGTCATTCATGATGAAGAATGTATTAGTGGTCAAGAATTTATGGGATTATGTCAGTGGAGAGGAAACTTGACCGGGAGTTGTAGCTCCCGTTACTCCTCCTCCTCAAGGAGCACGTGGACAACAGGTACCTCAGCCCGCTCCACCTCAGCCACTTCCTTCAAGAACTGTAGCTCAAAAAGCTTGGGATAGACGTGATGCACAGGCCTCGTCGTCGCTGAGTGCTTTGGCAGTTCAGCGGTCCATCATCCCTCACATTCGTTCAACATCTTCTTCACGAGATGCATGGTTGACTTTGGAGCATATGTTTGCAGGAAAGAATGAGACTCGGATCTCTTTCTTGAAGAAAGAGTTAGAGACTTTGAAGATGAATGAGGGTGATTCTATACAGGATCACTTGAATAAGATTCAGGACTTGAGGGAGCAGCTCATGAATGTAGATGAGTACTTTTCGGATGCACAGTTGATATCCACCACCTTGAATTCCTTACCTCCTTCATACTTGTCTTTTCATACTGCATTGAACCTCACCATGAGGATTGCCGAGCATCCACTCACTTTTATTCAGCTAGTTAGTTTGCTTTTAGAGGAGGAGCAAACAAGGAAAAATAGTGGTGTGGATGCTATAGTCTCTGAGCAGGCTTTTGTGGCAAGACAGAAAGGCAAAAACAGCAAGGTGAAAAATGCTCCACAGAGTTCTGGCACTTCGGGCACATCGCAGAATTAGACACAAGGGGGGACGCAAGCTAAAAAAGGAAAATGTCATTATTGTAAGAAGCCAGGCCACTATATCACTGAGTGCAGGAAGCACATTGCCAAAGAGAAAAAGGAGTCAGGAATGTCTGTTTCTACTACTCCTTCCATTGCTAGTGAGTCCGCCTCCTTTGTTGTGGACAGGGACTATTGTTTTTACATTTGCAGTTATGACATCTCTTGGGCCGATAGAGCACTTAGCTCTACAGAGGATGCTGACACTTGGTTCTTTGACAGTGGTGCTTCTAGACATATTACATCTCGCGGAGATCTGTTTGCTTCAGTTAGTGTACCTCCTGTTGGGAAATCTGTACAGTGTGCCAATAATGCATCATACCCTGTTCGTGGTATTGGGGAGATTCAGCTCACAGCCATTGATGGCTCTATTCTCCGCAGATGTTTTTTTTGTGCCTAGAATCAAGAAGAATTTGCTTTCTATTTCTTCTTTGGCACGTTGTGGTTTGCAAGTCACATTTGATGATGACCGTTGCATGGTTAGAGATAAAGAACGCATGACTTTGGTCTTGACAGGATCTTTGTGTCATGGTTTATATGAGTTGGATGCTCTTTCTGTAGATCAGTCGGCATACTTGACATCCACTCTTACTCCTGCTATGATACAGGCGGAGTTATGGCATGCTCGTTTGGGGCATGTAAACTTTGACAGCTTGATGCTTTTGCAACGTACTCAGATGCTGGATGGCTTACCTCTCTTGGAGAGACCTCCTGAGCACTTATGCGAGGGATGCATTTTGGGGAAAATGCATCGGTTCTCATTTCCCCGTGATGTTGCTTTCAGAGAAACAACCAGATTGCAGTTGGTGCATTCAGATGTTTGTGGGTCTATGCAAACAATGTCATTGGGCGGTTGTTACTATTTTGTGACATTCATTGATGACTTTACACGTTTTTGCTGGGTCTACTGTTTGAAAAAGAAGTGAGAAGTGTATGATGCATTTTTGGCTTTCAGTGCACTTGTTGAAAATCAATTTGGATGCAAAATTAAGACTCCCTGTTTGGACCGAGGGGGGGAATACATGTCCTCTATGCTGAATTCTTTTTTGAAGCAGAAAGGCATAGTCCATCAGTACACTACTGCCTATACTCCACAGTAGAATGGGGTAGGAGAGAGGAAGAATCGGTCACTCATGGAGATGGCCAGATGTATGCTGAAGGCAAAGAGCTTGCCTCATAGTTTTTGGATGGAAGCAGTCATGTGTGCTTGCCATATTTTGAACAGATGCCCTACCAAAGCCTTGAAGACTATCACACCTTTTGAGGCTTGGAACAGCCGTAAACCTTCTGTTGGTCACTTTCATACCTTTGGGTGTCTTGCCTATGCCCATATTCCACAGGTACTTAGAAAAAAGTTGGACAACAAGGCTGTTAAGTGCATTTTTATGGGATATAGCAATGAGAGCAAAGGCTACAGACTCTATGATCCCGTTACAAAGAAGGTTTTTTTGTCAGCAGGGATGTTGTTTTTGATGAAAAATCAGAATTATCCTTGGCTGGTTTGGACACATATCAGGCTGCCCGTGATGTTTTTGAAGGGCTGCTGCCCATTACTTTTGGTGATTCAGTTGGAGCTTCAGAAAATGAACCTAATGTTCAGTCAGCTGCTCCTATGGAAAGTGCAGAAATTCAGCCATTGGCTGATCGGAATATTCAGCATAATGCTGAAATTGAAATTCAGCAAGAGCTTGCACACAGTCAGGAACCTAGACAGTTACCTAGATGGTATTTGCAGGCTATGCAAGATAGTCCTGTGGATGCACCCATGGCTGGTCGTACTAGAAGGCAAACTCGTTTGCATGATTCAGCACATAGCATGGAGTTTGTTATGGCAGCAAGTACTTTTGATAATGAAGAGCCTGAATGTTTTGAGGATGCACAACACAGTGTGCATTGGATAGCAGCAATGCAAGCTGAATTAGATTCTATTACTAAGAATCAAACTTGGGATTTGGTGTCCTTGCCATTTGGGAAGAAAGCCATTGGAACGAAATGGGTCTACAAACTGAAAAGGAAAGCAGATGGATCCATTGATGAATACAAGGCACGGCTTGTAGCTAAAGGCTACTCACAGAAAAAGGGCATTGACTATGAGGAGACATTTGCTCCTACCTCCCGTATGACGACCATCAGGTCTATGATTGCTTTGGCTGCACATTATGGTTGGACAGTGCATCAACTAGATATCAAGACTGCATTTTTACATGGGGAACTTCAGGAGGAAGTTTATGTACAGCAGCCCATTGGTTTTGGAGTTGAAGGCTCAGAACATTTGGTATGCAAGCTCAAAAAGGCACTATATGGTTTGAAACAAGCTCCTAGAGCTTGGTATGCAAAAATAGATGCTTTCTTGCTTGGTCAAGGGTTTCTAAACAGCTCATCTGAGTCTACCCTTTACGTATGTAAAGAAGGGGGATCTATGCTGATTATATGTCTTTATGTTGATGACCTTTTGCTCACTGGAACACATGCTGATCAGATTTCAGCATTCAAACAAAATTTGCAGCAAACTTTTGACATGTCTGACTTGGGAATTTTGGATTACTACTTGGGCATCCAGTTCATACATGATGCTCGAGGTATTGGGCTATCACAGTCAAGGTATATTGGGCAGCTTCTTGAGAAGTTCGGCTTACAGGATTGCAAGCCAGTTTGTACCCCCATGGAACCTGGACTGAAAGTGTCATTACATGATGACAGTGATTTGTTTGATATACATACATATGCTCCTGCAGTTGGATGTCTGATCTACCTATGCAACACTAGGCCGGACATACAGTTTGCAGTTTCAGCTTTGAGCAGGTATATGCATCAGCCACGTATGTTACATTGGCAAGCTGTCAAGCGTGTTTTTTGTTACTTGCAGGGTACTCGATCTCTTGGGTTGCTTTATGCGAAGGGGGGACCATTGCAGTTACATGCTTACAGTGATTCTGATTGGGCTGGTGATTATGATACACGTCACTCCACTAGTGGCAATTGTTTCTTTCTTGGCTCTTCTTGAATTTCTTGGCTTAGTAAGAAACAATCCACTGTTGCCACATCGTCATGTGAAGTTGAATACAAGGCAGCTTTCACTACCACAGTTGAATGCGTATGGCTTAGACGCTTGCTAGCTGATCTGGATGTATTTATTACGGAGCCTACTCCTTTGTTCATTGACAGTCAGAGTGCCATTGCAGTGGCACGGAACCCAGTGTTTCATGCCCGCAAGAAACACATTGAGATCCATTATCACTTTGTCAGAGAGAGGCTACATGCAAGTGATATCAACCTTGTCTATTGTCCTACCACCAGTAATGTGGCAGACATCTTCACCAAAGCTCTTCCTCGTGACAAATTTGAAGCATTTCGCAATGCTTTAAATTTGATATCCTTTGGTGGTGGATGATCCTTGTACTCTTGATCACTCTTCACTCCAGGGGGGTTTGTTGGGTATTTGGCTCACGCCTCACTTACGCCTACGCTCATATGGGAGTGTCGGTGATTAATAGGACACTGGGACACTTTTTACTCTCAGTAGGAGAGGTTTTTTCCCTCAGACTTATAGTCTTATTGTCGTATGTGCTTATGTGCTTATGTTACACACTTATGGGCACTTAGTGTGTGTTGGGTGTGAACACTCCCTACAACCCTAAGGTTTAAGGGTTGTACTTTGTACTTTCTTGTTACACTCTTTCAGTCTATTGGATTGGGTGTCGTGCTTCACTCTGTCTCTCTCACTCTCACAGTCTACTGTACTCTCAGCTGCATTTCGATCCTATTACCATCCTTACATATTCGAAGGGTAGAACGTCAATCTAGCGTGCGTGACGAGCAGATATTAGATGTAATCATTGAGGGTAAGAAAAAGCTACTAGTGCCGGAGGAGCCTTTGATTTCCCAAGAGGATAATAGGCATCATAGGCACACCATTGCTCATGGCAAGGTTCAATGCTCAACAAAGCAAATGGAAAAATTATCTAATAGCCACGAGCAAATCTTCCAGCCAGTGTCATAGCCACTTAGGAGTCCCAAGTCTCCTACACTCTCTTTCCCTAAACGGACACAGGAAGCACAACAACAGTCGTCAAGTGCAGTTGCTCAATCCCAATCTCTATCTCCAGCTAAGCTTCCAAATGTTCGAGAGTTGGAACATGACACTACCCATAGCTCTTGACCCAAGGATATGCCTGTGTAACCCACCGTGGCTAGATCAACTGAGGCTCGATCTGCACAAGTGAATGCTCAAAGGGAGACAAAAGACAACCACTTCCGATCTGCCTGAGGACCTGACACTGCAATCTACTAACAGTAGCCGGTCCACTGAACTAGCTGCTATTACTTCCAATCAGGGATCATAGCAGTCACAGCCTTTGGCCGTGACGACACCCCTTGCGGAATACGTCCTTAGCAATTCACCAATGGAAGAGGCGTCACAACCAACATCCTTGATACCTCCAGCACTTCCAAAGCACCTAAAGCCTCGGCTTGAGGAGAAATCTCTCAAGGAGGTGGCCAAGGAGAGGACGCATCTGACCAATCAACCTAGCAAGGTTGTTCAACAGGTCGCAGCTAATTCCCATGAGAGCACACCGGAGAAAGAGAGTGCTAAGGCCCAACCAAGCACATCAACGATTGGCCTAGTTCAGAATCCAGAGTCCTTAAGGGAGACATTGCAATTATCCAAGAAAAAGAGGATAAAACAACGGAAACAACGACAGTTGCAAGTGGTGGTAGATGCCAAGACAATCGAGACCAAGAGCATGGAAGAACTTGGGAATAAAACATCAAGCCCATCCACCAATGAACCCATTGCCATCTCTTCTAACAGTGGTGAAACCTCAGACGCATCCGTGTGTTCTGATAAGTCAAAGCAACCATCACCATCAGCGGTTGCTTGTAACACTCAATCCACTGACAACAAAACTCACATTGACCAATCAAGAGTGGATACAACAATGTCACAACAAGGTGACAAATCTATACCAGTCACATCCAAGGAGAACCATGACACAATAGCAGCAAAACCTCAGGAGAAACGCATAAACCCTGAGAGCATAAGCAATCCTAACGTTGACCAATCTTGCTCATCTAGGCCTAAGCCCCCAGCTATGCTAAAGCCTAGGGAAACTCCTAGAACCATGTATGAGATAGCAACCGAACAAGCCCTCGTTGAACATAGAAGTGTCGCAGAATGCTTAACTGAGTTGGATGCTAAGCTCAAAGTGTTCGCACGTGTCTATGTCCTTGCAGACATGGGCGCATTCCCTAAGGAGCAACTTGAAGAATACTTGCCATTTTCCCTATCCTGGGAAGAGCAAGAACATCTTGACGAGCACTATGACAGGCTCCTACATGAATGCATGTGACTCATCTCTGACGAGGAAGCCGTCGAACTACGCTTAACTGTAACATTCAATGATGTGCTCTACCAACCAAATCTCTTAGAGATAGAGCAACTAAAGCAATAATTAGAGGGTCAAAGTCAATTTGAAAAACGTTGGTTTGAAAACCGTGTTGCAATGGACGAACTAGGAGCCCAAATTATGACAGTCTCAGAGGAGCAATTGGCCAAATGGCGGTCTCAAAGAGACCCAACCTATGTGGCACCAATTTCCTTTTGAGTGCTAATTGCCATTCGGGGTACGGACTTAGCTGGAACTAGCCAAGAGAACTCTCTGGCTGATAAGGTTCTCACTGAGGAGGAGTTACATGTTGTCAGTAGACTCGGACAAGGTGCCATGCTACTCAATGTTGCAAAATATCTATCGTTATTGAGTAAGCTGCCACGAGTACTGGATGCGTGTGCTACACTTCAATATAATCCGGAGTTCTACAATTGGTTTTTATCCTCGTGAAGTGACATGGATTCGTAAATATGTACATAAATAAACAATGAAATTTGTAACCTTGTATAGATAATATCAACACACACAAGCAATGATAGCCAAGTGCAGTGAGAAGAGTTGGCTTTGACAGGCTGAGCTCCTCGGGTCCTCCTCTCACCACACATTTAGAAGTCGTGTGACCATTCCTGCCTCCAGGTGGAGGGCATGCAACCTTCAGTACCGCCATAGGAAGCCCTGATCAACATCCCTGATGGCATAGATGGGGCACCGTCCCTTTCTATATACCTTTCCTCTTTTCGGTCCATCCTTCCGGGGACGAGCCCTGCTCCAATCCATGACAACCAGTCCACCCAGCTTAGCATAAGCCAAGATCTGCTATAGTTGGAATACGCTCCGCAGTCGAAGCAGGACGAATATCATCACTGGGACTGTCCCTTTATAACAAACACTGCATGTCTCACCTCACCCCTACTTGTCATATGCGCTTGATAACCCACTGTATAATCCCTTCCATGCGAATAGTTTTATCCTGCCTCAGGGCCTAACCCTTGGTTTGCTTTTTGCACGTTCCTCTACGGTAGCAGTCATGGACCACATAGTGCAGCTGGCCTGCAAGGAAGTTTTCCGCCGTCGGAGGGAGCATAAGGCACTAGCGCCCCCACCAGAACGCTACGTGCCTACTCTAAAGAGGTACGCGCCAAAAAGAGGCCCCAAACGACGTGGGCTAGGTCGCAGGCCGAAAACTCCCCAAGCCAAGAGGATGAGGGCTCAAGGGAGCACACGGGGTGTGGCAACACCGGCCGTGCAGACCCCCACTAGATGCTCGGACACCAGGTGCTCGAAAGAGGAGAGGGCAGCTCGAGACAAGCAAGAATTTGATGCATTGTTTAAAAGCATTCTAGAAATAGTTGCGGCAAGGGACTACACCATTCGCGTCCCGGCCGATATCTTCCCCGCCTAGCTTCATAGGAGCCCCTCACCGGCACAACCCCAGTCGCTCGACCATCCGGACTCACCCCGCCTCGTACAAATAGAGTAGCCCCTACGTTGTATAAGTTTCTTAACAAAGGCCATCCTACCATAACTTTTTGTCTTTAAATGGTTAAAGGGGCAGGCTCCCCATCTGTATATACTCCCTTTACCTAGTGCTAATATATGCCACGTCTTTAACAAGCACCAGAATATGCATCGCAGTCAGCATCATAGGATTTTGATAAAGTAATATCTTATCGTGTTGCATCTGTCGTTATACTTGATGCATACAACTAGCATATACTCTCATGAAGTGACAAGTGGATGTAGGACGATGCAGGTCTTTGTGCGAAAGTGCTCAATGCCCAAGACTACCAACCTCATAAAGAGCCATGACAAAGTCATGTTGCCGGAAGCAAACATCTCCCTTGCCAATCGCCCATATCGCATGGCCCAAAGCATAGTCATTGGCTATGCTATCTTTCTGGGTCAAGCTCTACATTTGGCTCAAGGCAGCTATTACCTCAATTGTACCAACATCGCACGTTCCAAAGAGGGTTGCAAAATCTCAAGTGTATCTCCCCATCTCAACAACTGCTTCTCTAAACAACGAGGCTAGGGCACAATCATCGCTGTGATATCCATTTCTTGAGCCTTCGAAGCTCGACATTTCAACCCATTGAAAGGCTGATAGTTTCAACATATTGCAATGGTTGTACTCAAGCAAGTCCCAAAAAAGAAAGAAAGAAGAAGACAAAAAAAAAAGGAAGAAAAAGAAAACGCAAAAAGGAAAAAAGAAAAGAAAAGAAAAGAAAAGAGATGAAAAGATAAGAAGCACCCACGATCACAGTACAACACCTAGGGGTCCTCAAATTAGGTACGTCGAGTGACCTTGGTTGATTGGCTGCGTCCCTAGTCTCCTTGTCCTTTCGCATCATCCACAATTGTTTAGGGCACATCAAGGGTAGGACATACCCAGGGAGCTTGTCTCGCCTATGGTTAGACCTGTCACCCTGACCCATTCGCACGATTTCCTCTTGCACTCTGCCTTAATACCATTGCAATCAATCGTGGTAGGAACCACACGAATGGCCATGAAAAGTACACCGTCCTCATCAAGCAAGTCCAATAGTTACAGCTACCGAAAGTGCGGTGTCCCTGTGTTCAATTATGCTATGTCGTGCAGTCACAACGCAAAGGATGTCTCATACACCTTCACGTATGCTTCTTCTCAACATGGACAACTTTGCTTCATCCACACGTTGTTAGGAGAAACCAGCCGCGGTCTTCTAACCACGTAATATCTAAATATGCACGAGTAGTCACATAATATCCGCACCAAAATATATACACAGTTTGGGTCCTCAAGTGCAGGACAATACTCTCAGCTTGCTTAGAGTTCGACCTGTCTCCCAAACTAATTGAACTACGTGTCTTGTGCACGATAAAGAAGACTAGCACCACCCCGAGGGAGAGACCACATATACAAGGTTTCCAATTGCAGGTATTGAAGACTCCAAGGAAAGTGTAGTTCGCTCTTCATCGACACTCAACTCTGAATTCTTATCGTTTATCATCCTGCAAGCCCGCCAAGAATCGTCATGTGTAAAATCCCCAAAAACCAATACTTATGCCAACCCAGCGCAATTTCCAGTAGCGAACAGCCCTACCCTCAACTCCTACCACCCTACCACCAACCACCCACGCCAACAATGTGGCCCCAACAACCTTCATCTGCCCACCACCAGAAATCCTCCAAGGCAACCATAGACATCCTTGCTACCTACGTCTTTGGTGCATGCTAAAGCGTGCTACCTACGACAGTGAGTGCCATGGGACTGGCACTCGCCTAGGAGGGGGTAATGTTAACCCTTAAACGAATAAGGTGGAAAAGTTGGAAAATCTAAAGCAGAAGATAAGGCCAAAGCAAAAGTGAAACAGAAGACGAAGGCGTACCAAGAAAAATATGGAAGCACAAGAAGTGCAGAAAAGTCCTAAATAAAGGAAAAGGTGCACAAAAAAAAGCGCAAGTCAATACTTTTGTAAAAGAGCGCAAGCGCATCATGGTTTGATTTAAAAAGCACCGGGCTCTTACCTGTGCAATTTGTAAAGGTAGATAGGCGGTAGGAAGGAAGCTAGGAAGATAGGAGGACAATGGGAAAAAGGGCCTAGGCCATGGCTGGTCATGTAAAAAAAGGGAATAAGGGGATGACTGCCCAAAAGGGATTTAGGGTTTTGTATATAAAGTTGAAAAGTGAATGAGAAGCTCATTCTTGTGTGTGGCCAAAAGTGGCTCTCTTCTTATTATTCTTATTCTTGTTCTTGCTTGCTTGAGCTTGTGCTTGAGAGAGGGAGTGTGAGAGTGTGAGGGAGTGAGTATGTGAGGGTGAGGGACCGGGGAGGAGAGAGGTAGTCATTAGTGCTTGGCTTGGAACGCTTGAAGCAATAAGGGGTCCGTGGGTCTTGGCGGTTGAGCGAAAGCTCTCACAAAAGGCAAGGGAAAGGTGTAGGAAAAGTCTAATGGTCGTAATATTGTCCCTAGTAAGTCCAGTGTAAGATTGAACAGATAAATGTAGTGTAGCCACAATCAGATGATGAGTTTATCTTAGTAGCTTTCTCTCTTGATGCTTCTCAATTGATAGAAACTTTGTCTATATATTCCCAATATTAGTTGCTTGATTCTGGGGCTTATTTTCATGTTACCCCATATAGAGATTGTTTTCAATTCTATTGTAGCATGATAGGTTTTGTGCAACTGGGAAATAACTTGGCATTTGATATTATTGGCATTAGGGATGTACAGCTGTAGTTTCCTTCAGGCAGCTCTTTTACTTTGCATAATATACGTCATGTACCAGCTTTGACCAAAAGCCTTCCATGGATAATTGAATGATGCAGGCTATTATGTATCTTTTGGTGATTCTGTATGAAAGATTACCCAAGGGAATCTTGTTTTTGCTCGAGGTGCCAAGGCTGGAAGCCTCTATCCTTCATTTGTATTTAGATCCCTTGACCATGTTTTGGCTATGGCTGACATATCACATGTATCTTTATGGCATCGTTACCTTGGGTACATGTCCTTAAAGGAAATAAAAAGGCTTACTCATTTGATCTTCCATCTCTTGATTACAAATATTTTGATTCTTGTGACCATTGTCTTTATGGAAGACAAATAAGTAGTTCTCATAATAAGTCTAGCATTACGCACATGGGTAAACCTTTGGCTCTCATGCATTTTGATGTATGTGGTCCTATCCGCTTTCATTCATTGGGTGGTGCAAAGTACTTTGTTATGTTCATTGATGATTATTCCTAGAAGGTCTTAGCATATCCTATTAAGTAAAAATTGGATGTCTTACCTAGCTTACCGTGTTGGCTTGCTCTTTTTTTTTTTGCAAGTAAAATGTGGTTGATTATATTACTCAAAAAGCTGATTACAACAGAGTGCTCATGCTCAATAGACTAGTTGGAGCTGAAGCAGAGAGTACATCATGTATACAAGCCTCTCAAGGTGGTCTAGGGGGGATGGGGGCAATAAGCCATGGGGGGGGGGAGGGTATATATCGCCAAATGGGGCTGCCCACATGCATCACAAATAACAGATCTTGGCTGCCCCAGGTACGCATGAAGTGACCACGGAGCTCTTGATGAGCCCTGGACTCGCCCTGCACCTAATCCCATTGGCCGCGGAGGGAAAGGATGATGGAGGTCCATAGCTGTGCTAAGGTCACAAGTGCTGAAAGTCTCTCTCCGCCGAAAGCCACCTGGCATCGCGCCTTCCAAATATGCTATCCAGTAAGACTCCCTATGATCTCCCATATCTCCAAGCGGTCTGCTGTGGGTTCCAGTACGTGGCGGATGGGTAGAGCCTCCAGACCGACCACTGCACATGACCCTTCCTCGATCATGAATATTGTGTCCTGCATCTTGGCCTCATACAAAAGGTGACGGCCCTGGCTGACTGCCTACCAACAGAATGCTCCCCATGAGATACACCCAAGCCTGGGCACTATACATTGAAGGATACGGCATGCTCCTCTTCACACGAGCTGCGTCTCCTCACAAGACCAAAGGCAGTGCTTTGGGTTTTCCAGAGGCTGCTGTGTGCAGCGCTTACAACCTCCCTCCTTCTGCATCTGGGCAAGCTAGCTTCCCACTGCCAAGCCTCCATGTGCCTCCATGTGGGATATTGTTGAAGTCATAGAATTGTAGGAGGTCTTTTCACCAGTGGTGAAGATGACTACGCTTTGTGTTTTGTTTGCTCTCATTGCATCCTTGGATTTAGAGTTGGATCAGATGGATGTGAAGACAACTTTTCTTCATGGTGACTTGGATGAAGAACTGTATATGAAGTAGCTAGAAGGATTTGCCATTCCAGGAAAAGAGCATTTGGTTTGTAAGTTGAAACGCAACTTATATGGGCTGAAACAAGCCCCTAGACAATGGTACAAAGAATTTGATATCTTTATGCTCAGCCATGGATTTAAACGCAGTCATTCTCTGCTTATACACTAAAAAGGCTGATGATGGAAGCCTTATTATGCTAGTTTTATATATGGATGACATGTTGATTGTAGGGCAGCATAAGAGTACTTTGAATGCTCTTAAAAGGTAGCTCAGTTCAGCCTTCTCCTTGAAAGATTTGTTGAGATATTTGCAATCACACCTATTGTAGCCTCTTTGTATGAGGCAGTTCTGGGCTTAGGACATGGAGACAGTGTGAATCCCATATGCACAGAAAGGGAAAACTACTACCGTCCAACAACTATAAAGCATTATACTTGACTACCACTTTTCATATGGAATGAATACAATGCCATGATGCTTTGTACTTTTAGTGTCTTGTCTTTGTCAGTCCTACATAAGATTGTGTTTATGAGTCCAAGCTGTCATCTTGGAACCTAATTCACTTGTGTAACAGTTTGTCTCTACTTGTCTATGTCATCATGAGTTTGGTCTTCATCTTCCACCCGCCATAGCATCTGCTATGCTCTAGGTCCGCATGTATTTTAACATGGTATCAGAGCGCAGCTAAGCATGGCTTAGCTCGTTTTAGTCGCTCTTCACCTCTGGTCCATCTCTACTCAGCTCAGTCTCAGCCTATGAACTCACTTTCCATCTCCACCTTTAAGGATGCCTTCATGGCTGCCATAGCCAGCAGCACCCTGTCAGATTGAAGCTTTCATATCTCTCTCCACAGGTCAAATCTCTCTGAAATTTCTTTTGGAGAAGTGTTGCCTTGCTTCTTGAGCTCCTCCCTGTCATCTCAAAGCTCAACATTAGGCCAATTTAAACTTAGCATTGTGATTCTTCACAGTTGCTGCCTGTGTGTCTGTCATAGCCTGCAGGACCTACCTAACTTGGAGGGCTGAGATCTCTTCAACCAAGGCACATCTCTCAAAGCTTCCTTCTAAGAAGATCTTCCCCAGGTCAAGGCGCTCCATCCTATCACAAAAATTGTCGAGATTGATTCACGATGAGACTAGCATTTTCGCTTTTACAGGTCGCTGTCAAAATCTGTGCCTGATCAGGTCACAGTGCTGCTGCATGCTCTACAAGGCACAATCCCAGCCATTGATAGCTCTACAGGGCACAATCCCAGCCATTACCATAGGTCACGGTGCTGCTGCATGCTCTACAGGGCACAATCCCAGCCATTACCATAGGGCAATGATAGCCCTTGACGTAAGCTTCATCCTTATATAAATTTTTTTTAAAATGATCAAGTATAGCTCTTGCAATGTTAGAAAAACCAGACTACTCCTAGAAACCCTAACTGTGACTCCGTAGCCAAACTTCACCAGCTAAAAAATCTCATCATTTTCTCTCTCCTAGCACCTGGAACAACTCAGTGTCACTCAGATTTGAAGGTCCCAGCATCAAATCAAGAAGGGGAAGATTTGGATTTGAAAGAACTTTTTGCAGATTTGGAAGACTCAAGGAAGAAACATAGTGTCTATTGACACTCATTTTAGTGCTCTAAACACTTGTGTCTTTTGACACATCTCAACCAACTCTTCTGTTGCTTAAATCTGATAATTCTGAAGCTGATTTGCTGCTGTTCCCGCAAGTCTAACATGGGCGAAGACTCTCCATCTGCCCGTTTCAAAGGAGTTGGTTTTCATACCTGGCGGATTCGCATCAAACTCATCCTGATGAAGAAGGGCCTCTGGGCCATTACCACCGGAAAATAAAAGAAGCCTTGTGATGTGGACCTTGCTGTCACTTGGCAAAAGAATGATGATAAGGCTCAGGCCATTATCAAACTAAAGCTAGACGACAGCTATATCCACCATGTGGATAACTGTGAGACTTCATAGGATACATGGAAGAGACTTGACACCTTGTTCGGTGCACAATCTAAATCATTGAAGTATGGTCTCTTGATTGAGTTTTTTAGGCTTGAAATGAAGTCCAACACATCACTTGTCACATATATGAACTACATGGAAGGACTTCTAACCCAACTTGCAAGAATTAACATTAAAATGAAAGAAAATGTTTGCATCGGTGTTCTACTTAAGAGTTTGTCTCCTGAATATAATAATGTATCAACAACTTTAATCAACATGCCAAACTCTAAACTTGTTGATATCTAAGCATCACTGTTAGAGGAGGAAAAGAAGCTAAAAAGTAAGGAAGAACCAAGCATCTCTAGAGATGAACATGCATTATATGTTGGCAACAGGTACAAAGGCAAGAAGGATCAACTCTTCTGTGACTTCTGCAAAAGGTCCCGGATACACCGAGAAGTTTTGCCACGCCAGAAAAAGGTCCCAAAAGGCCTATCTAGTTGTAGTCGAAGAAAAAGAAGAAGAAGAAGAAGATCAACCATGAAGACATTGAAGCTGCAGGCAAAGTGAAGAACAAGTACATGAACAAAAAGAGCAAGCGAGACTACACCGACAAGAAGACCTACAATAAATTGAAGATCTATACAAAAAGAAATGCTGAAAATTGCAAGGGCCTTACAGTCCTTGATCCAATTTTTTACTGACTTTTTCTTTAGCCTTGTATTGCCTAGCCTAAAATGTCTTTATCATAACCTTTTAAACTCCTCATGTAGTCATGTACTATAGCCTCTGTACACTTTGTGAGGCCCCTGTTACAGCCTCTAGAAGTCTATCATATTTGTGGTACCCACATTTAGCCTTTTCTGTGACAGCCTCTGGTGATTTGCCATGTTTATGGTGTGCCCACACTTTGCAGGTGTTGCTCTCACTAAAGCCTCTACACACTTTATACTTTCTGGTTGTGACTGAGGAGGGGTGTTGAGATATTTGCAATCATACCTATTGTAGCCTCTTTGTATGAGGCAGTTCTGGGCTGAGGACATGCAGACAATGTGAATCCCATATGCATAGAAAGGGAAAACTACTACCATCCAACAACTATAAAGCATTGTACTTGACTACCACTTTTCATATGGAATGAATACAATGTCATGATGCTTTGTACTTTTAGTTAAGTGTCTTGTCTTTGTTAGTCCTACAGAAGATTGTGTTTATAAGTCCAAGCTGCCATCTTGGAACCTAATTCACTTGTGTAACAGTTTGTCTCTACTTGTCTATGTCATCATGAGTTTGGTCTTCATTCCATCCGCCATAGCATCTACCATGCTCTAGATCCGCGTGTCTTTCACAAGATTTGGGGGCAACTGAACACATTTTGGGCATGCGCATTAAAATAGACAGAGGGAAGTGTTTGCTGTTTCTCTCACAGGACAAGTACATCAACAAAGTACTTGACAGGTTTAATATGGGTAATGCTAAGCCTCTTGGTATGCCTTTACCGCCACATACAAAGTTTAGCAAAGTTGATTGCCCTAAGGATGATGCAGCTGCTAGTGCCATGACGGGTATACCTTATGCACCAGCTTGTGGATCTTTGATGTATGCCATGGTTGCAACTCGCCCTGACATTGCTCATGCAGTGGGAGTTGTTAGTAGATTCATGTCTAACCCTGGCAAGCCACATTGGGAAGCAGTGAAATGTATCTTCAGATACTTGAAAGGTACACAAGAAAAGTGTATATGCTATGGAAAGGGTACACTAGAGTTGTATGGATTTTGTGATTTGGACATGGCAGGAGATCTTGACATAGGAAATCTACCAGTGGGTATGTTTTTACTTTGATTGGTGGGGCTATCTCTTAGTGTTTAAGATTGGAGAAAATTGTGGCACTGAGTACTATAAAAGTTGAATATATTTCAGCCACAGAAGCTTCTAAGGAAGCTATTTGGCTTGGCCATTTGGTCAAGGATTTTGGTCTTTCTTCGCGTACTCTAGTGCTTGGTTGTGATAGCTAGAGTGCAGTAAGTCTGGCTAAGAATGCCATGTTCCATGCACGTACCAAACACAGGTGTTTGGTACCACTTCATCTGACAGGTCCTGGATGATGGTCTTGTCACACTGACTAAGGTCAAAACCCAAGATAACCCTGCAGATGTTCTCACTAAGTGTCTTGCAAAGGCTCAACACGAGCATTGCATTCATTTAGTGGGAGTTGGCTAGCTTAAAGGTACCACTTCGGGCCTTTAAGTGGTAGGTTGTTGGGTGTAAAGTCCCTTCATCTCTGTGTATATAGTCATATGGGTGTGAACACACCCTTATTGTACCCTAACATATAAGTACATTATTTCATTCTTTGTGTACCATCACAATTTGGTACACCTATCTCTGTGTTCACTCTCTCCAACTCTCAACTCTGCTGCTCGTGCCTCTATCTCGCACTTTCTCCCCTTCATTATGTGCTTGATTTGGAGGACAATGCTCCATCTACTAACCTTTCTTCAAGGGATCATTCACAGAAGTTAAGCTCTTCCTCTTTTGATTATTCCTTCACAAGATATATCTTAGATAGGGCACTCAGCTTGATGAGATTGATCACCTCTCAGTTGAGGAAAGACTATCCACTTGGGAAACATATGAAAGTTCAAACTCTTCACAATTAAGCCTAGTAGCAGGTTTGTACGATACATTGCTCCTTCAGTTATGCAGGGAATAATCGTAAGTTAATTAGGAGATTGAGTTTGGTACCAATATGGATTAGAAAAAACTCTATGATCAAAGATGTTTCATAAGGTAATCCTTTATTTTCTATCTCATTGTCATCTACATTCAATCTAGACCCCTATTTTAGGCCCACCATAGGTTATCTTGTCTTAGCTCACATTGTCTTGATGTACATTTAGGTTTTAGGCCATCACTTAATACTCAGAGGTGTAGCACTTTGCACCTCAGTGCTTTGCTGCCAGGAGTGCCACCCATGCTCTATGCACATCCTCCATATCCGCAAGTGCATCACTCTATGTCCGCTGGTCCTGTTATGTTGGAAATCCTCTTTTTGCAGAGTGTATAACCCTACTCAATTGCTTAAGCGCATGAGCCCTTTTCTTGGATCATGAGCCAACTCCTCCATTGAAGGACTTGGGGAATGTAAAGGAATCACCTACACATTTACACCTTGTCCCATCTCCCCAATGCCTATGATGCAAATAATTTTTACCCTTCCATACTTTCCTTAATGCGTAATCTTTCCTGCTCATGCTATTGAGGCTTGAATGAAAGCCTCTTGATTGTGAGGCTTTACAACTTATGTCCTTTCCACACTACAAGCAAAATTTAAGACGCCCCATCACTGAATTGAATTTTCACATTACTTTCGTGCTCTTTAAACATCATCCATGGTTGAGAGGGTTTCCTACCCTTCACTTGGTACCTACAAGTTTCAACATTTGTCTTTGGCATTGGCCTCCCTTCTCTATTGTACTTACCCTTTGCGTTGCATGATCATCATCATCTTTGTAAAATGGTCGCTTGGACAAGTGAACAATTTCCCCATGAGGGACATTGTTCGAGTGTCATCTTGTTGTGAATTCCCATCATGTAGCATTCATCTATGCAGCTCATTGTGGAAAACACCCTTGTGGCTCTCTTGTTAGACATTCATTTCCTGGACAGTTGTATGATAGAGGACACGTTAGCAGTCGGATAGTTTACTGTCTGCTTAGGCAGTATACAGGTGCCACGTGGCACAGCAGGTACAGGCGCCATTTTTTATGGGCAGTCGGACAGATTTTGCACTTATTGAGGTGCAGTCGGCTGCATTTAATGCAGGGACCTGCTGCTGGTGATTGCTCTTTTTCTGGCTATAAATAGCCAGCCCCTGGTGCACGCTTCTATTGTCATTCAGTGATTCAGATTCTGATCTTGAGATCTGTTGGCTGAGACAGACTGTGCTCGGGCTGATGGAGATCGAGGTCATCAAGTCAGAGACACACGCAGATATTTCCTTTGCCCCCATGTATTTCTGCACTCTTATACAACATACTACACTACAGATTTTCTGCGTTTACCTTTTCTCTCTCTCTCTCTCTCTCTCTCTCTCTCTCTCTCTCTCTCTGTGTTCACTCTCTCTCAATCTTTGTCCTATGCTTCCGCATCGCTACACTCTGACATGGTATCAGAGCGGTGAAGATGGACTGTTTGAGGGCTGAACCTATCTGAATAGGAGATTTCAGCATGACACAAGGCTGCGTTTGCAGGATTCGAGGGCGGGTGGGAGGGCTGCGCATCGGATCAAGGATGAAGCGAGCGTGGGCGTGTGGGAAAGGAGTCTAATCGGTGAAGTTGCTGCAGGTTATTGCTGTTCGAAGGGGAGGAAGGCTGTGTTTGAGGCCTTCCATTGCAGATTTTACTTTTTCATCGCCTCCGGTGGGTGAAGAAGGTTTGGGCAGCGGAGGAACCAACCCTAGAAGGCTGCGTTTTCACAGTCAGAGGGGGCTGATTTTGTGTTTGTGGAGGTATTGCAGGATAACATGTCTACAGAGACCGATTTGGAGTTCCAGGCGATCATGGACAGGAAGGTGCTTGTTCTACCGACTCTTCCATCGGATCGAAAGCTTGATGGTGACAATTACCGCATCTGGCGGGTGATGATATTGGCCATTTTGGAGTCTTATGATTTGGTTGAATTGGTGATAGAGGAGATTAACAGGCCCTCGGTGAGGGATGAGTCCGAACTCTCTTCCAATGCTCGTGCGGATTTGACCAAGGCCCAGTCTCATTGGGAGAAACTGAATGCCAAGATTCAATCTTTTTTGTTTCTGTCTTGCACTACAGCCGTGATAGCTCACATCGAGCACTTGACGGTGGCTCGAGAGATATGACTAGAGCTTGATCAGATATACAACCGGATGACCCTAATGAAGAGGGTTTCTTTGGAGGTGCAGATGTGGACCTTGTCCGTAAATAAGTCTTCTTCGCTTCGGGAACACATCAATAAGCTTCGGCAGCTTTAGATGCAGGTTCAAAATGCAAGGAAGCCTATTTCCTCCGAAGACATGGCGATCACTTTAGTGTCCCAGTTGCCGCCACGATTCGGTACTTTTTATCCCGCTCTTATTGCATCAGGGCGGAAGTTGAGTCTTCGATGGGAAGAGTTGGTTCCTATGGTCTTAGACCAGGAGGAATAGTTTAAGGGACAGAATGCTTCCAAATCGGAGTTAGTCAAGCCTCTCAGAAGAAGGGGAAGGACCAAAAGAAGAAGGAGGACAACAAATCCAAGAAGGACAAGGAAAAGAAATCGACTTGCCATATATGTGGTAAGACTGGTCACTTGAAGAAGGATTGCCCCGACAAAGACAAGAAGGACACCAAGAAAAAGGACACGAAGGATTCTGGAGCGGTTGTTGCACCCTCATCAGCTGCTTTTCTACACTTAGCAGTCATTGAGGACTCTACATTGAAGACTTGATGCTATGATGATAGCTCCCCAAGCTCGAGAGTGGATTGTGGATAGTAGTGTCTCACGGCACATGACTCCTTCTTCTAATGGTGTTGCCCATTTGCGACCTTCGCGTGGGCAGATTCTCATTGGAGATAGCTCTTTTGTGTGTATTGCTGCGCGGGATGAGATGCAGCTTATTCCAGATGGATATGGTGGGACCCACACTTCGGAGGTGTTGCATGTGCCAGGCTTGGGGTATCATTTTCTTTCGGTCCATAAGATTTGTGCTCTTAGTCTCTTGGTGGAGTTTGATAGTGATATTGTTTGCGTCCTTGATCATGGATCGAGAAAGGTTCTCTCTGCAGGGTATGAGGAGGATGGCATCTACAAGTTGAAGACTTTCCCAGCTCTTACCTCTCTTCTTCTTATTTCTCGGACACAATACGAGCTTTGATATGCTCGGTTTGGCCACCTGAACTACGAGTACCTTCGGAAGGCGTCACGAGGGTCGTTTGTTCGAGGATTGCCGGACATAGTGATGAGCCATCAACCATGTGTCTCCTGCATTCGTGGGAAACTGCATTGGGATCATCCCATCCTTCGAGATCTAGGGGAGAGTTGGACTCCCAAGACAGTTCCTTTGGAGCCAGAGCCTCTTGATGGAGATTCTTCTTCTGATTTAGAGTCTTCTCTTCCACCGGCCACCCCCGAGGATCTTCTGCCGGTGGATGTATCCGAGTCTTCAGCAGATGGAGAGCGACGGGGAGAGGTTGGTCCTTCTTGTTGGGCCCATGACACACTTTGAGATTCAGGGTTTAAGAGGGTTCTTGAGGAGTGGGAACCGCAGGATGGACTGCAGAGGTCACGGAGGAACCAGGCAAATTTGTTTGGAGCTTGTTTGCTCCAACTATTGTTTGCTGACCGGTGTTATGCAGGATCGTGAGCCAACTTCAATGAAGGAGGCTTTGCAATTTGATCATTGGTTGAAGGCCATGGAAGCCGAGTTGGAGGCTATTGAGAGGAATGGCACTTCGTCTCTTGCGCCTCATCCCTCTGAAAAGAAGGTGATTGGTGTCAAGTGGATCTTCAAGACCAAGTACCTTAGTGATGGTTCTTGGGACAAGCACAAGGCTCGCCTTGTTGCTAAAGGTTTTGCTCAGCGCCCACGCATTGATTTCCATGATACTTTTGTCCCTACTACTCGTATGGTGACTATTCGAGTTGTTCTTGCCTTGGCTGGCCATAGGAGATGGCCTATCTATTGGCTAGATGTGAAGTCGGCCTTTTTGAATGGTGACTTGCAAGAGGAGATCTATGTTGAGCAGTCCCCTGGCTTTGGATCCTCGGATGGGAAAGTTTACAAGTTGAAGAAGGCCTTGTATGGCCTCAAGCAGGTTCTGCGTGCATGGAACGAAAAGATTGGCTCGTTTCTTCAAATGAAGTTGGGATATTGGTGCTCCAAGGCTGATCTGCAGCTTTATGTGCACACTTCCGAGGCTCGTCGTGTGTTGTTTGTGTTGTATGTTGATGATTTGATTCTGACACGGGATCATGCACAGAAGGTTCGAGAGACCAAGACAACTTTACATAAGGCATTCGAGATGACAGATTTGGGGCTTCTTCATTTCTTCTTGGGCCACGAGATTTATTAGTCTCAGAGGGGGATTTTTATCTCTCAGCAGAGGTATATACAGGAACTCTTGGTGACTTTTGAGATGGAGACTTGTCGGCCTATTACTACTCCTATGGATCCGAATTGGAAGGCCACTTCACACACAGATTCTCTCGTGATGGATGCTTCCCGCTACCGTCAGTTGATTGGATCCTTGATTTGGCTTCTCAATGCTTGTGTTGATCTTTGTTTTGCTGTGGGTCTTTTAGCAGGGTTCATGATTGAACCCAAACAGGTGCATTGGCAGGCTGCCTTGAGGAGTCTTCGGTATTTGAGGGGGACTTCTGACTTAGGGATTTCTTATCCCGTAGGTACAGATGCTTCTGATCTGGTTCTTGCGGGTTGGAGTAACTCGGATTGGGCTTGCGATGTGGACCACCGACGGTCTACTACAGGCTATTGTTTTACCTTGGGTACAGGTGTTATCTCTTGGAGTAGCAAGAAGTAGCCCACGGTAGCCCTTTCTTCTATTGAGGTAGAATATCGGGTTGCGTCTTCCACCACATGTGAGGTTGTGTGGCTTCGGAGATTCTTGGAGCTTGGCTGCCCCCAGACTTGTTCTACTCTTCTGCGGTGCGACAATGAGAGTTGCATTGCCTAGGTGCGGAATCCTGTATTCCATGCCCGGACGAAGCACATTGAGATCAAATATCACTTCATTCGGGAGAAGCTTCTGGATGGGACCATTGATGTGGATTGCTGTGACACGGAGGATAATCTTGTAGATTTGTTCACGAAGGTGCTTCCCCAGGCTTTACTTCGTCAGCATTCCAGATCCCTCAGTCTTTTGATCCGTCCAGGATCTGAGAGGGGGTGTTAGACAATCATTTCCTAGACAGTCGTACGACAGAGGACACGTCAGTAGTCTGTCTGCGCAGGCAGCATACAGGTGCCATGCGGCATAGCAGGTACAAGCGCCATTTTTTATGGGCAGTCGGACAGATTTTGCACTTATTGAGGTGCATTCTGCAGCCGACCTGCTGCTGGTTATTGCTCTTTTCGTGGCTATAAATACCTAGCCCCTGGTTCACACTTCTATTGTCATTCAGTGATTCAGATTTTGATCTTGAGATCTGTTGGCTGAGACAGACTGTGCTCGGGCTGACGGAGATCGAGGTCTTCAAGTCGGAGACACGCGCAGATATTTCCTCTGTCCCCGTGTATTTCTGCACTCTTATACAACATACTACACTGCAGATTTTCTGCATTTACAATGTCTCCTTCTATGTGTGTGTGTGTGTGTGTGTGTGTGTGTGTGTGTGTGTGTGTGTGTGTGTGTTCACTCTCTCTCAGCCTTTGTCCTACGCTTCTGTATCGCTGCACTCTGACATGTCTCCACTGGCAGTTCTTTTACCACCATTCCTCCATATCTCTTTGACACTTTTCCTTCATCATCGACACACCCTAGATGGGTGGTTGGGATAGTCTTTTGGGTTGTGATGTTGGATTTGACCATCCCTTCATTTTTCCCCATGGGCATAGTTACTTCCCAAAGAAAAGAAAAAGAGAGAGAAGAAAAAGTTCAAAGTGGTTTCATCACCTTTGCAAGTCTTGGTAAGCCATTGGGTAGCCGATGAGCACCCTTTGTTCGATGCCTTGGCCTCTCTGAGGTGATCCCCTTAAGGCTTGAGAGGTAAGATGACCATCACTTTTGTAATCTTGGTAGGTCCTTGGGTAGTTGACATGCACCCTTGGCCCAATACCTTGGCTGCTTTGGGGTGTGACAGTTCTCCAAAACCACTCTCCTAGAACCCACTATAATTTTTGAAGGGCCCTTAGGTAATAAGCCCAATGTCTTCATCCATCCATCGACCAAGTGGTAGGGACTTGGTCAATGTACCATCTCCTCTCACATCATGCCACTACTCTAATCTCCATCTAGAGCATCCTATAAGACTGTGCCTGATCCAAGTCCTCTTCTAAAGGCTTAGTGTTATATTTGTTATACCTTGGAAAGTCCATTACAAGACTTTCTCTTTCCTTTGATGAAAGAAATATGCTAACTACAAAATAAGCTCATTTTCTTTTAGTGTGTATGTACTATTTTTTTTTGCAAGTAAAATATGGCTGATTATATTACTCAAAAAAACTGATTACAACAGAGTGCTCATGCTCAACAGATTAATTGGAGCTGATGCAGAGTCACCAATACATCATGTATACAAGCCTCTCAAGGCGGTCTAGGGGGGATGGGGGCAAGAAGCCATGGGGGGGGGGGGATATCGCCAAATGGGGCTGTCTACCTGCATCACAAAGAACAGGCCCTGGCTGCCCCAGGTATGCATGAAGTGACCACGGAGCTCCTGACTCGCCCTGGACTCGCCTTGCACCTGATCCCATCGGCCGCCGAGGGAGTGGATGATGGAGGTCCATAGCTCTGCTAAGGTCGCAAGTGCTGAAAGTCTCTCTCCGCCGAAAGCCACCTGGCATCGCGCCTTCCAGATATGCCGTCCAGTAAGACTCCCTATGATCTCCCATATCTCTGAGCGGTCTGCTGTGGCCTCCAGTACCTGGCAGATGGGTAAAGCCTCGAGACCGACCACTGCACATGACCCTGCCTCGATCATGAATATCGTGTCTTGCATCCCGGCCTCATAAAAAAGGTGACGGCCCTGGCTAACTGCCTGCCAACAGAAAGCTCCCCATGAAATACACCCAAGGATGGGGGCTATACGTCGAAGGATACGGCATGCTCCTCTCCACACAAGCTGCGCCTCCTCACAACACCAAAGGCAGTGCTTTGGGGTTTCCAGAGGCTGCTGTGTGCAGTGCTTACAACCTCCCTCCTTTTGCATCTGGGCAAGCCAGCTTCCCACCGCCAAGCCTCCATGTGCCACCAGCCATAAAAAATACGACACCCTCCTCGGCCTCCACCTATCCCATAGGCGGCGCCAGAAGGTCCGTTGGAAGGGCTCCGTGATGCTATGCTCCGCCAAGTGCCTACTGCATGACAGTGCCTATATCCTCCTGCATCAGTACATGTCTGCCAAATCCTGGCAATATACTCTAGGAACTTGGGTGGCTTTTTGGCAACCACAAAGGCCGGCCATAGCCACTCTCCTGGATCCCACTCCAGCTCATCAAGTGGTCTACCCTCCCAAATTCAAAGGCGCCACTCCTTGAGCTCCATCCAGAAAACCCAAGTGGACGCCCCACTCCGTGCTGGAATCCAGGTCTGTGAGGAAACCAACTGACTTTTACCAGTTGATTTTCGCACCCGCTGCAATGCTGAAATAGGTCAAGGGCCAGCCTCATTCTCTCCAGCATCACCTCATCGTACTCTATGTAGAGGCCCGTGTCGTTTGCGTACTCTGAGTCTAACAACTCAGTCTCCTCTCTCACTGGAAGTCGGAGGCTGTGTAGTCCGCTCACACGTGACCTGAGGAAGTGAGACATCGCCTCTGCGAAGAGTAGGAACAGGTATGGGGCCAGGGGACAGCCCTGTCAGACTGATCTCTCCAGCCGGAACGCCTCCCCTCGCCATCCACCTATGAGAACCCTGCTAGTGGCTGATCTGTACAGGCCGGAGACCCCGCAAATCCAAGTGTGGGGAAATCCCAACTTCACCATGGTACCCTCTAGGAAATCCCAGTCCACCGTGTCATAGGCTTTCTCGAAGTCCAAGAGTAGTACTGCCAGTCTCTGCCTACTGTGCTAAGCCCACTCTATCGCCTCAAAGAATGTAAATACATTGTCTAGGATGCTCCTATCCTGGACAAAGCCTGTATGTGTGTCATGAATGATATCTGGGAGCACATGGCATAATCGTCTACCAATCATCTTTGCCAGAGCCTTATAGGCCACTGACAATAAGGTGATCGGTCTCCACTGGGATAGCTCCAGCCGGTCTCCCCCTTTGGGGAGAAGACTGATAAGGCCTGCCGAGAGCCTCCCTGGCATCTGTCCTGAGGTGAAGATCTCCTGGAAAGCCCTCAGTAGGGGATCCCTCACCACCTCCCAGTAGGTAGTGAAGAAAGCCTTAGAGAGGCCATCCTCCCTCAGGCATTTTTGCCCATCCTGTGGATGGAAAGCCTCCTCTAGTTCCTTCTCTATGAAGGGGGCTAGGAGGGCGTGTCCTATCTCCTCTATGACGAGGGATGGGGTGTGATCCCATACCTGCAATCTCCATCTCTGTACTCTAATTGAAGCTGTCTCCTGCTGGAAGAGGCGTGTGTAATAGTCAGTGGCAATCTCCATCACCTCATCAGGGCTAGAACGGGTCCTCCCATACTGATCCCTAAGGCTGTGTATCTGTTCTCCCGCGGTGCGGGGCTGCTGCACCTGGAAGAACTCCTTGCACATCGTGTCCCCCTTCTGCGCCCAAAAGGCTGCTGAAGTACGCGGAGAGAACTCCAAGCGCCTGTCCTCTAGGCCAGCAATGGCTGCACGCGCGCGCACCTCCTGTGCGTGGAGGGTTGGGTCCCCTGGTGCCTCCTGGAATAATCTCTGCGTAGCTGCTAGGTCCCGCCGGAGTGCTCTCTCCTCCTCCCAGCACTGCTGCCTAGCCTGTAGGGCTGCCTCTTGGCAAATTCTGCTCGACTCGGCTAGGACCTCTGCAACCTCCTCTGCTATCCTGTCCCTCCTAACCCACTCTCTGGTCCAAATCTTCTATATCTGTCTCGACACCTCCACCCTCCTATAGATCGAGTCAGGAATCCGACAGGATCGTGTATCTAGGGCGGATGCTAGGGGATCAAGTGCTAGGAGAACCGGGCAGTGATCGGATAATGTGGTGCCTGCCAACTGCTCAATCTGGCCTCCACGAGAACCTCCCCACTCTTCCACATAAAACCTGTCCAACCGCTCCAACAAGGCTCCACCTAGCCACCTGTATCCCCAGGAGAAGTCTGAAGACCTCTCCCTCATGTGGAAGGCAGGGTCTTTCCAGGCATCCCGTGCTTCGACTGCAAGCAAAAAGACCTCCCATGCCTCTTGCTTCTTCCCAGCTATGCCTTGGTAGTTTCTTCCTTTGCCCTGTTGGTCGTCCAGAGCCTTCAAGTTGTTGAAATCTCCTCCAACAATCCAGGAGTCTACCTCTGGGAGTCCAGCTACAATCTCTATCCAGAACTTGTTGCGTGCGCTAACCTCTGTAGGGGCATAGACATTGAGGACTCCAATACACGAGTCCCCAATATCCAATCTGATCCATAGAACCCTTCCTGCCACTATCGTCTCGTGGTCTCGTACACAAGTGGTGAGACTCGGCCCAATAGAGGTGCATATGCCTCCGCTCCTGCTGTGGGCACCTATGGCTTGCTCCCAGTAAGTATGTGAGCTGCCCAGAAGTACCTTCCCAACCCGCTGAGCCTGGGCGAGGGTGAGCTTGTTCTCCTGCAGAAGCTAGATGTCTATCCGTCCGGTTAGGGCAGGCTGCAACTCCTACCAGACAATCAGCTTCCTCGAGCCATGTGTCCCACTGTAGTGGAGACTGTTCACATTCCAGGATGCAAGATGTAAGCTTATGGGGAAACCTGTGACTGACCAAACAGTTCGGTGTGGATGCTGCAAATGAGAAAGAGAGATTGAATATAAAGTTACTCTCAAGGATATGTATGATCTATTTTCGTATAACTGTATTAAATTACGTAAAGAAATGTGTGACTAACAGGTTAATTAAGGAAGATGCTTGTATGTGTTACCACTAATGTGCCCTTAGGTAAGTAGGAAACTAAAGCTATCAAGCGAAGCTGGTGGGCAGAACCCCGATGGGTCAGGGTGGTCCCAGAGAACTGGGAGACTTCTCAACATTCAAATCGCAATGACGTATTGACCTTAGATAATGTAGGGTAGAACCCTGACTCATATCGTTTTAGGCCACTGTGGGGGGGACTCGAAAGATAATGCTCAAATGCGGGACGTCGGCGCCAGCCCATCAGTTAATGTCCATCATGCAACCTAGCCACTGTTGTGCGAACAGTGCTAATCCTTCATCTCCCATCCACTGGGAGATGTGATCCGCCACTTGACTCTTCAACTCCTCCTCAATCTGTATGGTCGTCCACTCCTCTAAGTAAGATGGCTGAAGAAAAAAGGCGTAGTTTGGTTCATCTGGTGGTGCTAGTAGGTGGTCCTTGCCCTTCCTTGACTTACGAACTACGAAGATCCCCACCTCTAGAGGTAGTGGGAACACTCCGCACTCCGCAACTCGCAGGTAGGACCATGGGCCACTGCGGAAAAACTCTTGTGGCAGCAGCTGTGCCTGTTTCGGGAAAGTATGGTGCGTGGCAGGGGCAGATGAGATGGTGGCTCTGTGGACGGGGGGGAACTGCTGGTGTGCAGAGGAGGTAGGTGTGTGTGGCTCATCACCCCCTGTGGGAGGAGGGGGGGTGGGTCTGGGGGGGCTCACCTGACCTGGGTGCGGATCAGGGGGGTGCTCAGTAGGGGGGGTGATGGGGGTGAAGAGGATCGAGATATGGTGGGATGGCTGGAGATGCATGGTGAGTGTGGGGTGGGGTGGGGGGGGGGGGGCCTAGCAGGGGGGGGCTGTGGGCCAAGGTCAATGGAGGGAGAGGGGGGATGGGATGTGGGGGGGTGGGTGGGTGAGGGGCCTGTGGGAACTCAGGCGAGTCAGTCTGTGGCGCATGTGGAGAAATTGGGGGGGTGCGGTCTTGTTAGGTGGGGTGGACAGGGGGGGGGGGGGGGGCTGTGGAGTGCTCTCCTGAGAGGGGGCCGCTCGTTTGCCATCACCCTGCTGACGAGGCTGTGCCTGAGGGGCTGGCTGCGCCCCCCCTTGCCTTCTCCCTCTCTGTTGCCTCTGGACCCATGTGAAACCATCAGCGTCCACCTGAGGACTTGTGGGCGGAGCCGCCTTGGCTCCGAAAGGTGTACAAACTACTGCGTGATGCCCAAAGTCGTGGCAGCGGAGGCGTTGCCCTGGTTGCCCAGTCACAATGACCTACTGCCTAAAGGAGTGCTCGCCTGCCTTAATCTCTAGGAACTGTGGGATATTCTTGACCTCCTTCACTGCCACTCGTACCTTTGGGACCCCTGCAGCTGTCACTGCATGCGCGAAGGACGCGGGAAGGACAGTGCCGAAGAGCCTCCCAAAGTCTTCCACCAACTGGCGGTACTCAATCGCCAGGCCGGGGAAAATAAGGGTGACTGGGTGCCGAAGAAACTTGTTGTGGAGTGTAAATGCCTCCACAGTAAAGCCACTGTACCAAGGGACCATGTATATGACCCCCTTCGTGGATGCATATGGTGAACTGGCGAGTAGCTCGGGAGCTGCGTCTGCCGAACTGAGGCGGACCATGAAAATCCCTTGGCCCAATAGGACTGCCTCCATGATCTGCACTGTGCCGATGCGCAGCGTGGAGTGGAGCCAGTCCCGAAGCTGGGCCCTGGCTGGGGAATGTCCTACTACTTGACCATAAATTGCGGTTTCCATTAGCTCCAGCTCTTTAGCTCGGACGGCTAAGAGCTGCTCCTCAGAGAGGACTATGCGCAAGGTGTTCGATTGTGGGGTACTCGATGAGTGCGCTGGCGTTTGACCATAGGTTTCCATTGCACATCCCTTCTGGGAGAACCTACCTATCGCTCTGTTGTGCTACTCGATGGGGAGTTGCTGCAGGGGGAGGGAGCAACTGGAGGAGGGGGGGGGGGTTTTCTGTTTTCGATGGCGGTGGTGTTGCAGCCTGATAGGGGGCCAGGCCTCCCTGCAAGGCAGCACTCGGGGGGCGGGGAGTTGGGAGGGGGGAACAAAGATAGGCGGGGGGGTTGGGGGGGGGGGGGGGCAGGGCGGACGCAGGCGGTGCACAGGGAGCTGTCGACGGGCCCTGGCGGGGGGGGACGGGGGGGAGATGGATGCTGGTGGCTGTCGATGGCGAGGGGGGGAGTCGATGGCGCTGGTGGCAAGTGACGATGGCGCTGGCGAGGGAGGGCGTCGATCGCGCTGGTGGCTGGTGGCGATGGCGCTGGCGAGGGAGGGAGACGATGGCGCTGCGCTGGTGGCTGGTGGCGAGGGAGGGAGTCGATGGCGCTGGCGCACGACGAAGCACCAAGACAGGGGCCGGCCGGGGTGCAATGAACAGGCGGGGGCACGACGAAAGGCGGGGGGTGCACAGCGACGTAACGGCCAGGAGAGCTCTCGTCTGCTTTAGTGTGTATGTACTATGGTTTACTATGTATGGATTTTGGCTTGGTCATGGCTTCATAAAAAACAATCACTGGTTTGAAGCTTACAGCATCAGTTGACATCGGGATCATGTGAGGCCTTTAGCTCTTGAATTGAGGGTCTTTCTTTGTAAATAAGATGATCTTTTGTATTATAGATATTGATATTCTATGCCTATAGATCTTCCCTCAGACAGTCTTTGTATGACTAACCAATGTATTGCATTCATTGGTACTTAATGTATGATGAGGGAGAGCCTTTTAGTCAAGGAGTTTCTCTGTCAATGCTAGATAAAGAACAAAGGTTTTGCCAGAAAACAGGTGCAATGCTAGAAGTTAGGACCATCACAAATATTTTACCAGAAACCTGTATGTGAAAGAATTTTCCTGGAGCAGGGCAAGAACAATGGTTGCATGAACTAAAGAATTTTGTTTGAGCTGCCTTTTTTTGTTTTTTTGTTTTGGGGGGCGGGGGAGGGATTTACAAAACTTGCAGTCTCTCGGTTGTCTCTTATTACTGAGCTTTGTGTGCCTTAGATTCTTGGTGATCCAGAAGCTGCTGATATTGTCTTTACATCAGGGGCAGACATTTTAGTAGTTGGTATCAATATAACACACCAGGTGGTAATGACAGGTGAATTTTTGCCATACACCAAACATCTAAGAAAGTTTTGCCTAATCCAAATGTGACCGTTTCAATTTATTGTATGAAAAGGAGGTTGACTGGACTGATATTTTCTACTCATGGCTAGAGATGCCTAACATAAAGAGATGCAAGATAGCTCAGCTTATAGCCTGTGGGACCTTCAATGTAGGATTTAAGCCAGATGCTTAGACTTAGCATTTCAGTTATAAAACTCATTTCTTTATTTTGTCAGCAAATCATCTTCGCTGCATAAAGTTGCTGATGACTTAATCAAGGCAGTTATAATAATTTTATCAAAGTGTCTATTGAAAAACAATAACCAAAGAGCAGTTAGGGCCTACCGTCCTTCATATAGATGCGGGAAAGGAAATTATGCATGATGATTGATATTCAAAAATCAAAATTGTCAAGGGTTCTGCTGAGGTTTATCTCCCCCTGCTTGTAAATGCTAGGAAGTGTCCAATCTAAAAGAAGAGGTTGCCATCTAATAAAGAAAATTCTGTGCTTTACTGGATAAGATAACTACGAAATCAGCCATCTTGTTGTGCTATATACAAGTTACATGCATGGAAGTTTTTAAGGCTCTTTTTCAACCTTTATGCAGCTTAGCTGTTTTAGTATTGAGCTCCAGTCAAATTGACTCTAACTCCTCTTTTGGTGGTTGTTATAGTAGCTTCAGTGTTGAGGATCTTTTACAAACTTGCAGATGAGAACCGTTGATATTTGCAAACATGCGAACATTTGGATATCTGGTAGTTAGCACATTTGGCATGCTCAAGCCATCACGGTTATTTGTATTGATGTTATCTGTCATTAGTCACCATGGAACAAGACCAACTGTCTTCCATTATTAAGTCCCCTTCCATACTTCTGGATGAATGTTCATGGAAGGGGCATGCTTGATGTTGTGACAGGGGGTTGGAGGCTGAAATGGTCCCATGCTCAAAGATTGTCTGCCACTCTTCCTTTGCCCAGTTCTTGCAGATTGCACCCAGTTTGTCAGTAATATCTTCTTGTTGGTAACACACTACTAACCTAGGAAAGACAGCCATCCTGCCAAACACCTTACATTCCACGCCGTGGAGTCACATTGGATAGAGCCATTTCACTTCATTGAATATGACGACCCGATCTACCAAGACCACGTTTGACGAGGCCACACCAAAGCCATTATTATGAGACACCGAAGACTCACCATTAGGCATATTAGTGGAGCAGTTAGGGACCGCGTCATGGCTCAGATCATGTGCAGATCTTGAGATTAGCTACAACCTATAGTCTCCACCACATTTTTTTGTACATATTTTTATTAGATTTGGTATTCCTTTTCTTTTCTTTTCTACCAATGGGACAACACTAGACATGGTTCAAACCTAGCATAGCCCCATTGATAGTTATTCGCAGCACTGTTTCGATGTATGATGTATTATGTATATACTCCCATTTGTCTACCTGGAGCACATTGCACATGAGGTTTTGCCTTGTTACCCTCATGTATTCATCCTATTAGCTCAAGTGACATTGCTATTTTAGCTCTAAACATGTGTTCTATCATCTGTAGTCCAAAATACCTAAGTTTTTTCAATAAATCTTAAGGTACCAATTACTATCATATTTTATAGTATTGTACCTTTTGTACCTGACAACCCTGTTCTGGACTACCCTCAGCCAACCATTGGATAGTGGGGAGGATTTTAATACTTAGGCATCTTTGGTCCTCATACTCCATGATGCGACGAAGAGGTCCAAAACCATCACAGAAGAGGCAGTGGTACCGTCCTTGTATGCATTTGTAGTGCTCCTTTTTTTTTTGGCAAATAAAGTGTGGCTAATTATATTATTTCAGAAAAAACCTTGAATACAAAGAAGTGCTCATGCTCAATCAGACCAAGCTGGAGCTGGTGAGAGTCACAGATACATCATATATACAAGCCTATCAAGGCGGTCTGGGGGAGATACGGGCAAGAAGCCATGGAGGGGGGGGGGGGGGGGGAGGGTGTATCGCCATCTGGGGCTGCCTGCCTGCATCCCGAAGAACAGGTCCTGGCCGCCCCAAGTGCGCATGAAATGACATCCGAGCTCATGACGAGCCCTGGACTCGCCCTGCACCTGATCCCATCGGCCTCAAAGGGAGTGGATGATGGAGGTCCAGAGCTCTGCTAAGGTTGCTTGTACTGAAAGTCTCTCTCCGCTGAAAGCCACCTGACACTGCGCCTTCTAGATATGCCAACCAGTAAGACTCCCTATGATTTCCCATACCTCAAAGCGGTCTGCTGTGGGCTCCAGTACTTGGCAGATGGGTAGAGCCTCTAAACCCACCACTGCGCACGACCCTGCCTCAATAATGAATATCATATCTTGCATCCTGGCCTCATACAGAAGGTGACGGCCCTGGCTGACCGCTTGCTAGCAGATAGCACCCCAAGAGATACATCCAAGACTGGGTGCTATGCGGCGCAGGATGCGGCATACTCCTCTCCACACGAGCTGTGCCGCCTCAAATGACCAAAGGTAGTGCTTTGGGGTTTCCATAGATTGTTGTGTGCAGCACTTACAAACTCCCTCCTTCTGCATCTGGGCAAGCCAACTTCCCACCGCCAAGCCTCCATGTGCCACTAGCCATAAAAAATACGATACCCTCCTCGGCCTCCAGTTGTCCCATAGGCGGCGCCAGAAGGTCCGTCGGAACGGCTCCGTGATACTATGCTCCGCCCAGTGCCTGCTATGTGACGACACCCAATCCATGTCCTCCTGCATCAGTACATGTCTGCCAATCCTAGCGGTGTACTCCAGGAACCTCGGTGGCTTCTTGGCAACCGTTGTGGCTTGCCAAAGCCACTCTCCCGGATCCCACTCCAGCTCATCAAGTGGCCTTCCTTCCCAGATCCAGAGGCGCCACTCCTTGAGCTCCTGCCAAAAGACCAAAGGGTCCAGCCGCCATGTCTTCTCCTGAAGGCCAACCACCTAGATCCTCTTCCACGAAAGGACAGCTATCCCCTTGTCCTACTGCCCTTTGTCAAGAGCCAGACGCCCCCCCTCCTGCATTGTGAAAAAGGTCCCAGGTGGAGCGCCACCGCCCATTCTTCCTGCCACCTGTAGGGGGATGCCTGCTGGTGAGAACCTAGTGGCCCATACCTCCCCGGGCTCTATCTGCTCTCGGAATGGGGGAGCAAGCCACTCGTGAGGTATTGCTGCGTCTATCTCCCGTCTCCTCAGCTCCACTCCTCGTTGGCAGCCTGATACTTGCTTCAGTACCTCCTCGTCCGCCATTCTGTACACCTCCCGCCATGTCCTGATGGTACGAGCCGGGTCAGCCTCCCAACCAGCCCACTGGATGTGGGGGCGCTCGGCAATCTGTGCCCCTTCTTGGTCCCTGACCTGGGGGTTCCAAATCACCGGCTAACGGTCTATCTCCTCCTGGCAGCCTAGGGGGCTCTGGATTAGGGCCTTAGGGAGGCCCTGCCACACACGGAGCAAGCTGCGTAGGAAGGGTGATCTGAGCTGACGTGAAGATTCATCTCAGGGACGGCCTCCACTCACCGATAAGCCTCGGTCTACAGTCCTAAAGACCCTCCTGCAATAGGACCTTCCAGGTATGCCCTCCTGATGTGAAGCCGCGGACAACTAGCTTGCCCAGGAGGGCCATACTCTGATACTCTAGGTCGATGATCCCAAGCCCTCCCTCTTACGGATGTCGTATAATGGTCGCCCACGCGACCTTGGCCCTGGAATCCCTAGAGCCGTTTGACCCGGACCAAAGGAAATTCCACACTAGGTAGCAAAGCTGCATTACACAAGAGGAGGAGAAGCACCAACACGAGGTGATGTACCATGCCATTGCTAGGAGAACCTGGTTAACTACTAGGGCTCGGCCGGCTAGTGAGAGGCGAGCCGTGCTCCAGTAGGTCAGCTTCCTCCGAATAGAATCGAGGACTGTAAGAAACTGTTGGGCGAGAGTGATGTCGAGTCCCACCTGGAACCCTAGGTACCGGACGGTCTGTCCTCTGCTCACTCATCTAAATCCCTGGTGGACGCTCCAGTCTGTGCTAGAGCCCGAAACTGTGAGGAAACCAACCGACTTTCGCCAATTGATTTTTGATCCCGCTGCAGAAAAGAACACCTCAAGAGCCAACCTCACTCTCTCCAGCATCAACTCGTCGTCCTCTATGTAGAGCGCTGTATCATCTGCATATTCTGAGTCTAACAACTTGGTCTCCTCTCTTACTGGAAGTCGGAGGCCACGTAAACCGCTCACACATAACCTGAGGAAACCAACCGACTTTCGCTAGTTGATTTTTGCTCCCGCTGCAGAAAAGAACACCTCAAGAGCCAACCTCACTTTCTCCAGCATCAACTCGTCGTCCTCTATGTAGAGCGCTGTATCATTTGCATATTCTGAGTCTAACAACTCGGTCTTCTCTCTTACTGGAAGTCGGAGGCCACGTAAATTGCTCATACGTGACCTGAGGAAGTGAGACATGGCCTCTGTAAAGAGAAGGAACAGGTACGGGGCCAGGGGGCAGCCCTGTTGGATCGATCTCTCCAGCTGAAACTCCTCCACTCGCCTCCCTCCTATGAGAACCCTGATTGTGGCCGATCTGTAAAGTGCGGAGACCCCGGAAATCCAAACCTGGGGGAAACCCAACCTCACCATGGTGCCCTCTAGGAAATCCCAGTCCACCCAGTCATAGGCTTTCTGAAAATCCAAGAGTAGTACGGCCAGTCTTTGCCCACTATACTGGGCCCACTCTATCGCCTCAAAGAAGGTGAATACATTGTCCAAGTTGCTCCTATCCTGGACAAAGCCTGTCTGTGTGTCATGGATGATGTCTGGAAGCAAGGGGCGTAATCGCCTACCAATCATCTTTGCTAGTGTCTTATAGGTCACTGACAATAAGGTGATCAGTCTCCACTGGGAAAGCTCCAACTGGTTTCCCCCTTTGGGGAGAAGACTGATAAGGCCTGCCGATAGACTCCCTGGCATCAGTCTTGAAGTGAAAATCGCCTGAAAGGCCATTAGTAGGGGGTTCTTCACCAGTTCCCAAAAGGTAATGAAGAAAGCCTTAGAGAGGCCATCCTCTCCCAAGCATTTCTGCCCGTCCTATGTATGGAAAGCCTCCTTTAGTTCCTTCTCTGTGAAGGGGGCTAGAAGGGAGCATCCCATCTCCTCTGTGACAAGGGACTATAGTAGTCGGTGGCAAACCTGTTGTCTACATTGTTGTCCTCTAGCTAAGGCTGTCTCATGCTGGAAGAGGCGACTATAGTAGTCGGTGGCAATCTCCATCACCTCGTATGGGCTAGAACGGGTCCTCCCATATTGATCTTGGAGGCTGCGTATCTGCTCTCCTGAGGTGCGAGGCTCGTGCACCTGAAAAAACTCCCTGCACATCGTGTCCCTCTTCCGTGCACAGAAAGCTGCTGAGGTGCGGAAAGAGAACTCAGAGTGCCTGTCCTTTAGGCTAGCAATGGCTGCTCGCGCACGCACCTCCTGTGCATGGAGAGTGAGATCCCCTGGTGCCTCCTGTAATAATCTATGTGTGGCTGCAAGGTCCCGCCGGAGTGCTCTCTCCTCCTCCCAGCTCTGCTTCCTGGCCTATACGGCTGCCTCTTGGCAGATTCTTCTCGACTTAGCTAGGGCCTCTACAACCTCCTCTACGATCTTGCCCCTCCTGCCCCCCTCTCTAGTCCAAATCTGCTCTATCTGTCTCGTCACCTCCTCCCTCCTGTAGATCGAGTCAGGGATCTGACAAGATCGTGTATCTAGGGAAGATGCTGGGGGATCTAGTGTCAGGAGAACCGAGCAATGATCAGACAGCATGGTGCCCGCCAACTGCCCAATCTGGCCTCCCCGAGAACCTCCCCACTCTCCTATATAAAACCTGTCCAACCGCTCCAGCAGGGCTCCACCTAGCCGCCTGTATCCCCAAGAGAAGTCCAGCGACCTCTCCCTCCTGTGGAAGACAGGGTCTCTCTAGGCATCGCGTGCTCCTACTGCCAGTAGAAACACCTCCCATGCCTCCTGCTCCTCCCCGGCCATGCCTGGTAGTTTCTCCCTCTGCCCTGTTGGTCCTCCAAAGCCTCTAGGTTGTTGAAGTCTCCTCCAACGATCGAGGAGTCCACCTCTGGGAGTCCTTCCGCGAGCTCCACCCAGAACCTGCTACGTGCCCTAACCTCCATAGGGGCATAGATATTAAGGACTCCAAGGCACAAGTCCCCAATATCCAATCTGATCCATAGCACCCTCCATGCCTCTATTGTCTCGTGGTCTTGAACACAAGTAGTAAGACTTGGACCAATAGAGGTGCACACGCCTCCACTCCTACCGTGGGCACCTATGGCATGCTCCTAGTAAGTGTGAGAGCTGCCTGGGAGTACCTTCCATACCCGCTGGGCTTGGGTGGGGGTGAGCTTGTGCTCCTATAGAAGTAAGATGTCGATCCATCTGGCAAGGGCAAGCTGCAACTCCTGCTGAACAATCAATTTCCTGGAACCACGTGCCCCGCTGTAGTGGAGGCTATTCACATTCTAGGATGCTAGATGTAAGCTCATGGGGAAACCTGTGACTGCCCGAATAGGCATCTATTCGGTGTGGAGGCTGCTGATGGACGAGGAGGAGCTATGAGGCATGCACGTACGCTTTGCCGCCGGTCTGGACGGCGAGCTCCATTTCCCCATGGTGGCCCTTGGCCGAACCATAGGGGTGATCGAAGTTCCAGGTGGTACTATCAATGCATCTATCAGCCAGGCTGAGAGTCGAGACTCTGTGCACTGGTAGAAACGGGCCGCATGTGGTCCATCCGATGGTGCTAGTAGATGGATCTTGGCCCTCCTTGACTTACGAACCACGAAGATCCCCACCTCTAGAGGTAGTGGGAACTCTCCACGCTCCTTAACTCTCAAGTAGGGCCATGGGCCACTGTGAAAGAACTCCTGTGGCAACAGGTGTGTCTGTCTCGGGAAAGTGTGACGGGCGGCAGCGGTGGATGAGCTGGTGGCCGTATGGGAGGGGGAGGACTGCTGGTGCGAAGAGGATGTAGGCGTGTGTAGCTCATCACCTCCTGTGGGAGGAGGGGGGGGTGGGTCTGGGGGGGATCGCGTGAACCAGGTGCGGATCAGGGGGGGTGCTCGGTACGGGCGGTGGTGGGGGGGAGGATGATCGAGGGATGGTGGGATGGACGGAAGTATATGGTGGGTGTGGGAGGGGGGGACTGGTGTTCCTGGAAGTGGGGGGCTATGGGCCAGGGTTAGTAGGGGGGGAGGGGGGTTGTGGGGACTCAGGAGAGGTAGTCTGTGGTGCGGGTAGTGGATGTGGGGTGCTGCGGTCCTGCCGGGTGGGGTGGGCTGTGGAGTGCTCTGCCGAGGGGGCGTCGCATCCCCACCTACTCCCTGCTGTCGAGGCTGAGTCTGAGACGCTGGCTGCACCCCCCTTGCCGTCTCCCTTTCTGTCGTCTCTGGATTCATGTGAAGCCATCAGCATCCACTTGCGGGCTTGTCGGCAGAGCTACCTTGGCTCCGAAACGCATGCAACCTGCTACTTGATGACCAAAGTCGTGGCAGCGTAGGCACTGCCCTGGCTACCCCATCACAATGACCTACTGCCTAAAGGAGTGCTCGCCCGCCTCAATCTCTAGGAACTCTGGGATGTTCTTGATCTCTTTCATTGCTACCCGTACCTTTGGGACTCTTGTAGTTGTCAGTGCTTCCGCGAAGGATGCGGGAAGGATAGTTCCGAAAAGTTGTCCAAAGTTTTCCACCAACTGGCAATACTCAATCGCCAGGACGGGGAAAAGAAGGGTGACCGGGTGCCGAAGAAACCTGTTGTGGAGTGCAAACGCCTCCGCAGTAAAGCCCCTGTACCAGGGGACCATGTGTATGACTCCCTTCGTGGACGCATATGGTGAATTGGCGAGTAACTCGCAAGCTGCGTCCGCCGAGCTAAGCCAGACCATGAAGATCCCTTGGCCCAATAGGACCACCTCCTCGATCTGCGCTATCTCGATGCGTAGCATGGAGTATAGCCAGTCCCGAAGCTGGGTCCTGCTGGGGAATGTCCTACTACCCGACCATAAATTGCTTTTTCCATTAGCTCCAGCTCCTTAGCTCGGACGGCTAAGAGTTGTTCCTCAGAGAGAACTACGCGCAAGGTGTTTGACTGGGGAGCACTCCTTGACGTCTGACCAAAGGTTTCCATTGCGCCTCCCTCCTAAGAGGACTGCCAATCACGTTGCGGTGCTACCTGAGGGGGGCAGTTGTTGCAGATGGAGGTTGTAGCTGGAGGGTGGGGGGATCAATGGCGGGGGGGGGGGGGGGGAGGGAACAGTGCTGTGTTTGCTATGGATGGGTCCGAGGATGCGAACGGGGGTAGCGCACCCGGGAGGGGATCCGGAGCATAGGATAGCCTGGGGGAGGGGAGGGGGGGGGGGGGTCTGGAAACAAAGGGTAGCCTTGGGGGGAGGAGCGAACTGTCTGGGCTGCCGGGGGGGGGTCGTCGGGTATGGCCAGTCGGGTGTGGCCAGTCGTGTGGGCGACGGACAGTGCGGGGACGGGGCAACAAGGCGGAGCGAGGCATGAATAGGGCGGGGACGGGGTGACGGGTTACAAGCGGGGGCCCAGGCAAGGGCCGCAGGCAAAGAATGGGGGGCACCAGCCAAGGCGGCGGGCAGGGCGAGCGCGGGCATGAGGGAGTAGTCGGGGGGTGGGGGTAGCAGGCGACGCGACGGTAGTAGCTTCTCTTCTCCTCCGCTTTGTTGTCATTGTGGGTTCCCTTTGGCCAAGTGGTACTTGCAGTCTCCCTCTCCGTGCTCCTCCTTATTAGGCTCTAAACTACAAAGTTGGCAAGTCCTATCCCATAGTTACCAAGAATGGGGAACGAGAATGGCACACGCGCGCGCGCGCGCGCACACACACACACACACACACACACACACAGAGAATCAGCACTTAAGTCTTAGAATCTAGAGTTATCAACCATAATTAGTGAAATTAGAGACATAATAATCAAGTTTGAATAATAACGAAGATTCAAAACATTGTAATCAGGTCACATTCAACATTGTAATCAACAATGTTGCATAAGTCCAACACGTGTGCATTGTAAAGACAAAATATGTACTAAACTTTAAAGTCTAAAGATCCAAGTTACAAGAGCTCCAATTTCCAAGTCAATACTCTAAAGTTCCAAGAGGCTAGCCGCTAAGTGCTCTCATTCATGGAAAATGGCTCCAGTGTGCCTGAATAGCATCTTGGCCATCACCATCACCATCACCATCACCATCACCATCGTCATCTTTTTCCCAACGTATAAAAGAATCAGCCTTTGCAACTGATGTATGAGCTAGCAAGCAAAGATTGGAGCTCACATAAACTAGGTCATTCGTCTTCATTGTATCAAGATGATTTCTCTTCTTTGAGTGAATATGATTGAATGAGCTCCATAGTTGCTCTAAACAAGAAGAGCTAATTGTTTGGCTAAGAATATGAATAGCCAAACTCTGCAACTTTGGAGCTTCTACCCGTAGTCCTCCCACCATAAAGTAGCCCCAATATTTGTCATGTCCTCTAGTGCATTCTCTGTACCAAACATCCCTAATGTTTGCCGATACACAGATAGCTAGTTTTTAATTTTGCATTGCATTTCACGGCTAGGATAAAGCCTTGCAAGCTATGCGTTCCAAGCCTTGACCACCTCAAGGTCTCTTTCTTGCATCTTTCCTTGAAACTTAGGATCAAGCACATATGCTGTAGCATGCATAGGAGATTCATACTCATTCCATCTGCTGATGCATAACTCATTGATCTTCTCATACCTGTTTGCATTTGGTTCCAAACTCTCCAACTTCTCAATCATGTGATCCATACCTTCATAGATCTTCTCAATGCATGAATCCATGCCATTTGCAAGCCTCAACATGTGCATGATAGGATCAACTACTTGGTTGGTGCGATTCACCTGATCCCAAAAATCTCTATTAGAGACATATGCATTACAGAACACAGCAATAGCAGTGGCAGCCCTAGTCCAATTTTGATCCTCATCACTGGCAAATAGCTCCCTAATTGCACCTTTGCAATAGTGCAATCGACCAAGCATAAGAAAGTTATATGCAAATTGTGTGTTCGAGTATTTGAGAAGTTCTTTGTCACTTCTCTTGCGAAACTGAGTATGCAAGTACTGATGATTACATATAAATGTGACAATCTTGTTGCCTTTCGCAACAAGAAATGCAATCCATGGCAAGTCCCCAATATCCTTCAACAAGTTATTCAAGGAATGCGCCATGCATGGACTAAAGGTGATATGTGGATATATTGCCATTAAAATGTTTCCTACTGCCCTGTTTGTAGGTTCACCATTTGCCACAAATTGCACTACATTTTTTGCCCCAACAGCTCGCGCACTGCCTCACACCACTCGGATGCCAATACATCTGCACTCTTTCCAGTCTCTGAAGTATCATGACTACCAATGAAGTATATATCCCCACAAGAATATGCAACAACACCATGTATGAACCTATGACGTGTGTCACTCCATCCATTTGCTATCAATGTCACTCCATTTCTTGCCCATTGATTGCAGATATTTGCTATTGCAATCTCTATGGCTGCTTTCTCCTTTTGAAGCAATGTGGTCTTGATAGTTTTTTATGAAGGGGGCTTATATGTGCGTCCATACTTTGCAATCTTTGTCACCATATTTAAAAAAAAAGGCGACTTGGCTGATTTGAATGCAATATGGTCATGGTAGAAAAAGTGTGCCACTGCTACATTTGTTTCCTCTTTTTTCTTTGGTTTCCGTGAAGTGTGCAATGAACTTTGTCTAACACCACAACCTGTTGCCACTAATGGCCCGTGAGAAGGCTACGTAGCCACTAATCTTGGTGGTCTTCTACATCAAGCACCATGCCCTGCTGGCCTTGGAGTCCATGTTGTTGGATCCATTGCTATGTTTGGCATCGTCGTGGCATATGAATTCCCCATAGAAGTGGCTATGCGGTCAAGTAACACCTATCTTTTCTCAATTGATACATTGGTGCAAAATTGCACCTCTTTCCCCTCCTCATGTAGAAGATGGGCTCTCACTTTATCAGTAGTCTGAGCATAAGAGCAAAGTTTGCATTTCCAAGGGCGAGCCCCTCCATTTCTCAATGGCACCCTTGCATCTACCTCATCCCACCATGACCAAGTAGTGCTTCGACTTCGTCTAGTTGTTGATGAAGTACCTGTTGAGGATGATGATTCCATAGATGTCAATCCTACCATCTATGTAATGTTAGATATACTAAATGCCCCACCCTCATAAGGTGCCACCAATGATCCATGGTACTCAAAGTTGTAAGGCCCCCATTATGAGGAGAAGCCATATGCGAGCCTGGATATTGGTTTTGTCCTGACTTGTATGTTAGATGAGGTCTACATGACCGGATGACAAAAAGGTGACCGTTGTGGATCTAATCTTTGGGTTTGACGGAGTAGTTAAGCTAGTAGCAACTCGAGGCACATTGCATTGAGTTGTGGGATAAGGGAGTTATCAGCGGTCCTAGCCAATGGTAAAGGGAATATTCCCTAGCCAACTAGTGAAGGTGCACATGGAAGGTCAACAGACATATGTGCATATGGAAGGTCAACAGACACATGGGCGTATGGAAGGCCAATAGACATGTGCATATGGAAGTCAACAGACACGTGTACATGGAAGGTCAACAAACACAGGTGCATATGGAAGGTCATCCATCATGACTCCCTTCACAGGCTATAAAAGCTAAAACCCTTCACAGCCATCATTCATCTATCTTTCACCCAGTCAGAGTTATTCCAACTATCCTGAAACTCTTCACCTATCTTCTGTCTAGATCGCCATCTAAGCTTCACAGTGGAAGTGCACGAGTGGACAGAGCCATTATTGTATCAGTTGTTTGGAGCTAAAGAATTTTCTTATTCTCCTCTTATCTGTTGTGTACTCTCTTTCTCTCTCTCTCTCTTTTTTTTCGTAAAAGGTAATTGTATTAATTACGAAGAAAGTACAAGATTACATGATTACACGAGTACAAGAGGCACGAGGGCCATAGGCCAACGTGCGGGAAATCCCCGGACTAGGGTACTAAAAAGTTACACCAATCATGGCAAGGACCCAGAGGCAATTGCCAAATGCCAGGAATACAAATCCTCCCGAGGGAGCAAGTCAGAGTGCCTGATGAGATCTAGCTGCCAATGCAAGAGCCCTTTAAGCCTTGCAATATGTCGCGGTACATTAGAAGCCTCTCTCTCTCTCTCTCTCTCTCTCTCTCTCTCTCTCTCTCTCAGATTTTGTTCGCTACGTCGTGTAATTTTTACATGGTATCAGAGCCGAGGGGGCTCTAGGGATTGAAGAGTGCGCAAGAGGCAAAGGGTTCAATAGCAAAGAGGAACGATATTGTCTTCTGGAAGTGGTTCTAGCGCATCAGGAAGTGGTGCAGCTGGTGTTGCTGTATCGGCTATTCAAACACTGAGGATTCGTCCACCAACCTTCAGCGAAGGCAAGTTAGATAGTACAAACTACACCTTGTGGATGTTCAAAGTTACAATTATCCTTGATTCTTATGAGCTTTTGGAGACCATGTTGGGGATTGACGCAGAACCATAGCCTACCCGCGACCCATGAAATTCTAGTGTGATGATTTGAAAGATGACTCAGGAAAAGACAGAAAACGATGAAGCTAGAAGAGAAAAATTAACAATCCTCATCGGTGAGCACGAGTCTTTCTTCTCCTCCCAACCATGCCTAGATAAGTGCTGGCACCTCTCTCTCCGTTACCTCTGCCAGCCGTCCACTTTTTGTGAGTCCTACTATTCTTGGACTCTCTTACTCTCTAGGCTCCCCTTAACCCCGTTCGGGCGCCCAAGAGCCCGGACGGTCATACTCGTGCATGTTCCCCTAGATTTACCTTAATGTCACATTAAATGTCACATTCAATATTTGTGACCTTAACGTTACATTAAATGTCACTTTTAATGTCACATTAATGTCACATTTCCTTCCCCTTAAGAATCGGTTTCGTCCTCGAAAACGATACTTGGAAGGTCTAACTGTAAATCGGGAAACCTTTTCTTTAAAGTACTTACTCGCTCCCATGTTGAGCTTTCTTCTGAACAAACTTTCCACTTAACCAAATATTCTTGATAAATAGTATTCCTTGTTCGTCTATTACGAACATTTAATATTTGTTCTGGTTCATGTGGATTAGATTGGTCATTGAATAGCTCCTTAATATCATGATTTAAGATTAGATTATCCAAATCACCCAGCTTCTTCCTTAATTTACTTACATGAAAAACTGGATGTATTTTACTACCAGCAGGTAGTTGGAGCTTGTAAGCCAATTCTCCCACCTTTTTAAGTATTATGAAAGGACCACAATACCTTGGTGAAAGCTTTGGACATTGTCCCTTTTTCATAGTTTTAGTTTGTTCAGGCACCTTAAGATAGACCAATTCTCCTTCTTCAAAGGAGATGTCTCTTCGGTGAGGATCTGCATATGCTCTAGCTCGATTTTGAGCTTTTTTAATATTTTCTTGAGCAAATTTTAACATACTATTCATATCCTCCAAAAAGTCTTCAGCTGCTTGAATCTTTTCCTTATGCAGTCCTACTGCAAAAGGAGCTCTGGGCTGAAACCCATACATTAACATAAATGGACTATATCCAGTGGAAGAGTGCTTGGCACTGTTATATGCAAACTCTGCTATCGGTAAATACTCTTCCCAATTAGTTTTCCTTTTACTTACATATGCTCTAAGCATATCTTCAAGAATTTGGTTAACCCTTTCAGTTTGCCCATCTGTTTGTGGATGATCCGCCGTACTCATGCTAAGTTTAGTATCTAATTTCCTAAATACCGGACGCCAAAAATGGCTATCAAATTTTCTATCTCGATCAGAAACTATATTTGCCGGAAGGCCATACAATCGGTATATGTTCTCCACGAATAATCTAGCCAATTTTGGTGTTTTAATATCAGTTGAAGTTGGAATGAACCTAGCCATTTTGGTTAACCGATCCACAATCACCCACACAGAGTCGTACCCCCTTTGTGTTCTAGGTAAAGCAACAATAAAGTCCATGGAGATACTCTCCCATTTTCCCGAAGGAATCTCTAGTGGATGGAGAAGTCCTCCCATTTTCAATCTTTCAGCTTTATTAACCTGGCATTTATTACATTTGACCACATAGTCAAGGACGTCCTTATTCATTCCAGGCCAATAGAACTGCCTTTTAATAAGACTATAAGTCTTATTAACTCTTGGATGTCCCGCACTAGGGGTATCATGACACTCAAAGAGTATCTGGCGCCTTATTTCTGTATCTTTCGGGACACATACCCTACCCTTGTAGAGTAAATAACCATTATCAATGGTAAAATTCTTCCACTTGAATCCAGTTTGAGCAACCCCTGATGCTCCATTTCCTTGTTGAACATCCTCAGATATTCCTTCCTCAGTAGAAGCACTTTCATTTGGATCCCCATTTTTAATTGCTTCCAATATGTTGGAATATGCCGGATCAACCTGGCATTTCCCTTTTAAGGATTCAAGCAAATTGGAAGTGAATTGAGTAAAACTCAATTCATTAATGATGGGCATTCTGCTGAGTGCATCAGCTACTATATTATACTTTCCTTTTCTATATCTTATCTCATAGTCGAACTCTTGGAGGAGTTCGGCCCATCTGGCTTTACGCCCGTGTAAATCCGGTTGATCATTAAGCCACTTAATGCTTTCATGATCTGATAAAATCAAAAGTTTGGCACCATATAAATAGTGCCTCCATTTCTTCATTGCATGTACTATTGCATACAGCTCCCTCTCATAAACAGAATAATTCTATTTTGCACGATCTAATTTCTTGCTTTCAAAAGCAACTGGTCGACCTTCTTGTAATAAGACCGCACCTATTGCCTTATCACTGGCATCAGCTTCAACCACAAATGGTTTATTGGGATCCACTATTAATAATACTGGAGCTGTAGCGATAGCTACCTTAAGTTTTTGAAAACTTTCATTTTGGTCTGTTCCCCAATTAAAACTTTTTCCTTTGCCTTTAAGTTGGTCTGTCATTGGAACATCTATTTTGGCATAATCTCAAATGAATCTACGATAAAATCCAGATAAACCTAGGAAGATCTGCAGCTGTTCCAGGTTCCTTGGAGGTGGCCATTCAATAATTGCCCTTACTTTTTCTGGATCCATGTTGATTCCCTCTTTCGAGATAATATGCCCCGAATATTTGACCTCTTGTGCAAAGAATTCACATTTAGTTTTCTTTGCATAAAGGGAATGCGTTCTTAACAGTTGGAATACTAATTGTAAGTGTTCCAAATGTTCTTCTCTTGATTTACTAAAGATCAAGATATCATCCAAAAAGACTACTACAAAATGTCCTAGATAGGGGCGTAAAACACTATTCATCAGCTTCATAAAGGTAGCTGGTGCATTAGTGAGGCCAAAAGGCATCACCAAAAAATCATAATGCCCGTATCTAGTACGAAATGCTGTCTTGGAAACATCTTGTGCCTTAATTCTTACTTGGTGATAACCTGATCTTAAATCTATCTTTGTGAAGAATTTTGCCCCTTGTAATTGATCAAAAAGATCTTCCATTCTAGGCATAGGAAATTTTTTCTTCACTGTTATTTTATTAAGTGCTCTATAGTCAACACAAAGTCGCATAGAACCGTCTTTTTTCTTTACCAATAAAATTGGTGAAGCCCAAGTGAATTACTGGGTTGAATAAACCCTTTATCCAGGTAATCCTTAATTTATCTTTCAACTTCTTGATGCTGTGTTTCACTTAACCTATACGGTGGTTTTGAAATAGGGTATATATCCTTATTTATATCAATTGAGTGATTTATATCACCCCTATTTGGTGGAAGGCCACTTGGTAAGTCAGAAGGAAACACATTTTTAAAATCATCTAACAAACTACTTAATTCATTATTAATATTCGACTCACAAACATAAGAAAATTGTTGCTTTATATTACAGAAAGTAAAAATATTCTATACAGGAAGAGACCATAACATATATACCTCACAAACTTCTTTCTTTATCAGCTTCTGAACTTCAGTAGAACACAGCAAAGGATTATCAGATACTTCATATTCACCTTGAATAACAAAAGTCTTACCATCCCTTTCAAATTCCAGTGTATTATGGTGATAACTACGTTTTAAGGATGGTTCCAATCCCCATAGCCACTCCCTCCCTAGAGCAATATCAGCTCTTTCCATGTTCATTATTTGGAAATCAAGTTTATCTTTATATCCTTGAATCTCAATTTCCAAATTGGATACCATTGTATCCCATATTTTATTGTCTTGGCCTTGCATCATACGAACAACATATTGATGCCCACTCTTTTGTTGGGGAAGTTTCAATTTTTTGACAAGTGTATAATTTATAAAATTATGTGTGGCAGAGTCATCAATCATGACGCTAACCCTCTTTCCAGCTATCAATCCATGTACTTTAAGTAAATCATGTGGCCCAAAAGTAAGCTGCCACATAGAAGTTGACATACAACACTTATGTTGTACATCCATGTGCAAGACCTCTAAAGATTTGTACTTTTCATGCCCCTTTAATTCTAAGGTCTGCACTACATGGATTTGTTTTTCTTTTCCCTTGCCCTTGTCCTTATCCTTTCCTTTGTCTTCCCCCTTTTTCTTTTGAGGGCAATTCCAAGCAGCATGGTTAGGGGATAGGCAATTGAAACACAACTTTTCTTTTTTGGCCTTGTCAAAGTCATCAAGACTTAACTTTGGCCTTATATATGGTTTCTTTTCAAAGGGTTGTTTTTTACCCTTAAAAAATGGCATTTTCCTTTTAAATTTGCCCACAAATTTTGAGGTTTCCAATTCCTTAGACTTGGGCTCCGTATCGGTGAGACTAGTGAGTGTACCTGGACGCATACTATCTTCATGAATTAATGCAAATTTAATTGCCTCTTCCAGCGTCTTAGGTAAACTCCGTTTTACTCCCTTTTTACAGGCTTTATCTGGTCCCCTAATGAATCCTCTTGTTTTTTGGAATTCATCTATTCCTTCCAATTTGAGAATTATCGCACGATATTCCTCCAGATATGTTAGCAGGGGTCTTTCCTTTTGTCTGACATAGTCCCAATCTTCCCAATTTCTTTCCATTTCATTTTTAGGAAGAAATTCTTTCAAAAAGACGGATTCAAATTGAGCCCATGTTTCAGTTATTTTATTCGCCTCCTTTAAAGTTCGCCACCACTTATATGCTTTGGGCCCCAAAGTTAAACTAGCCTCCAATGCTTGGAGATGTGGTGGGGTATTTTTTAGTTTATGTAAATCTTCCCATTTTTGGAGGAAATTAAAGATTGTGTCTTTATTCCTATCTTTTTCCTCCCCGTAAAAATTGAGGTGGTTTCATATCCTTTAGAACTAGTTTCATATCCTTTAGACTAGCGAGGCTTGGAGGTGTCTTCGAATTTGTCCAAAAAAGTTTGATAGACTAGTAACTACCCTTAATACTCAGGTGAGACCTCAAGCTTTGAGTTTTGAGTTTTGTGCATTATTGATGGAGGAGTTGAGGCTGAAAGCCCAAGAAGGAAGCAACAATGGAGATGCTGCATTCTTTGTCAATGCAAAAGGCAAAGATGGTTCCTCCAGAAAAAATGATGGTGACAAAAAAAGGTGGTAAGAAGAATTTTCAAGGAGACTGCTTCTACTGCAAAAAGAAAGGACATGCAATTGCAGATTGTCGTGTCAAGAAGGTAGACGAAAAGATTGATACCCTTAAAAGTAAAGGGAAAGAGACAACCAATACGATTGAAGCAGAGTTGAAGATATTCATGGCGTGTCAAGAAGGCAGATGAAAAAAATGGTACCCTTAAAAGTAAAGGAAAAGAGACAGCCAGTATTGCTGAAGCAGAGTTGGAGTTATTCATGGCGACCATTGAGGAAGTGTCCTCCTTGGCGCAAGAAGAATCTACCACTGACTCATGGGTGTTGGATAGTGGGGCCTTCTGTCACATGACCAACAAAAAAGGTCTATACAGTTCTATGCAGCCTCTACAAGAATCCATCACTGTGATGGTTGGAAATGATGCAAAATGCCTTGCTGCGCAGATACTATTTCTTTTGTTACTGCAAATGGTGAAGTCAAAAAGCTTTCAAATGTATTGTATATTCCCGAAATTAGAAAAAATCTATTATCAGTTATTGCCATAACTGATCTTGGTCATGAAGTGAGGTTCAAGAAGACAGGTGCAGAAATTTTCGACAATGCTGGCAAAGTTGTTGGTCATGAAGTGAGGTTCAAGAAGACAGGTGCAGAAATTTTCGACAATGCTGGCAAAGTTGTTGGCAAAGGAGAAAGAAGGAACAACCTTTATGAGCTAAGTGCTCTTACAACCACCGCTAGAGTGGGCACAAGTAAGCTCTAGCATGAAAGGTTTGGACACATCGGATTTGCAGTGTTAAAGGAGATGCACAAGCAAGATATGGTTGATCACTTACCTGCAGTGACTGAATTGAAGGAACCATGTGAAGCTTGTATGATGGGCAAGCAACAGAGAAAGGCATTTCCACAGGAAAGCAAGAATAGAGCACAAGCTCCTCTAGAGTTGGTGCATGCTGACTTGTGCGGTAATGTGCCTATACAGGCCTTGGGGGAATCTTCTTATTTTATGTTGATTATTGACGACTACAATAGGAAGATGTGGGTGTACTTCCTTCGTGATAAGGCTCAAGCTTTTGGTAAGTTTAAAGAATGGCTAAAACTTGTTGACGATGAAACAAGGAGAAGTGTGAAGAAATTTAGAACAGATAGTGATGGTGAGTTCAACTCAAAGGAGTTTGAAAACTTTTGCAACGCCTCACACACCTCAGCAGAACGGTGTTGTGCAATGCAAGAATTGCACCATTGTGGAGATGGCAAGATGCATGCTAAAGAGCAAGGGATTTCCTAACCATTTTTGGACTGAAGCTGTTAATACTGCAGTCTACATTCTAAATCGAAGCTACACAAATGCTCTCAAGGGAAAAACACCTCATGAGGCTTACACTAGTGAGAAACCATCTGTCCTAGATATTGGTTGACTCTTCACTTGTATGTCAGATGAGGTTATGCGACCGGATGGGAAAAAGGTGACCATTGTGGGTCTAATCTTTGGGTTAGACCGGAGTAGTTAAGCTAATAGCAACTCGAGGCACATTGCATCGAGTTGCGGGGTAAGGGAGTTATCAGGGGCCCTAGCCAACAGTAAAGGAAATATTCCTTGGAATATTCCCTAGTCAACCAGTGGAGGTGCACATGGAGGGTCAATAGACAGATGTGCATGTGGAAGGTCAACAGACACATGGGCACATGGAAGGTCAACAGACACGTGTGTACATGGAAGGTCAACAGACACATGGGCACATGGAAGGTCAATAGACACAAGTGTATGTGGAAGGTCATCCATTATGACCCCCTTCACAGGCTATAAAAGCTAAACCCCTTCACAGCCATCAATCATCTATCTTTCAACCAGCTAGAGTTGTTGCAGTTAGCCTTAAGCTCTTTACCTATCTTCTGTCTAGATCCCCATCTAACTTCACAGTGGAAGCGCACGGGTGGATAGAGCCATCTTTGTATTAGTTGTTTGGAGCTAAATAATTTTCTTATTCTCCTCTTATTTGTTGTATACTCTCTATCTCTTTCTCAGATTCTGTTCGCTGCACCGTGTAATTTTTATATATAAAAGTGACAAATAATCAGTAAAGTTCAATGAAATTGCAGAAATTTGCAGCAAAAATTTCAACATGCATGTGTTAAATGTCTGCTAAAAATGCCCGAACTTTGATGCTACTTCAACTTGCATTCCCTTGCTGAAAATGCCCCAAAATTTGGCGCATTTTCAGCTCCCAAATTTGGGGATTCAAAATGCCCTAAATTTGGGGGCTCTTCAGATCTCAGGATCCTAATGCCCCAAATTTGGGACATTGCAGCCAAATTCGAGCCCCAATCCTTGTTGAGAAAGCCCCAAATTTTGGGGCAACTGCCAATGAGTGATCCAAAATGCCCCAAATTTGGGGGAGATTGTAGGTGAATCATAGATGCTTTAAATTAGGGCAAAATTGCAAATCCCTGCTGAATCACCCCTAAATTTGTGGCAAGTCTCAAGGAGTCAAGAGTCAAGACTGATCTGGATTTTGAAGTGCGCATGAGAGAGAGAGAGAGAGAGAGAGAGAGAGAGAGAGAGAGAGAGAGACGCATGGGTGGTGGAGCTATTTTGGATGCTGAAACTCATATGCTGGCTCTTCGTTGGTCTCTTTTTCGTGCCATGTGTATGGATCATCACCCGTGGACCATTATAGCCCGTTATTTTCTTGAGGACACCGGGCTACGCCATGGTAATACACGACTTCGGGCCTCCTGGTGGCATGTCCTTAATGCTGACTCTCGATTTTCCAGTCCCTCTACCTCTCTGTTACTGCACTTGGTCGGCTCTTGGAAAGTGGTGCTCCAAAAGGCCCGTTGGCATCCAGTGGGGGACCGCTTGCATACTAACTCCTTTCAGTTGGAATTGTTGGCAGTATCGAGATTACTTTCATGGGAAGACAAATATCAGCTCAGACCGAGATTTAACCGCATGGCCCGTTTAGGTGTAACTTCGATTGCGGATGCTACCCTTGCCACTCGCAATGTCCTCGCATCGTTTCGGACAGCTAGGAGACTTTTCAGGATCCCGCGCGGATATCGTGGTTTATGGGAACAGCTTTTGTCGGAACTTCAGGGTAGGCAACCCTTTCCTGCCCTGGCTGTGGATCGTCCTTGGCAGGACTGGGACCTTGCAGGCCGGTTGAGTCTGGAAAAGGCCTCTACTAATCAGGTGTATCATCTTCTCATTCAAGATCATCAATGGTTGGGTGTGAAAGCTAATACTGTTTGGGGACTGCGGAAATCGCAGTCATGGTGAAAGGCAACTGTGATGGAGGGCTGGCTAAATAGGACACCTTTCAAATGCAAGGTCTTTCTTTGGCGGGTAATGATTGGTGGTCTCCCTCTTGCCTCGGCCCTTTCCAAGCGTAGAATCTCGAATGGCAATTGTTTCTTCTGTACCACTACTGCGGAATCGGCCCGACATCGATTTCTTTCTTGCTCGCTCGCTAAGAATATCTGGTCACTCTTGTTGTAAATCTGGCGCGCAGTGGTGGGGTCCTCACTAACTCCTTTCGATTGGGTTTTTGTGCGCCCAAAGTACCCCACACCGCCACAGTTACATATGAAGATCTTATTTCACTTTTTCAGATACTGGCACATTTGGACCATGCGCAGTGCTTTTCTCTTTAATTCGGCCTCTAATGTACCAAGACACATTGCCAGGCTTAAAGGGCTCTTGCATTGGCAGATAGCTCTCATCCGGCACTCGGACTTGCTCTCTCGGGAGGATTTGCTTCCCTGACATATGGCAATTTCCTCTGGGTGGTTGCCATGATTGGTGTAACCTTTTTCCTGGATTAGTACTGGGATTTTCCGCACGTTGGCCTAGGGCCCTCGTGTCTTTTGTAATCATGTAATCATGTAATCTTGTACCTTTTTTTCGTAATTAATACAATTACCTTTTACGGAGAGAGAGAGAGAGAGAGAGAGAGAGAGAGAGAGAGAGAGAGAGAGAGAGAGAGAGAGAGAGAGAGAGAGTCCTCACCTGATCACGGGTGACAAGGGCACTCACAGGCGCAACTATGGACGACAGGCAGGACCAAGCAGGTGGGAGTCGAGGCGGGAGTTGAGGCGGCAGTCAGGGCGGGACGACAGGCAAGCGGGAGTTTGGGGCAGTCGGGGCGAACGACAGGCAGGTAGGAGTCAAGATGGGAGTTGAGGCGGATGATCAGGCAAGAGTTGGGACATGGGGTAGGAATGATGTTTTAAAAAAAAAAAGCCCCACTGGAATAAGCGTTCCAAATAGGGAATGGCCAAGAAATGGGGCGGAACGGGTGGGAACGGGGCAATGAACAGGCTGGAACATTCCGCTAGTGTTTCCTGGGCTCAAACCTCCCGGAACTCGTTAATTCGTTCCTAAGTGCCGGAACGAGCTTTTTCTGTCTCTATTTCCTATCCTCTACTGGGGTATTTGTCCATCTACATGTCTCCATCTATAGCCTATGGGAAAAGGTGCGAGTCTACTTGATAGCAGCCCGTATGCTATGGGAAAGATGGGTGTCCATGTATGCTGGCTGAATAGTGAAACCATCATTAGAGAGACAAGAAGTGACTCTTGTAGAACTCCATTGTCGATCCTAGAGTGAGTGGTGAGTGAGTCTATGTCCTCGTTGTCTGAATTCTCAAGATATTAGTTCTGATCACCTGATTCAACTCTGGTTGGTTGAGAGAAATTATAGGGCAATCAAGGCTGTAGTCAAAAGGTGAAAGGCGGGTTAGTATCCAAACCATGTAGGCTCATCCAAATAGTCATATGTTAAAACCAACAGTTCTCCTCGCCTCCTGCTATTGCTAGTTATCTAGATGAATTTAGTGTCAATCTTGAGTATCTATGATGTGAAAGCTCCCATAATGTGTACCAAAAGGTCACTACCTTGAAGAGTGCCTCCGTAACTATAGATGTTGCCCCTAGCTTTGCTTTGACAATGGGATGTGGGATGGAGGGCTTACTCCTAATTATACGTACTATCGTCATGATCAATGGCCTTACCGTTCTATCCCAGTCATCATAATCTCTCTTTGCTCTAGTCTAATCAATGAGTGGGCTAAGATGCATGTGGTACAAGTTGGAACCCCATATCTTTGCTTCATATAGTAGTATAGGTGTGACTAGGTTGTCAAACAACCATAGTTTGGTGCAAGGCTCCTAGAACTATATGTAAGCGCGTTGACTGTCGAGTGCCCCTAGTGTTGCATATCCTTGTGCCAAACGTGCTTCTGATGCTACTCTCAACAAAAAATTGGGCCAAAAAAGGTGACTCCTAGATAGACACATTCCCTCACATGCTCCACTATGTCTCCCCCAAATGTAAATTGGTACATAGATCTATTCACCCGTGGTGCTGAAGTATTGAAGACCGTGGTTTTGGTGTTCCCAAGGTTCATTATGAGGTCTCTATCTCTACAAAAGATGTCACCAGGTGGTGATACTTTTTACAGTTGCTTTTCTAATGTACTTATATAAATATTTTATTTTTCTTTTCTTTTGTTGCTGTTCCTTTTTACCCCCAGAGTTCTCTTGGAATAAGCGGGATCTTTGCATGGCCAGAAGAGGCAGCCGTTGGGACAAATTGGACTAATGGTTTGTCAGAGTCTTAGGTCTAGTTCCATATTGAATGGGCACTGAAGAATAGAATGCGAGTGGTTTGGGACTGTGTGCTTGGCCACTGGAGATGGTGCAGGACAATGAGCCTGACCAAGATAGAAGATGCACATGTGAGAATGCTCACGGAATAAAAGTCACTGTAACTAAGCCACATTACACTTTTGATGTGGTCGCAATGACAAAAGTTGCACAGAACAACTTGAGGAATGCAGGGGTCACCATCCCTAAAATTTAGGGAGTTACTATTTTTGGACCCCAGAATCTGTTCGTGTCATTGTCTTCGTTTTTATAGGAGGATTAATTCTCTGGTCTGTGGCGAGGTCAAATTTTGCACCAATCATGGAGAATTTTAGACCGAAAGGTTTAAACGGGAAAGTTGTTACATGTATGCCATGTGGCACAAATTCCCAAAAGAGAGAGAGAGAGAACATTACAAAAAAACGTCATAGGCATAAGGGGTAGATGGGAGAATGAAGTTTGGAGGAACTGAGGGCAGATTGCTGCAACAAAACCAGCCATGGAGAGTACTTCTATGTCTCTGACTCAAGCACGGAGGTAGAGCTTGCTCCCTCTGATCACCTCTCTCTCTATTCTCAGAAGAAATGCTTTTCATGATGGATTGATTCCATCGAAGGTACGATTCTGTGTTTTTTTCTGCTAGAGGTCTCTGTTTATGTGTGTGTATGTAAAGTCCAGGTGTTAATTGAACGAACTACTGCTTTATGTGAGTCATAGACCGGTTGCATAGTGAACTCTGCACATGCTGAATCGTAAGAAGAGTGAACTCTGTTCATGCTGAATCGTAAGAAGAGAGAACTCTGTTCGTGCTGAAAAAGAACAGTGAACTCTGCTCGTGCTGAATAAGAACAGTGAACTCTGCACATGCTGAATCGTAAGAACAGTGAACTCTGTTCATACTGAATAAGAACAGTGAACTCTGCTCATGCTGAATCGTAAGAACAGTGAACTCTGCACATGCTGAATAAGAACAATGAACTCTGCTCATGCTGAATCGTAAGAACAGTGAACTTTGTTCATGCTGAATAAGAACAGTGAACTCTGCTCATGCTGAACAAGAATAGTGAACTCTGCACATGCTGAATCGTAAGAACAGTGAACTCTGTTGCTCATGCTGAATAAGAACAGTGAACTCTGCACATGTTGAACAGTAAGAACAGTGAACTCTGCACATGTTGAACAGTAAGAACAGTGTGCTGGATAGTAAGAACAGTGCATTCTGCACATGCTGGACAGTAAGGGATGTTGATTTGGACATGCTGTACTGTTACTATGTAGCTAGGATTTACTTAGAAGAGATGAAAACCAACTGTTCACAGGTTATGTATTTTGGAACATTACCATTTTTGTAATTTTCTATCTTTTAATTGATAAAGAAATACCGAGAGGGGCGCCGGTCTTCGGGGCCAATCTGGTGTTGAGCGAGGGAGAGAGGTCTCTGTTTATGTGTGTGTATGTAAAGTTCAGGTGTTAATTGAAGGAACTACTGCTTTATGTGAGTCATAGACCGATTGCAAAAGATATGCAAAGTATCTAGATGGTGTTACAATCCCTCCGGTGAATTTGAAATGAGAACAATATGATTTATATACAATAATGTCAATATTAGCACCCTTGCTAGATTGGCTTTGGCTCCTCCTCCTTGGTCAATGTAATTAGACACTTCATCTATGTACAAACCAAACAATGTGGGTGAAAGTGGGCATCCTTGTTTCACTCTTATGGTACTATCAATTCTCTCTGATAGCCCCCTAGGTGTGCGTACATGACCTATCATTGTCTTATATAATGCATAGATACCCCATTGTATACCCTCTAGTACTACAATATCTTGCTCTTTTAGAGTGTGAGGATATGGTCTAGCGTGGTATATCCGCGTTTGAAACCTACTTGTCCTTGTGCTCTCTTGCCTTGCATCTCAGCCCAGTCACTAAGTTCATGCTCCAGTATAGATCCATATATCTTGGCCAAAGTATGGCTAATCATTATAGTCTTATAGTTGCTAGGGATCAGAGGATCACCACTCTTAAATAGTGGAATTATAGTATTGTTTGACTAGCTCATAGGGAAGCCTTCACATATTGTTCTATTGAACATATGTGCTAGTATTTCGCAAGCATGTGAGAAATATTCTGCCACTAGCCCGTCCTCATCTTGTACCCTCCCATTTCATAATCTATAAATCACATCCCTAACCATTTTCTAGGTGAAGAGAGACTACTGTGTTGGCCTAAGGGCCTGTGAGGGCTGCATAGATGGCTGTCCTGGCAGGTCATACGGTTGTCTCCCATAGTCAAGCCAAGCATCTAGTGATGTAATTTGTATGGGGGGATGTCATCTTCCATTCACTCTGATATATCAATGCTTTTGCTTGCGCTAAGTAGTCTCATTTTTTCGTCCGCACAAGGCGTTTGAAGAACATCCTTGCTTGATGATGTGTCTAAGTGCCTAGCTCCACTTCTCTCTATAAGCGATCTCGAGTGATTCCACTCTCATTGTCATAGTAGCTATTTTGGGAAGCAATAGAGCATGTGGGTCTACATTGGAGCAAGCTGTGTGGAAATGCATACATGGTTAATCCATGCATAGCCTCTGTTAAATCCCTTCTGCATTCTTCCAACAATCTGCTCAAGTTCAATGTATGTAAACTAATCTACAAAGAACCACTGCTGCAGATGTGTGAGGTGTCTTCTACAAAGTAGTACCTTGGATGTTTAGGCCGGCATGGTGTTTCATGTTTCATATGTCTACAAGAGAGTTGAATGTCAAAATAGCATGATCTGCTGCTATGCTGATTGGTCTTTTAGATACCTCAAAAGTTTTGGATGTTTGGTATCAATGCTGGTGAGCCTATCAAGTAGTTCACAGTACTTGCCCCTCCTTTGCGATGCCAACATATCAAATTGTCAAATCTGGCCATTGTGGTGGACCACTAAAGATAGCTAGTCTATGCACACTTCCCAAAGTCAATAGATGTGTCCCATAGATACTCACTTCTTTATCATAGGCCCTCTTGCATAAGCCTATTTCATCTGTGTCAATCTCTTTGAACATGGCATTATCATGCATATAAAAGATACTCTGTTCATCTCCAGTGCGTGCATTGAAATCTCCCATGAATAATATGTCTCCAATGCTAGCATATCTCATGATATCCTCATAAAGTACATCAAAGGGAGACCCATCTTGTGTGGCATAGGTCGAGTTCGCAAGAGGAAAATAGCATATTGCAATGAATATATCCTGTACTCTTCTTGCATATATTCTAATCCATAAGTTTTGTGCATCATCATCTCTCTTCATTACTTGCACTATCCCTCCTCCAGAATTCCTAGTGCTTGGTTTTCTAGTTGTTGGATGAAATGTGCTTTCCCACTTGTATCCTCGTATGTCTGGTAGCTAGCTACTTTTACATTGTTTTGTTTGTGTGTACATGGCTATGTCTATGTTTTGGAAGCTATTTTCAAAGTAACTAGCATCCAAGCATAGGGCTCCATTACAATTCCATATTGACATCTGAAGTGTCTTATAGGCCTCGTACTATCATGCAGTCCTTTCGTCAGTGATGATGACATCTGTGTAAACAACCTATTTTCTCTCTTTGTGAGTCTCTAATACTTTGGGCATGTGTTCTGTGCGATGTGCTATCTATGCTAGGGTAAGATTCTCATCCAAATAAATCTTCTCACCTTTGAGGGCTTTCCTCTTAGAGAGGAAGGCCTTTTTTTTCTTTGTCCCTAAAGCGAAGAATTAGACCTTGGATTTAGAGTTCTCTTTCCCCACTCTCCAAGCACTAGCTATAGGTACATCTAAAGCCCAGTTTTGTCGGCAAGTGTCTTAGCATCTTCCTATGGGTTGCTCTTCTCCTCCCATCCTACTACCCGTACATGCAAAACCCTAGCCCATCTCCTAGCCTCTTCTTCCAAAGTAGCATTCATTACTTCAGTCTTGTTCAATCACACTAATGTTCCCATATTCTTTTTAAGTGTTGGGATTAAAGGGCCATCGTGCCTTTTATATGTGCACGGGTGTGAACACACCCTTAGCACATTGTACTTTCATACATATATCTATCTAAAACCTAAAGTGGTACTCTTGTCATTGTACCGAAAGACGTGTTCACTCTCCACTCTGCTCACTCGCACTCTCTCTCTCTCTCTCACTACGCGTAAGGTCTGTCTACCTCGATCTCCGTGCCTAACCTTTCCCTACATGGTATCATAAGTTTGATACATTCATGGAGTCCCAAGGCTTTCATAGAAGTCAAGTGAATCATTGCTTGTACACCAAGAAGGCAGCAGATGGCAGCCTGATTATCTTGGTTTTGTATGTAGATGACATGCTGATTGCTGGCAGGGATACTCATGCCTTGGATTCACTGAAGCAAAGTCTTTATGGCAACTTTGACATGAAGGATCTAGGTGATGCAAATCACATTCTTGGCATGTGAATACTCAGAGATAGATCTAAAGGCTTACTCTATCTATCTCAGCAGGAGTATATCTCCAAAGTTTTGCAGCGTTTCAATATGGAGGGGGGGAAAACAATTGGGATTCCATTGCCTCCATATGTGAAACTGAGTGCAGAGGAAAGCCCTACATTTGATGATGAGAAGGCTTAAATGGCCAAGATACCATATGCTTCAACTGTTGGCAGTTTGATGTATGCTATGGTTGCTATACGTCCTGACATTGCTTTTGCAGTGGGAGTGGTTAGCAGATACATGGCAACCCTTGGCAAGAAGCATTGGGATGCAATGAAAGATATTATGAGATACCTCAAAGACACAAAGGAGTTGTGCATCTACTTTGGACAGCAGAAGGCATCTATTGTTGGCTTTACGGATGCAGACTATGCTGGTCATGCGAACTACAGGAAGTCCACTTCTAGGTATGTGTTTACTTTCACAGGAGGAGCAGTCTCTTGGATCTCCAGGCTACAAAAGTGTGTTGCATTGTCTACTACAGAAGCAGAGTATGTAGCTGCCACTGAGGCATGCAAGGAGGCTTTATGGCTTTCACGTCTGGTGGGAGAGCTTGGCATCACAGAGTTACATGTTCTCCATTGTGATAGTCAGAGTGCTATCATGCTAGCACGGAATCCTATCTTTCATGCAAAGACAAAGCACATACAGGTGAAGTACCACTTCATTAGAGATGTACTTGACAGCAAGAGCATTGAGCTTGTTAAAGTGCATATAGATGATAATCCTGCAGACCTTCTTACAAAGGGTCTTCCAACAGAGCGGTTTGCTGACTGAATCACCGCGCCAATCTGCCTCTGTAACGAGCAATCGTGATGTGAATGTGGCGCATATGGGCACACCTATGTTGCCTAGTAGATACTCTAGGGCGTCGTGCTCTGCGTCGCGTTGTAGCTTTGTCAACTGTGATGCCTCCTGATGCTATATCTCGGCAACGCCTATCAATAGAAGATGTAGTGTCTGGGGTGGTCGTGGCTGGGGATTCAGCTACGCTGAAGTAGTTTGTAACTGCTCTTTGGAGGGGTGGATGATGCTGGGGTTGCCTCCTATCTTGTAACAATAATACTCTGCGTTGTTGGAGCTCCAACAAGAAAAGGCCCAAACATCTTTGGTCCTGATAGTCCATCACCCGCCGTCTTAGTGGTCCAAAGCCCTTCTTAAAGAGGCAATGATAGTGGCCTCAGTTATCATAGTATACAATACATCTGCAAATGTAGTGCTCCTCTGTCTTTGGTTCCCGATCCACAAAGCTGGCACATCCTCTCATTGGCTACAATATGGCTCCATTGACTTGTCTCAATCATCAATTGATGCGATGAGGTGTGGAACTGACCAATAGCAACTCAGAGTCCGTGGGAAAGTTGAGCATCCATGTATCTCGGCCGCCGCTGAGTAGAAAATCCCGCCTAACCTGTGCACCTAATGCCTATTGGATTTGCACGCATGGCGACTTGTACGCTTGTCACCCGTGCCACGTCTGGTCACTCACTGGGCCTGCATGTTATGTGTTGATTGCTTGTTGCGTCTGTTCGTTGTCGTGTGCCTAGTCAACGTCCCTGTAGCAGCTTGTTCGAGAATGCGTCTTATTGTTGCAACGCTCGTGGCAATGACCTGTTGTGGACCATCGACTACTTCATCAAAGGGTTGCACCGCCTTTGCAAGCCTAACAGGAAGCCCTACAAGCACAATTCACTGAGCTTAGGGAGGACAGCATCCAAGGGTCTGGCAGAGCTGTCTTCCAAACTGACTGTATAATTCTATGCACCAATATACTGATGGTGCTCCCTCCGACTGTAGTACATTCCCCCTAGTATCACAGCAGCTAGCTTGGTAGGTCCTCAGTAGTGACGCGCAATGGAAACCTCTAGTCAGACACCGGTGCATTTTGCGAGTGTCCCCCAATCAAATACCCTACGCGTGGTTCTTTTTGAGGAACAACTCTTATCCGTCCATGCCACAGAGCTCGAACTGAAAGAAACAACAATCTTTGGATAGGTCATAGGAGACTCTCCATCTAGGACCTAGCTTCGGGATTGGCTTCACTCCACGCTACGCATTGGCACAGCGCAGATTGCAGAGGCAGTTCTCATGGGTCAGGGGATCTTCATGGTCTGACTCACCTTCGCGGATGCAGCCCGTGAGCTAGTGGATGGCTCACCTTATGCCTCCACGAAGGGGGTTATCTATATGGTTCCCTGGTATAGTGGCTTCACAGTGGAGGACTTCGCACTCCACAACAAGTTTCCTAGATACCTAGTCACCCTTCTATTCCCCGGACTAGTGGTAGAGTATCGTCAGTTAGTGGAGGACTTTGAACGGCTTTTCGGCATAGTTCTTCCTTTCTCCTTTGCTGTTAAGTTGGAAAAAGCTAAGTTTAAAAAGATCAAGAGTGTAGGGTATCTCCTCCTCAATCTATGGAATCCACCAAGACTGTGCAAGCTACCTCCGACAGAGTCACCATGCCAATTTGCCTCTGTAACGAGCAATGGTGATGCGAATGTGGTGCATATGCATATGCCTATGTTGCCGATTAGATACTCTAGGGTGTCGTGCTCTACGTAGCATTGTAGCTCTGTCAACTGTGATGCCTCTTGATGCTGTATCTCAGCAACACCTATCAATAGGAGATGAAGTGTCTGGGGTGGTCGCGGCTAGGGGTTTAGCTATGCTGAGGGAGTCTGTAATTGCTCTCTAGAAGGGTGGATGATCTTGGGGTCACCTCCTATCCTATAACAATAATGCTCTGCATCGTTGGAGCTCTAGCGAAAAGAGGCCCAAACATTTTTGGTCCTGATACCGTCTTAGCGGTCCAAAGCCCTCCTTAAAAGAGGCAATGATAGCAGCCTCGGATATCATAGTATACAGTACATCTACAGCCGGATATCATAGTATACAGTACATCTACAAATGTAGTGCTCCTCCGTCTCTGCTCCCATCCACAAAGCTGGCACATCCTCTCATCGGCTGCAATATGACTCCGTCGACCTGTCTCAATCATCAGCTGATGCGATGAAGTACGGATCTGACTAATAGCAACTCGAAGTCTGTGGGATAGTTGAGCATCCATGTATCTAGGCCTCACTATGAAACCGTCATGAGAAAGGTGCAAGAAGTGACTTTGGTATTGTGCCGTTTTCGTGCCTAGTGGGAAAGGGGGACTTGGACCAAGTCCTTTCTATCTCCACTTTAGTGATGTCTGCCCTGATCACACTATTGAGCTCTGCACGACTAAGGCTCAAAGTAGGGCAGTCGAGGCTGTAATCAAACGGTGGTAGTCTATTTGTACTCATGCCATGTAAATTCAGCCACGTGCTCATGTGTGCATACCAAGACTGTCTATCTCCCTCTGCTACAAGTTGTCTTGAAGACTCTAGCGCTAGTCCAGGATATTACTTTTTAGGGAGCTGCCATATCCTCTAAAGGAAAGTAATTTCTTGGAATAATGCCTCGACTGGCACGCCTAATTCTGCCTGGATGATCTCCTATGGTATTGAGGCTTTTGCCCTTATCATACGTGCTATCATCATGACTAGCAATCTTTCCATGTGTTCCCAGCCATCATAATGCACAATCCATAAGTGGTATCCATCTAGTATGATAAAGGCTTGGGCCCCAAATGGCTGCCCCATAGAGTAGTGTGGGCTTAATTAAAGTGTCAAAAAGCCACAATTTGGTATGAGACTCTTGAAACTGTATGTGTGCACACTATTGCTCTAGAGTACCCAAAGCTGCATATGCCCGTGCAAGCCTAGCCTCTGAAGTCTCCTTCCATGAAAACTGTGGCCCCTTGAGTGACCCCGAGGTATACATATTGTCTAACCATTTCCACAGGCTGGTCGTCATACATAAAGTAATGTTTTGAGCATTTCACCTAAGCTGCGGAGGTGTTAAAGACCTTGATTTTAGTCTTTCCGAGATTGACCTTTAGACCTTTATCTTCACGTAACACATGCAATGCATCCAGATGCTGTTGTAGTCCCTTTGGTGAATTGGAGATAAGCACCATATCATCAGCATATAACAAAATTGGTATCAGTACCCCAGCCAAGCTGGCTCCCATACCACCCCATTTTTGCATGTAATTGGAAATCTCGTCAATGTACAATCCAAAGAGCAAAGGAGAGAGGGGATAGCCTTGCTTTACACCCACCGTACTAGAGACTGAGTTTGTTGAGCCTCCAGGCACTCGTACTCTCCCTGTCACAGTTTCATACAATTCATAAATACACCACTGCATATCCTCTAGGACCCCAATGGCTTGCAACCTTTGCATGAGTCTTGCACTTGGCACAGTATCAAGGCTTTGCGGAGGTCCGCAAAACAACAGTAGATTCTTTGCTTCCGTGATCGTCTCTCCTCAATCAAGGCCCTTAGCGTGAATATATGGTCTAGCGTATTGTATCCGTGGTGGAAACTAGCCTTTCTTGTAGACTGTATTTTCTTTGTTTCAGCCCACCAACTCAACTCATGCTCCACAATAGAAGCATATATCTTTGTTAGCATATGGTCAATCATAATAGTGCAGTAGTTGTTAGCAACCAATGGATCTCCACTCTTAAAAATCGGCACTATTGTGAGGTCACACCAACTTATTGGAAACCCCTCACATACGGCTCTATTGAAGAGATTCGCCAAGATAGGGGCCAGTTCATAACATACATGTGCAAAATGCTCTGCCACAAGGCCATCTTGATCATGTGCTCTCCCATTCCTCAACCTCCAAATGGCATATCTCACCATCTTTTCCGTAAAGAAACTGCACTGTGTTGGCCTAGAGTTTGATGGACAAGGTATTTGCTCTTGTGATGGAACATTGTATAGTGCCCTAGCATGTTCATGCCAAACCATAGGTGATGTCAACTAGATTGGGGGTTGTCTCTCGTGAAATTTCCTCCATGCCCTCTTGTTGTCCCTGCTTAGAAAGAGCCAATACATGTGTGACTCTATTTTGTTGGCTAAATAATCTTTCTTCTTTTTTTGCACAAGACGACGAAAGACATTCCGTGTCTGCTTATGTGTGCATGTCCCTAGTGTAATATCTTTCTATAGGCGGGTCCTAGTTTGTCTGCACTCATCATCATACCAAGCATTTTGAGGGGCAGTACAATTGCATATTGCAGTAGGGCCCATCTTACATGGGAATGCCTCTGAAGCTACAGCTTGTAAAACCTTCGCTAGAGATCTAGTGGCATCTTCCAATGGTTCATGGTTGTCTAGCTGACTTAAGCCATCTTGTACTGCATCACTATAGATGTGTGACGTTTGCTCTAGAAATTCATAATGCGGGAATGTGTGTGAATGTGTGCATGTTTCTTGTCTCTGACTACATGCTAGAGTAAATTTTAAGATCGCATGGTCGGCCGCTATACTGATCGACTTATCAGATATCTTGAAATCCTTAATTTCTGGAATTAACGCTGGCGAGCCCATTACTTAGTTCACCACACTCGCCTCTTTTGTTCCAACAAGTGAAAGTATCCACTCCTGGCCATCTTAGTAGGCCATAGAATATAGCCAATCCATGAGCACTTCCCAAAGCTAGCAGATGGGATCCATATGCTGTCAACGTCTTATCTTCAGATGTCTTGGCAAGCCCTAGTTCATCCAAAGCCAATTCCTTAAACATTTCATGTTCAGTATCATAAAAGGACTGCTCACTTTCTATTTGAGCATTAAAGTCTCCCGCTAGTAGTATGTCCCTAATACTTGCATATCTCGTAATATCTTCATGTAGTACTTCAAATGGTGATCCCTCCCAAGTAGCAAATGTTGAAGAGGCAAGTGGGAAGTAGCATATCACAATATATAGATCCCTCAGGTACCCTATCCTTAGCCTTACCCACATGTATCTAGCATGGACATCTCGCGATACCACGTGAATCATGTCTTGGAGGCTCTCACGATAAAGAATAGCCACCCCTCTTAACCCCCTGGTTCCTCTTGGTCTACCAGGTTGAGGTCTGTATATGCTCTCCCATTTGTATACCACAATATCCCGTAATTTGGAATTTGTACACTTATGTGTCTCTGTATACATAGCCATATCTATCCTACAAAAAGTGTCCTCAAAATAACTTGCATCAAGTCTCATTGAACCATTATAATTCCAAAGGGACATCTTCAACGTCTCATAGGCCTTGTATCGTCATTGTGACCTCCATTCTGCTATGATTACTCTGCTATCTCTATACATAGCATACTGGCCTTCTTTACGTGCCTCCAGCACTTTTGGCATGCAAGCCCTTCTATGCTCTAGCTGTGCGAGTGTGAGATCCTCATCGAGGTAAATCTTTTCACCCTTCAAAGCCTTTATTTTTTATAAGAAGGCCCTTTTGCTATCCATGTCCCTGAATTTTAGTATGAGGATTTGACCTCTTTGGCCATTTGGATCACCTATCCTCCAAGCATCCATAATGCATGTCTCGTTTGCACCCATCTTAGCACAAAGTGTTTTAGCATCCTCTTGGGGGTTTCCTTTTTTAGTCCACCCCACCACACGTACATGCAATGCACAGAGTTTCCTCTTTGCTTCCTCCTCTAGTGTTACATTCATCATTTCTACTTTGTTCTAAGGCCCCCCTTTGTTTATTCAGACTACCTCGATCCATTGTGCATTTCCATTCACTGTTTGCTGAACATTTTCTACTTTCTTTTGAGCTCCCTCTACCACATTCACCCATGTGTGCATGTCGTTTCCACCTGTTTCTTTAATTCTGGTGCATTTGGCATTTTCATCCAGCATTGACTTGTATGCCACTAATTCATTCTTACATGACTCTAACTGCCTTTTGAGTTCGGCAATCTCCATGTCCTTGACTGCTATGCGTGCATTTGTATTAGATTTCAATGCATCCATATGTGCTTTCCAAGCGTCCCTTACCTTGTTCAAGTTATCTATCATATCCATTTGCAAGTCAGCCTTGATTTCTTTATATTTTGCATCATCCAACCCATTAGAGCATGATTTCCTATTTGCTTCTATAGCATCACTTAGTTCTTCCCTGAATGTCTCCTGCAATTTTCCATATACATCATTTTGCTTTGTGTCCATGTCATTCATGACTTTTTGCTGCATGTTGCCACACACCCTCATGCACGCTTTCAGGTTTGCATCCATTTTAGCATTCAATTCCTTTCCCCATGTTTCATGCATCGTATTCATGTCACTTGTCACCTTATCAAACATTGGCATACATATTGCTGCAATGTCAGCTCTTATGAGGGCTTTCATGTCATCCAAACCATTTGTTGCAGTCAACCTTTGCATCTTTGTTCATCGCTTGGCACTTGTGGGGGTGGCATTTTCACGAGCTCTCCTTCTGTTTTGTCTATAGTAGAACTTTTCGTCCTTAGTGGGGGTCTTGTACCGCCCTTCTAATGCAATCCCTCCTGTGGTTGGCCCGATTGGTTGTGTATCAAGTTCGGTCTCATGTCCACTGGTTTTTTTGTTAGTAGTCTCTGCCATCTCACAGTTTAGGACAGCCACTCAGTGTGCTTGCATTGACCCTGCAAACCCTTGTTAGACAACTCCCAATACACAGCGACTTCCAGGGTAGCCAGAGTCTCCCTATGTAGAGACGTGACTGTGCAAGACAGTGACTGTTTCTCTACGCATAGATGGGCCCCTGCAGAGCAACGCCTTCGTGTCAGCACTCATGTCAGTGTCGTCGGAGCTCCCTTACTGCACGTCAGCACCCATCTCACGCCTGTGTCTAGTCGAACAGCCGTCACTTGCGTCCTCACGCCAGCGTCCAGTCGAGTAGAGAGAGAGAGAGAGCAACGTCCATCGAGGCCAAAGTCCACATCAGCCACATTAGTTGTCAGGTGTCATTCGCGTCACAGCATCTTGTCATGCATCAAGCGTCAGGCGTCAGCATCCCGTCAGGTGTCAACATCCCGAGAGAGAGAGAGAAAGAAAGAAAGAAAGATCTATTAATGTCTCTAAAAGGCTAGAGTGGCCTATGAGACCATAACCAATACAACTGGTATCATCATCTCTCACCAGATAATAAGAGGTAAAATTTATGGGTAAGTTTACATGGTATATTGGAATGCGATGTATGGAAACTGAAAAAACTGAAAAAGTTGCAAAAAAACCTAAGTTTAAAAAGATCAAGAGTGTACGGTATCTCCCCCTCAATCTATGGAATCCACCAAAACTCTACAAGCTACCTCTGACTGAGTCATCGTGCCAATCTACCTCTGTACCAAGCTACTGTGATACGAATGTGGCACATATGGGCACGCCTATATTGCCGTGTAGGTACTCTAGGGCATTGTGCTCTACGTAGCGTTGTAGCTCTGTCAACTGTAAACGCCCCGAACAACGTAGTATGCTTAACAATTATGATATTCGCTTGTTTTTTAGATTTAATATAAAAGAGAATGAACACTTAAAGCTGAAAATGAAAATTACTCACAAAATTACAGCCATGAAAATGTAAAAGTAATGGAGACAAGATTGAGGGTTGAAGATGGGCAACCCCCCCCGAAGGAATGCATTTCTGCTCAACCCAAGTCCCTTAGGGAAGAGCTCAGTTACAATCAACCTGAGAGTGAGAAGAAGTAATTCTCACTCTCACAAGATCATGCAAAGATGTACAAACACACATGCATTATCTATTATGCAATGATAAAAACTGATTTCTTTACAGTATGAGAGAAGAAAAAGGGAAATTCAGCCTTTCTCCATCGTTGATCAGCAGTACATGGATAGGGCTTGCTTCTTGTAGCTAAAATGGAAGAAAGAGCTCGAGGAGGAGGTGTTGTAATGAATTTACAGGCTTGCTGTCCTGTAAAACAACAGTGATAGAAGAGGGAATATGGAGGAATTTGATAATGGAGAAGTGGGGGATGATGATGGGGATGGATGGGGCCAGTTTCTGGCTATCTGTGGGTGCTGTACATGAGTTTACAGCAAAGAAAAATGGTGATGAATGAAGAAAAACGAGCTCTTATTTATAGGAGAGGGGAGAGCTAGTACAAAAGGGGAAAGTGGAGTAGCACAAGACAAGTGTCCAGCCACATGTCATGAGATGTGACAAGTGGTGGGACACTTGGAAACTTGTGTGACACTTGTCTCTTCTCTATGGCCTTCCTTTTTGGGTTGAATACTGTCAAGAATAGAAACAACCAAATTTAGTAAGCACAGTCAGAGTACAGAACTTACTATTTTTAGAATGACATCCCTATTTTTTAGGACTAGCATTTTTAGGCTAATTCGAGGCTCCTAAAATTTAGGGACCTCCTAAAATTTAGGGATCTCCTAAAATTTAGGGACCCCCCCAATATGGGTATCATATGAAAGCTTTTTCCGTGTACATCGCAAAAATGGTATCCAAATCTTCATGTGACTTTCCTATGCAAAGAATGTGCATTTCAAGCTTTCAGCCCACACATGCACATTATACAAGCATTTCATGATCATGCCATCTTGTTGATTGTAACTGTCTGTTCTGGTGGATCTAGCCCACACTTCAAGGCATCAATGCTTTCTGTGTGCGAGTCTAACCCTGATATGCGTGAGTTCTAGTCACAGGCGCCCAATCGGGTCATATAGGTGGAAGTGTGAACTATCTTTTCTCTAACCCACCGCGTGGGTCCACCATAACCTGTGACCACTCATCAGTGGCCAGCTCCAATGCACTTTTCTTTATATCTAATTAGTGCAAAGGAAATAAATTTAATAAATCATTATATAGACAAATTAATGAAAAAGGATACAAATTCTGTTTCTATAGAGTTGTGACATCAACTATGATGCCTCCTGATATTGTCTCTCAGTAATTCCTATCAGTAGGAGATGTAGTGTCTCAGGTGGTCGCGGCGGGGGGTTCAACTACGCTGAAGTAGTCTGTAATTGCTCTCTGGAGGGGTGGATGATGCTGGGGTCGCCTCCTATCCTATAACAATAATGCTCTGCGTTGTTGAAGCTCCAGCAAGAAAAGGCCCAAACATCTTTGGTCCTCATAGTCCATCACCCATCATAGTGGTCCAAGCCCCTCCTTAAAGAGGCAATGATAGCGGCCTCGGATATAATAGTATACAGTACATCTACAAATGTAGTGCTTCTCCATTTCTGGCTCCGATCCACAAAGCTGGCACATCCTCTCATCGGCTGCAATATGGCTCCATCGACCTGTCTCAATCATCAATTGATGCGATGAGGTGCGGATCTGACCAATAGCAACTCGGAGGTCGTGGGATAGTTGAGCATCCATGTATCTAGGCCTCACTATGAAACCGTCATGAGAAAGCTGCAATAAGTGACTTTGGTATTGTGCCGTTTTCGTGCCTAATGGGAAAGGGGGACTTGGACCAAGTCCTTTCTATCTCCACTTTAGTGATGTCTACCCTTATCACACTATTCAGCTCTGCACGACTAAGGCTCAAAGTAGGGCAGTCGAGGTTTTAATCAAACAGTGGTAGTCTATCTGTACTCATGCCATGCAAATTCAGCCACGTGCTCATGTGTGCATACAACCGCTTTCTATCTCCCTCTACTGCAAGCTGTCTTGAAGACTCCAGCGCTAGCCTAGGATATCGGTCTTTAGGGAGCTGCCATATCCTTTGAAGGAAAGTAATTGCTTGGATTAATGCCTCAACTACCATGGGTGCAGCGCCTAATTCTGCCAGGATGATCTCTTGTGGTACTGAGGCTTTTGCCCTTATCATACGTGCTATCATCATGACTAGCAGTCTTTCCATGTGTTCCCAGCCATCATAATGTTGTGCTTCCGGTCCATCATAGTCCATAAGTGGCATCCGTCTAGTATGATAAAGGCTTGGGCCCCAAATGGTTGCCCCATAGAGTATTGTGGGCTTAAGTAAAGTATCAAAAAGCCACAATTTGGTACGATGCTCTTGAAATTGTATGTGTGCACACTACCGCTCTGGAGTACCCAAAGCTACATATGCCTGTGCAAGCCTAGCCTCTGAAGTCTCCTTCCGTGAAAACTGTGGCCCCTTGAAAGTGACCCCGAGGTATACATATGGTCTAACCATTTCCACAGGCTGGCCGTCATACATAAAGTAATGCTCTGAGTGTGTCACCCAAGCTGCTGAGGTGTTAAAGACCATGATTTTAGTCTTTCCGTGATTAACCTTGAGACCTTTCTCTTCACAGAACACATGCAATGCATCCAGGTGCCGTTGTAGTCCCTCTAGTGAATTGGAGATAAGCACCATATCATCAGCATATAACAAAATTGGTATCAGTACTCCAGCCAAGCTGGCTCCCGTACCATCCCATCTCTGCATATAATCGGAAATCTCGTCAATGTACAGTCCAAACAGCAAAGGAGAGAGGGGACAGCCTTGCTTTACACCCACCGTACTAGAGACTGAGTCTGTTGTGCCTCCAAGAACTGGTACTCTCCCTGCCACAATTTCATACAATGCATAAATACACCACTGCATAACGTCTGGGATCCCAATGGCTCACAACCTTTGCATGAGTCTTGCATGCGGCACAGTATCAAAGGCTTTGCGGAGGTCCACAAAACAACAATAGATTCTTTTCCTCCGCGATTGTCCCTCCTCAATCAAGGCCCTTAGCGTGAATATATGGTCTAGCGTATTGTATCCTTGGTGGAAACCGGCTTGTCCTATAGACTGTATTCTCTTTGTTTCAGCCCCCCAACTCAACTGATGCTCCACAATAGAGGCGTATATCTTTGCTAGCATATGGCCAATCATAATAGTGCGGTAGTTGTTAGCAACCAATGGATCTCCACTCTTAAAAATCAGCACTATTGTGTGGTTACACCAACTTACTGGAAACCCCTCACATATGGCTCTATCGAAGAGATTCGGCAAGATAGGGGCCACTGCATAACATGCATGTGCAAAATGCTCTGCCACAAGGCCATCTTGATCATATGCCTTCCCATTCTTCAACCTCCAAATGGCATATCTCACCATCTTTTTGGTAAAGAAACCGCACTGCGTCGACCTAGAGTTTGATGGACAGGGTATTCGCTCTTGCGATGGAACATCGTATAGTGCCTTAGCATGTTAATGCCAAACCGTAGGTGATGTCAACTGGATTGGGGGTTGTCTCCCATGAAATTTCCTCCATGCCCTCTTGCTGTCCTTGCTCAGAAAGAGCTGATACATCTCTGACTCTAGTTTGGCTAAATAATGTCTCTTCTTTTTTCGCACAAGATGATGCAAGACATTCCGTGCCTGCTTATGTGTGCATGTCCCTAGTGTAATATCTCTCTGTAGGCGGGTCCTAGTCTGTCTGCACTCATCATCATACCAAGCATTTTTAGGGGCAGTACCATTGCGTATTGCAGTAGGGCCCATCTTATATGGGAATGCCTCTGAAGCTGCAGCATGTAAAACCTTCGCTAGAGATCTAGTGGCATCTTCTAATGGTTCATGTTGGTCTAGCTGACTTAAGCCATCTCGTACTGCATCACTATAGATGTGGGACGTTTGCTCTAGAAATTCATAATGCGGGAATGCATGTGACTGTGTGCATGTTTCTTGTCTCTGACTACATGCTAGAGAGAGAGAGAGAGAGAGAGAGAGAGAGAGAGAGAGAGAGAGAGAGAGAGAGAGAGAGAGAGAGAGAGAGAGAGAGAGAGAGAGAGAGAGAGAGAGAGAGAGAGAGAGAGAGAGAGAGAGAGAGAGAGAGAGAGAGAGAGATCCTTTATAGATTGAGAGAGAGAGCGGAGGGAGATCGCGATGGCGGGGAGAAGGCTCGCGATGGCGCCGCCTGCTTCTGTCGCCCTGCAGACGGTCGTCTGACCTGTCACGATTCGCCGTTTCGCCTTCCGCTTCATCCTGCGCTTGTCTGGCCCATCGGGCGCCTGCTCGCCAGCAGTCGCTGTCGTCCGCCTGGTTGGCACCCGTCCGCCCTGCGCGTCAGGGTTTCTGCCCGCGCCCGACCCCTGCCCTGCGCCGTTGCGGCCTCGCCCGTCCTGCAGTCGGCCTTGTTGACCGTCGCCGCCCCTGCCTTCGTTCGTCGCCTGTCCAGCCCTGCCGCCTTCCCCTGTGGTTCGCCCTCTTGCACGTGCACTGTCAGGGTTGCGCCCTGTCACTCGCGATATTGGGACAGGCTACGCCTGAAGCCGCCTGAGAAGGCGCGAGAGAGAGAGTGAGAGAAAGAGAGACGCTGCCCTCGCCCGTCAGCCACCGTGGTGGTCGTCCCAGACTTTTAACGCCTGCAACCTGTCCGTGTGACGTCCTGCGGGTCGTCCTCCGCCGTGTGCGCAACCAGCTTATAGGGGTGCAGCTTTCTAACGCAGCTGACACTGATCTGCACTGTCGGTCAGTCCTTCTTCGAGATCAACTCGTCGTACACGATGGCTGGTTTGGATCTGGATTTCATAAACCAAACGGTGGCAGCACTTGGCCCGGACTCTAATGCTGAGGAACCGGAAGATATGGTTCCGTGCCCTGAAGAATTGCCCCCAGTTCCTGACATCCAGCCTGCAGGTAAACGTACCAAGCATACCCCGGAAGAGATAGGTGTTATTCCAGATCGTTCCTATGCGCAGGTTGCTTCGGATTCTGTGGACTCTCAGGAGGTGGACTGGGAGCATCTGTTGGAATTTGCCAACACTCTGCTTGGTGAATATGTTCAACATAATCAGGAAGCCTTCTCTGACTCTGCTCCAGACGATGTTCTAGAAGCTACCGTCGACCCAAAAACTGTCCTACGCTCCTTTTCGGTATTTTATGATCGCGCGGTCATACTCTTATTCACTAGTCGCATCCCGCTGCTTTCCCGTATTCACCAATGGCTGCAGAGTCTGCTACAAGGGGAATGTGTTGAATAGATTTTTGTTGGATCCCGAGGTTTTTTTGAGGTCCTCTTGAAAACAGAGACGCACCGTGCTGCTCTCCTGTCTAAACTGCCTTTGTTTTTTTATCGTCGGTTGGTTCATGTGGTTCCATGGCGCCCGATGGCAGATTTACAGCGCCTCCTGCAACGTGAATGCCCTGTGTGGGTAGAAGTGGAAAACTGTCCGGCTGTTTATTGGCCGCTATTGAAGGATGCTATGGCCGCTGTGGGCACGGTTCTGGTCCCTCCCAGTCTCAGGGCTGTGAATCGCAACCGCTTGTGCATGTTATGGGATACTGCAAGGAAACGGCCTACGTGGTTACGCCTCAATTGCTCTGGTATGCATCCGTTACACTTTCGTTTGAAATGGGGCAATTTTGCAGGCCATTGCTTTTCCTGTGGACAGTTGGGGCACTTTATGGCTGAATGCCCAGAGCAACAACACGTTTCAGATGCGGGTCATGTTGCCCCGCCCATGGAAGATATGGTGTGTGATGCTCCGTCGTTGGATACTATCCACCCGCCCCAAGTTCTGGCCAAAGGCAAACAACAGGTTTCGGGTCTGGATTCCCGTGCCACTGATTGGGTTGAAGTTCGTCCAAAAAAAGGCAACAGGATTGGTGCCGGCATGGAGAGTACTGTGCCTACTACCTCACAAGATTCCATGCGAACCTATATGCGCAGGAAGGAAATGATGTCTTCCGAGCGCTCTGCTCCTGCTATGGTTTCTTCAGCTCCCCGTCATCAGCCCGCCAGGAAAATGTATTCGGATCGCCTAAAGGGTCCACCTGCCCAGCTGGCTTTTGATACCAGAGGCAATGTTATTACTCCGTGGGACCGTCGTTACCCACGTTCCAACCCCAGGCAAGTAGATATGCCGTCTACTTCCAAATCTAGTCCTCAGAACTCTTTTGCGGTGTTGGCGGATTTCTTGGATGAGGGAGTCTTGGACATTCTCACCGACAAAGTCAAATCGAGGCAAGCTGTGCCTCGTACCTGATTGTGTTTTGTATACACATGAAAATAGCCACGTGGAATGTGCGAGGAATTTGTTCTCGCCACAAGCAACATGCCATGTGGACTGCATTATATGAGAATCAGTGGGATGTCCTGTGCGCTGTTGAGCACAAGAGTCACAGTGATGCCGGTAAAGTTGTGGATTGCCATGGCTTTCGTTTGTTCTATGCAGGAACACAGGCCATGCATTACTCGGGTGTGCTCATGATTGTACATGCCAAATATCAGCCTGTTCTTATTAAAAATGATGTTCATGGCCGCTTTTTGGTGGTTGAAATCTTATTCGAAGGGGAAATCCTATGGTTACTTGGCCTCTATGCTCCGAATGATTCGTTATCTCGCCGGGAGCTTTGGCAGACTTTGCAGACTTCCTTGTCACTTGGTAGACGGGGCTTCTTCATGGGGGATTTCAATATGTGTGTTGATTCTTCCCAGTCTACATCGGAACACTCGGTCATGGATGCGCCGGAAAGTCGTATGTGGCAAGAGTTGGCTCTTGCTGTTCTTAAGCAAGATCTTTGGTCCTGGCTACACCCGTCTTCTCCAGGCTTTACTTTCCATTCGGCCCAGTATGCCACAACATGGTCGCGGTTGGACCGTATATATATCATGCAGAATGATGATTTTCTGCCTGAGATGCTCGAAATAAAAGTGTTGCAGCAATATGTCTTGTCGGACCATTTCCCTCTGCAGTTCGAGTTGCTTGCACAACCCATTGCCCCTTTCAAGCAATTTCTGGAGAGACTCCCTTTGCGTTTCAACTCGTCCTACTTAAAGCATACAATTTTCCAGGGCTATATGCAGCAATTGCTTGACAGATTCTTCTTGGACTTTTCCTCTCAGGGCACTGCGTCATTTGAAAGATTGCTCTCTAATGTGCAGCGGGTTGCTCGGCAATATGGGATCTATCATGCCTCTCTTTGTCGGCGCCGTCGACAGGCAGCGGAGGACCTGCTGGTTTTGGTTCGCTCCCTGCTGGTGGACACTCCGGATGATGCATTTCTGCTTGCACTGGCCATGCGGGTGGCCGATCTTATTAAAGAATTCCAGTTAAAATCGTATCAGCAGGCCAAATTGCAACATCTGACAGAGACTTTGCAAGATAGTGCATGTCAGACCCATAAGTTCTTTCGAGCTCTCCATGCCTCTCCTGCTCGAGAGAATATGACTAGACTCGAGGATGCACAAGGCCACCTTATCCTGGATCCACGGACTATTGTGCATATGTGCAGGAATTATTTCCGTGACCTTCTCGGTTCCGCTTCTCCACCTTCCGCCCAAATTACTCAGGCCCGTTCGGTTTTTTATGACCTGGTCCGCAATCAGCTTCCGTAGGACATGCAAGCTACTCTGGAGTCAGATATTGGTGAAGCAGAGGTTATGGATGTCTTGTTACACTTGCCCAAAGATAAAAGTCCGGGTTGGGATGGTCTCACCAATGAGTTCTTTGAAGCTTTCGCTACCCAACTGGCGAAACCATTGCAGGCTTTGTTTCAGCAGGTGTGGGAAACGGGGATCATGCCTCCCTCATGGAAACAAGGACTTATTAAACTGCTTCCAAAAGTTCCTTCGCCATCTAAGTTGACACAGTGGCGCCCCATTTCTTTGATGGGTTCAGTGTACAAAATCTTTTCCAAAGTAATGGCGAATCGGCTCCATAAGCATCTCCCTGCCCTTGTGCACCCTCTCCAGTATGGTTTCATTAAGGGCTGAAATATTCTACACAATGTTTTGAATGCCCAATTGGCCATTGATTATGCCCGGCATTCTAATCAGGAGGTGGTACTGATTCAACTGGACCTGGAAAAGGCTTTTGACTATCTGGACTGGTCTTTCGTTGCTGACCTTATGTCTGCTATGGGCTTTGGTGCTCAGATGTCTCGTCTGATCTACACCATTAGCGCTGTGGTGTCTTCGCGAGTCATGCTGAACGGCGGTGTTACTGAGCCATTTGTCCTTGCCCGTTCTGTCTGACAGGGATGCCCTTTGAGCCCTTTATTCTTTGCCCTTGCGACACATCCAGTTCTTTGCATGTTATCACATATGGCCGCCTCCTCCCAATTGGCCGGCCTGTCGCTTCCTACAGGACAACACTTCATTAGCCAATCCCTGGCGGATGATACTTTTATGATTTTGCATGCGGACAAGGATAACCTTCGAAAAGCATTGGATGTTTGGGGTCTCTTTGGTCAGGCGTCAGGCCTTCGTATCAATGCGCTCAAATCAGCCATTCTAAGCTGCACGGAGTCGGATTTGCAGTCCTTGGACTGACAGGGTCTGGTTGTACCTCGAGGTTCCATTGTCAGGCAACTTGGATACCCTTTGGGTGTTGATGTTCCCCCAAAGCAGCTTCTGCAGTGGATTTCTCAGAAAATGGTGGCCAAGTTTATGTATTGGAAGTCTCAGGCCTGGCCTTTTCATGTTCGCCTCAAAGTAGCCCAGATTATTATGTTGCCAATGCTCACATATTTCTTGCCATTGTTGCCCTGGACTCCTACGACTCTGAATGCTCTCACTCAGTCTATTCGCTTCATGCTATGGAAGAAGGATTCATTGCATACAGGTATTTCCTGGATCTCCTGGTCGCATGCGTGCACCCCCAAACGCATGGGTGGCGGAGCTATTTTAGATGCCCAAACTCACATGCAGGCACTTCGTTGGTCCCTTTTCCGCGCCATGTGCTCGGATGATCATCATCCGTGGGTCACTATCGCCCGTTATTTCCTCGAGGGCCATGGGCTTCGGCATGGCAATACCCAACTCCGGAGTTCTTGGTGGCACGTTCTGAATGCTGATTCGCGGTTTTCCAGTTCTTCTTCATCGCTGCTTACTCACTTGGTGTCTTCCTGGAAACACGTCCTTCAAAAGGCTCAGTGGCACCCACCGGAGGATCGCTTGGCCACTAACTCTTTTCAATTGGAATTACTGGAAGTCTCACGTTTACTTTCGTGGGAAGGTAAACATGAGCTTAGACCACAATTCAACCGAATGGCACGTTTGGGCTTGTCTTCAGTTGCGGATGCCACCCTTGCCAGTCGCAATGTGCTTATATCGTTTCGTACTGCTAGATGGCTTTTCAGGATCCCTCGTGGATATAGGCCTTTATGGGAACAGCTTTTGACGGTGATCTAGAGCAGACAACCCTTTCCTGCTCTTGCTTCGGATCATCCCTGGCAGGATTGGGACCTACAAGGCCGGCTGCATTTGAGCAAAGCTTCTGCTAACCAAGTGTATCATCTTCTGATTAAAGATAATCAATGGCTAGTTACTAAAGCGAATGCTTTATGGGGATTGCGCAAATCCCGGTCATGGTGGAGGGCAACTGTGATGGAGGGCTGGGTCAACAAGACACCCTTTAAATACAAAGTCTTTCTTTGGAGAGTGATGATTGGGGGTCTTCCGCTTGCTTCGGCTCTTTCCAAGCGACGAATCTCCAATGGCACCTGTTTCTTTTGCACCACTACTATGGAATCCGCCCGCCACCGATTTATTTCTTGCCCCGTCGCTAAGAAAGTCTGGTTATTTTTGTCGGCCGTTTGGCGAGGGGTGGTTGGTATCACACTGCGCCCCTTTGATTGGGTTTTGGGCCAGCCCAAATACCCTACTCCCGCACAGCCACATATGAAGCTCATGTATCACTTTCTTCGATACTGGGGCTGTTGGCATAACTGGACCATTCGGAATGCTTTTCTGTTTGACTCCGCCCACAATGTTCAGCGGCATATTGTAAGGCTTAAGGGCCTCTTGTATTGGCAGTTAGCTCTTCTCCATCGTTCTGATTTGCTCTCTACGGAGGACTTCCGTCCTTGGCATATGGCAATTTCCTCCGCATCCTTGCCATGAAATTGTATCTTGTAGTACTTAGCACCTCTTCACATGATGGCTTGGATTGTCGTCATGTTCTTGTAATCCAGTAATCTTGTATTTTTTTCCTAATTAATACAATTACCTTTTACGGAAAAAAAAAAGAGAGAGAGAGAGAGAGAGTGTGTGTGTGTGTGTGAGACCAGCGGAGAGGGAGACAGAATTCTGCCTGCCAACACCTCAATCTGTCGCCGGCTGTGCCTGCAGTAATCAGCTCACCATTGTTTTTTCTACCTGCCGCCTACTGGAAATACCGACTGTCACTGCAGCAATCAGCCTGCCATCGTTATCTGAGTGTTGGATAGTTCCCAGCGTACATTAATCTTTGCCGGAACTGCCTACAGCACCTAATTACTGCTGCGCGTGATCCTGTTTCTCGGCCCTGTTCAATTCCCCCTTGCTCCAGAAAACTGTCGCCTCTTTTTCCACTTTCTTCCAGCATCCTTTTCACTGCCCTGTCAATTCTCCCTTGCTCCAGAAAACTGTCACCTTCCTTTTTTCCACTTTTTTCCAGCATCTTTCTGACTGTCCAGCTTCTAACCCACCTACTTTCTTTCTATACTTTTGCATCCCACATCTGTCCACTTACGTCTGTATTATTCGACAGCCTGTCTGTCTTTTCTTTCACCTGTTTTCACTTATGGCATCAGTTTCAGATTTCTGTACATAGGCCCGCAAAGAAAGGCCTATGGAAACTAAGCGTCGTCGATCAGAGCCTGCTATACAAGATGATGAATTCTCAATGGATGCTCAGTATGTCTTTGATACCCTCAGGGGTGACTTTCAGCAATCACGATAGGAATGGGGCAAACCAATTCCAGAGGTTACCTATAAATTGAAGTTGCCGTCCCTTGTGAATCCCCTCAAGAAGCTGTCTCAAACTGCGGTAATAATCTTTTTTCCGGGCAGAATCCCTGCGGCCAGCGATGTTGCGCAGTGGATTAATTCTATTCTTGGAGGATGTTTTGTGGAGGGAGTGTACTTTGCCTCCAGAGGCTTTTATGAAGTGCATTTGACAGATGCCACATGCAAGCAGAGGCTTCTTGAGTTCTCTCCCCTATTTTACGGGAGGCAGATGGTGCATGCTATGCCCTGGTCCCCAAATAAGGACTATCAAAGTCTTATACGCCATCATTGCCCAGTGTGGGTTGAAGTTGTAAACTTCCCGGACTACATGCGCGAAGAGTTGTCTGGTCTAGCTGCTTCTTTGGGACAGATCATTTGTCCACCTCGCTCCATGGGGAACCGTAACAGGTTCTGTATTCTTTGGGACACTGATATACCTACCCCTCTGATTGCAGTGGAAGTGGAGGGATTACAATTGGGTAAAAAGTATTTTGACTTGAAGTGGGGTGTGTTTGCAGGTGCTTATTTCACTTGTCACAAATTTGGGCATCTAGCCTCTAAATGCCGTGTGGTTCTGCATCAACCCCCCCCAAATGCTTTGCCACCCCAGACAAGGGAGAAGAATGACAGCTTGCAAGCTAAGACAGCAAATGCAAATGGGGCAAAGAATGCAAAATCAACCAATCAAGTGCACTCACTTGTGGCAAAAGGGAAAGATAAAGGGAAAGAGAAGATGAAAGAATCAGTGGGGATTGATCAAGATGGCTTTCAACAACCCAAGAAGGTGGTTGTGCTGAAGCAACGCCCCCTCGAATCTCGTCATTGGGATGCTTCTACCCCTTCGCCAGGACAAACTTCTACTTTAGCCCCTGCCCCTGTTCTTCAAAATTGGGTAGGGGTTCTGAAGAAGGGCATCCCCATATGTGACTCAAGGGAGGGGGAAAATGCTATCTCTGAAGGCATGCAGCCTATGCAGGCAGAGGCCTAGCCTCTCATGTTTTGTTTTTCATCTTATATGCTCTATTGTACATACCTCTTTTATGTTTCAAACACTCAAGTGCTTTACATACAATGTACAGAGCCTCTGCAATGCTCCGAAGTGGAGGCTTTTATGGAATTATGTACATAAAATGCAGCCTGATATAGTTTGTTTGCAAGAGCACAATCAACACTCTATGGCTGGACAGCATGTTTTTTTCTGAGGCTATGATATATATTATGCTGGTACTGCTACCTATTCAGGTGTATGCATACTGGTAAGACATGAGTTGGAACCTCAGCTGGCCTTTAATGACAGCAGTGGCAGATGGATAGTTATACAATGCAATGTCAATGGTGATATTTTTGAGTTTGCATCGGTATATGCCTCTCAAACTTCTACCATGAGGGCTTCTTTGTGGGGTTCTATAGGCAGATATTCATGGAGATCCAATGCGTTTATCTATGGAGATTTTAATAACTCCCCCCTGCCTAGAGATAATACTACGTCCCGATCTCAGATGTTATCATTGGAAAGGCAGAAATGGAATGATATGCTGCTTTCTGTGCAAGCTGAAGACTTATGGATACTTCTCCAAGGGTCAGTCCCTAGATATACCTTTCACCATAATGCATTTACCACATATTGGGCAAGGTTTGACAGATGGTATCTCTTTCATCCACAACAATTTGCAGATTTCAGCCCCCATCTCCTTATAGATTTTTCATTGGGTTTGTCAGATCATGCTCCATTGTGGATGAATTTGGCCTCTGGATGATCTGCCACTCTTCTCAAGAAGATTATTGCATGTTAATCGGGCGTATTTTCAGCATCATCATTTTCAGCAAATGATCAGATTGGCCATTCATCCCTTGTCATTACATGCACAGGAGGATATGAATTATGCCTGGGATAGTTTCGTCTCCCGTGTGCAGAATGTCATTATGCAATACAGGAAATAGCATATGGCAGAATGGAGGAATGAGTGTTAAAAATGCAAAAAGGACAGCACAACTATTGACTGAAATCTCTCAGTCAAGGTCACTTTCTGATTTGGAAAAAGATTCCCTCTCACATGCCCAATCTAAGCTTGCTGTCAATGATTAGAGGAAATTGCATAAATGGCAGATAAGGGCAAGAATGAAGCCCCTCATGGACAAGGGCTGCTCATCAAAAGCCTTTTTCCAGAGTTTGCATGCTACTCGAAAGAAAAACTCATGTCTGAGGCTTAGGAAGCTGGATGGCACTTGGACTCACTCTTTCTCTGATCTCCAAGATGAATGCCACAATTATTTCCAGAAATTGTTTTCTGCACCTGGTTTCCCGTCAAATCAAGTGATTGATGCCAGGAATGATTTTCTCCAATATGTCTCTGGAATAGTTCAGCAGGATTATGCTCTTACCTTAGAGAGGCCTTTTACTAATACAGAACTGGATGATGCATTGCTACACCTCAGTAAACATAAGTCTCCTGGATGGGATGGCCTAACGGTGGAATTTTATATTTCCTTTTGGGACGACTTAAAGAGATTCTCTTGCAGATGATTAATGTCGCCTGGCAAAAAAATCAGCTACTGCACTCTTGGAAGCATGGCTTAGTCAAGCTTGTGCCCAAAAAAAATCTCAGTGATCATATATCAGATTGGAGGCCCATTACCTTGATGCCTGTGCTTTACAAACTTATTGCCAAAATGATTGTGCATAGGCTACAGGGGATACTGCATGTAGGACTTCATCCTCATCAGTATGGGTTTGTGCCGAGAAGACAAATCCATGACAATATATCCAATGCCTTGACTGCAATTGAATATCCTAAATACTCGCATCAAGACATACTTATATTGCAGGTGGATATTGCTAAGGCCTTTGATAATGTCCAATGGGATATTATTTTTCATATCATGACTAAGTTGGGCTTTGGTCCCAAGATGGCAAATGTTGTTTACTGGCTTTACTCTGACTCTACTGCTCAGTGCATTTTGGGGGGGCATTTGTCTCGCTCATGGATATTGGGTCAATCAGTCAGGTAGGGCTGTCCTCTTAGTGCTCTTTTCTATAAAATTGTGATCCATCCTCTTCTGGTATATCTTGATCACTTAACAAACACAAGGCAGATGATTGGTCTTCAAATCCTAGGGGCTACATCATTTTTGGCACAAGCGTATGCTGATGATTCTTTTTTCATGCCATAGATTTCTCCAAGGGACCTTCGCATGCTTATGGCCACTCTTTCACTATATGGTCTGGCAGCGAGATTACATGTTAATTTTGACAAATCTAAATTGCTTCCCCTCAAAAAATGTGACTGGCACTCTATTCTATGGCCTGGTCAGGTGGTGCTTTCCACAGATATTGTCAAGCATCTGGGATACCCCATAGGATGGCATATCACCAGGAAAATGCAACTGAAATGGATTTTCCAAAGACTGCAACATAAACTGGAATATTGGAAGATTTCTACTTGGCCCCTTCATGTCAGGCTTAGAATAGTACAATCCATTGTGATGTCTTATGTCCAGTTCTATTTGCCTTTGCTGCATTGGTCATCCAGGGATATCTCCGCTTTTATGTCTCAAGCTATGGAGCTGCTATGGAAGACAAAAGCTGATGTGAAAGCATTGAGACTCATGAGGATGGAAATGGTGTGCTCTCCAAGGATGCATGGTGGACTAAATATCCTCAATATAAGATATCATGTCCTTGCAAGGAAGGCTACCATGTTGCATACTTTCTTCCGTCAGCAACAACCGTGGACTTGTATGCTAGCATCCATGTGTGCCAGCATGAGCACTTCTGCATATGGTCATTGGATTACGGATTTTTGGGAGGTTGTCATTGGCAGATTTGTGGGCAGAATACCTGGCTGTCCTTTCTCTACTGCTTTGATACTTGATTGGAAACAGGTTCTCTCTAAGGTCAAATGGGCTTCTGATAGTTGTTTGGGGACAAATTCTATGCGAAAAGAAAGCATTCATTGGATGCCATTTTTGACATTCCTCTTGCTCTACAGGAACCTGTTCGGGCTTACAATCTTATGAAACTGGGAATTAGGTACATACAGGATGTGGTGGATGATCGGGGATATACTTTATCCTTTCCTCAGGCCATGACCTCTTATGCATTGGGAATGCATCATAGGTTTATATGGAAGAAAATTGCTGATTTACTGCATCCCTTTCTACCAATTCCACCTATGCTTGATACAGATTGGCTTATGGATTGGCAATTACAGCCATCTACTACATGCATTCGTCCTGTCTCTCTTTCTGCCTTAACTTCCATCAAAGTATACAAGCTTCTTCAGCCTGCCCCATGGATTCAGCAGCATGCTAATTCTTTGTGGCACTTAACGAAGTCTCTTGCATGGTGGCGGAAGAATCTTAGGATGCTCTGGAAGTGTAAAATGCCACTGAAACAAAGGCTTTTTCTTTGGAGATGTTTGGTAGGCACACCGTCAGTGGGGGTCACACTTGCTAAACATCACATTGCATCATCTACATGTCTGAGATGTTTGGCTCCCTCAGAGACTGTCCCTCATTTATTTTGGCATTGTCCTTGTTCTAGGATCCTCCTCAGGAGAATTTCAGATTCGCTTCGACTTCGTTTCCCAAGTCATAGCTTTGGGAAACATTTTTGGCTCTTTGGCAGATTTATGCGTTCTTTGTCTCAATACTCACTCTTTCTTTTTTGGGTGAGATATTGGGCTCTTTGGACAATCTAGAGTGATCATAATTTGGCATACTTCGGTCGCCAAAATCACCAGCAATATGAATCCTTCCGAGCCTCACTGCGGCAATCTCTATATGATGCCAGCTATGAGGGTGACATGGACGCTTCCTGCATAGAGCTTTTCTTTTTATGTTTCTGATAGTTTGGGATAGCCCCCTTTTCCGGGGGTCCCCAGTTTGTAAATTTGTGAGCACATAAATATACTACACTGGATATTACCAAAAAAAAAAGAGAGTGTGTGTGTGTGTGTCCTCCCGAGGACGCCCCGTGTGAGTGAGTGAGGGAGGCTTGAAATTATGATAATAAACATAAGGCTCGGAAGTCGGAAAATATTGTATGGTCCACTCTTCATGGGAAAAAATAAGCCTGTTTTTAGGCACGAATTGGTACAGATATGTATGGCACAGTACGGTACAAACCGTATGGAACAAACCAGTCTATATGTAGTACGAATGCAACTATGGTCCCAAAGTCTTCTCTTCCACTGACCATTTGGAGGATAAATAGCCAACATTCCAGTAAACATGCTCCCCACATGTGATTTTGATGCCCCAATCTTCCATTGCTTGTATCCATTGCTCTACTACATACAGGAACTACTTGATTTTATGCGCCACCTATTGCAGCAACGAATATGTGAAGTTGTGTCTAGACAACAAATTCTTGCATTGACAAATCTTTTCTGCTGAAAGATGATGCTCTTGAAGACAAAATTTTTCTGCTGAAAGATGATGCTCTTGAAGCATGTGAAATTCTATTGATTCTTGCAGTGAGCCCCTTTGGAGATTCCTGTCTCATGATGCTTTGACTTTGTCAAAACATGTGCCCATCAAAGATTTGCACACTTGTGAGAAGTCTTCATGATAATTGTCGGTATCTCTCAGATTGACATGGCTCCTCTGCTTACTCTTGTCTCTGTTGTCTGGGGCCGCTTCTCCTGTAAACTTCCACTCTCCTGAATAGGGCTTCAACTGCTGCTTATTGTTGAACTGGAACTGTGAAACTGGAGCTTAGGGAGAAAGGCTGAAACTGTCCTCTAGGTTGTTTGTAGGAATCTCTACTAATCTGAGAAGTAACCGACAGTCCGTATTGATTTTCTGCGGCAATATGTGGACCATATAATCTTTCTCAGACAACTTTTGTTTAGTTTCAGCATCTTTTAGTAGCACTCCATGCAAGTAAAGGCTTATTCTGATTCTTTTGATCATTGCAAACTCAGGTCTCAAAATTGACATTGAGGTAGCTTGTTCATCTTGTCTGTCCTTCAGTTCACACTTTTTGGGTGTCAAACTTCTGTAGAAATACATCATTTCTTCTTGCGGAAAAAGCTACGTTGCTTTCCAATTTATGACTCCAAAGATGTGCGACTGTCTACTAAGGAAGTGCAAAGAGAGGCTATGAACAGCAACTTGCAAGTGATTCTACTGGACCATCTTAATTGGAGAGATTCATTGGAAAGATGAAAGAGTATATAGGCTATGTTTCTTGTGTGTCCTCTGTGCTTTTAGCACAAAGTTGGAGTTCAGGTGGGGGGGACTAATTTGCTTGGCCTTGAAACCTTGGATTTGCTCTGGCACAAGGTGGTTTTCATCTCAATTTCCCTACTTATCTCACTGCAAAGGGTTTAGATTGTCATTAATTGTGTATGCGCAACTTTTACAGTGCATGTGGCCATGCAGCTGTCAGAATAATCTGCCATTCTGTTCCTTAATACACATGTACATTGGAAAGTGTATCACAAACCCAGGAGTGTTCTGGACTATTAACATACTGGAATGATACTATGGTAGCTAGAAATGCTCCAAGTCCCTCCTATAGTGAGCAGAAACATCAGAATGCCTCTTCAAACATGCCAAAGCATATTTTCTAAAATGAAGCATTTACATTTTCCCAGAACAGATGCCACTTGGTGTGTGCCCCAGGGCAAAAGGTTTCAGACTTCCATTGATCTCAAGAATTTGGTGCTTGAAGCTTTTAACAAATAAGAATAAGCCCTTTTCAATGGTGATTGATGGCAACAGACACTTCCGGAGAGAGCAGCCAGTGGGGCTAATACTCCCTATTCTTACAATCTTTGGGTCATACTGTTTTCACCTTAGGGATGACTATCACTGAGGAATTTTGTAATTTAATATTCTTTACCTGGACAAAGTTAAAGGGAAATTGATGGGAGTTATAACAAATGTCTTTTTCCTAATTGTATTGATGAAAAATGACCTTTTTATAGCAATTGCTTGAGAACTTGTCATGGGATTGTTTGAACAACTTTATATTGGCCAGTAAGTAGCTAAAATAGTGACAACTGTCAATAAGTGTTTTGGGGAATTCTTTTGAACAGCTGATGTGATTATCGTATATGGTTGCAGATAAGGACTTTTTTGATCTTGGGAAGAGTGACAGCCATTTTGCGAAATATGTTTATAGTATTGGGCATTTCTATTTCGCATACCACCATGAGGCATACAACATCAAAGGTCTCTCTGAAAATCATATCATGAAGAAGTGTGTTTTCCTCTTTTCGTTAGAAGTTATTTGGAGTCTAGACATTGTGTAAATAGCCTAGGAATAAAGAAGTTTGTTTCTTCTTGCAATCATGGAAGGATAGCGGATGTAATTGTGTAAGTCTGCATTTTCCCCTGCTATTATAGGATGTTGGCAATTATTATATGTTTGCAGTTTTTGTCCAATTATAGGAACTGACTGTGACACCTGCTCATTCCTTCTTTTAATAACTTGCAGTTGTTTAACAGCTTTTTCCCTTCTAAGAGAACTGAATGGCCTCCTTAATTGCAGGGGTCTATCTTCATGATCCAGCTGCTCTTGCTGCAGCCCTGGATCCAACACTTTTTACTTATGCAGAAGGAGTTGTAAGGGTTCAGCTGGATGGTATCAGTAAAGGGTTAACTGTTTTTAACAATACAGGGAAAAGGTAATGGACTCTCTCTACCTCATTCATCTTGTATTGGCACTCTTACTCTTAATGATAACATTGTATACAAGGACAAAAATGGTGTGTATTGGTTCTTTCATATGGATGACTTTGCAGAATTTCTTTTTGAGAAATTTGTGTAACACAGATGAAAAGTGACCTAATACAAATACAAGCAAGCACAGGTGTTGCATTGCGTAATATGGTGACTATTGCTACATGTGATGATTGGTAGGGAAAAGGGTTTGTTGAGGCTAACGACTGTTTTAGCTGTTCCTCTTGAAGATGACCCTCTTTGAATATGCAAGGTTCCTCATGTCTTCAGACGGGTCTTCAAAAGATCGGCAAAACATTTGGATCATGTCAAGATCTAAGTCTTCACAGTGCTTGCCATTTTGGAACTTGATTTTCGTCTGCATGTCTTTGAAGGTAGCACATAAGTTGTGCGACAACTTTTGTTAGAAATCATATCCTGACCCCAGGACAATCACTTCCCCTTTCTGTGTAAGTCTGGATGAGTGCATACAAAGGGATTTTGCAAGACAAAAGGACGGAGATGCATTGTGGTGCACAATCTGGGAGGATTTGTCTTTGGAAAGTGTCTAGCCTCCATCTACAACAGGTATGTTAAGATGATACAAGAGTGATGAAGAAACCTTTTTGCATTTGGCCTCATAATAATTCATTTGGAATTTGAAAATGTGCATGGGCATGAGAAGTACATAGAAGTAGATTTTTGTTGCAGATTTGAACCATGAATCTCTATTTCTGCCCTCCCTCTATGTGTAGCTCAGCCTTTAAAAAGGCTCACATCATAAAATCCATCATGATAGCTGGAGTGTGGGCACTCGGCACATGATGCCAGAGTTTATCACAGCCATGAGAAATACCACTTGAAGCTCATTTGTGCAAGCGCATTAAGTATTGAGCTTCCTAAACTGTGGCCAAATGAGATCGCTTTAATGTTTGATGAGCCTGCAAGAATGCTCAACACTTGGATCAGCGAGGAAACATAATCACTATGTTGGACTTTGTCCTTTGGCAGGTTCATGGGTGCCCAAGCGCATTAAGTATTGAGCTTCCTAAACTGTGGCCAAATGAGATTGCTTTAATGTTTGATGAGCCTGCAAGAATGCTCAACACTTGGATCAGCGAGGAAACATAATCACTATGTTGGACTTTGTCCTTTGGCAGGTTCATGGGTGCCCAAGGCCAAATTTACACCCACTTTTGTTTCTTTTTTTTTAATTTTTGACTGAGTTGCTTCTCAGGATACCGAGCAAGCTTAGAGAAATCATCAATACATGGGAATGTGCATGGCAAAAAATGAGTCTTTAGGTCAACACATGCTACCAGACAATGGCCAGATTATGGAGTCAGCAGGACAGACCCATCAAGATGAACACACGAAGCTGTGTTCCACCAGGTAACCAAGTAGCAGAGAGAAGGTCAATGACAGCCATATTGCATAGTCACACAGTAGTCCTGACCAGTGCACACAATCAGGACAGCATGAGCTCTGCCAAGTCAATATAACTAGCCCAATTGTCAGTGCACACCATGAGACATGCAGCAAGAAAACTGTCCATACCAAACATCAATGTCTGTAGTAGTCCATTTGCCTACTTCAAACAGAGTCAGAAAATGTCCTGAATATTAGAAACCAAGCCTTTGGTTAGCCAAAATTTTTAAAGAGGCCTCTCATAAGATGTCACCATCAAACATGTGCAGCATGAACAAATGTGCTTTGGTGGCCTGAGTATAAACACCACCATCATTGTGGCTGCAATGTTGAAGCAATGGCACCAGACTGCTATTGATAAGTCAACCAGACAGCCAGATCAAAATCACCTACTATTGATTTTTGGCAACTTCAGGCTTGCGGCAAACTAGTAGTTGCAGAGGAGTAAAGATCCCAGCGTCTCCACCATGACTTATGTATTCAGTACTCTAGGAAATTCACAACTCTGCAACCACATGAAGAGCCACAGGCAAAGAACTAAGAAAATCAGGGTTACAATCAGTAGTACCCTCAATCAGAACCTTGAAGCTTGATACGACATTAGAAATGCAGTATGCAGTGGACTAATGAAAGAGACATGTACATAAATTGTAAATGTAAACCACAAAAATATACTGATGTTGTATTTGGGCTTTCAGGAAAGCAAGTACACAATTTTGAGAAGAAGCTTGAGAGGGCACAACTCGAAGTGTATTGAGGAGTATCGATAGAGAGGGTTTACAAGGTTAAGTATGCCCTAAAAGTGAATAGGCATATATACAAGGTTGGGGGGAAAAAGCCTCCTAAAGAGGGATGAAAGTGCCCCAGTGGTCCTAAGTGTGTTCACGCACATCAGTACCAAAATATGGTAACATATCCCCCTTGGGAGTGATGCGATAAACAAGAGTTGGTACTCATGTATAGGAAAGTGCTATACTTGGTGAACTAGATCAATCCACAAAGGATAGTGAGCCCAAAGCTTTACGGAAAGCTTTGAACTTCTCACAAGGTTAAGTCTTTGTGAAAAGATTTGTAATTTCATCCTATCTTGGTATATAGGCTAAGCTTATCTCTTCTGCAGAGAATCTCTCATTGACATATACTGACAGTGCATTTTAATGTGCTTATTACGTGTATGGAACATTGGATTTCGTGCAATTGCCAATGTGCTCTAATTGTTAGTGAAGATGATGGTGGCAAATGACACTGTAACACCCAAATCAGCCAAGAGACATCCAAGCCAAATACACATTGAACCATAGTTGCAAAAGCTACTGTGCACTTAGCTTCATAACTAGAAGTGGCTATAGTGGGCTGCTTCTTGCTCAACCATGATATGTATGAGTTGCCAAGCATGTGGCAAAAACTACTTATGGATACACGAGTGTTGTAACAACCAATTCAGCTAGAATCTAGAAAAGCATTGAATGTGGTGGTAATGATCCCCCCTTTGGATAAAACAGCCCAAGGTGTCGAGTACCATTTCAACAGCAACAAAAAATCTGCTTCATTGCTTACCAATGCTTAGTGCCGGGGATATACATAAACTTGCTCATTTGTGAGGCTACAAATTGAATATCAAGCCTTATAATGCATGTATAAATTAAGCATTCAACCAATAGTATGTTGATAGAGAGATGTCAAAGTAGTCTTCGGTATCATGAAGGCTCAATTTCAAACTTGTCTCCATAGGAGTAGCAATGGGCTTGCAGTCTTCAACACCAAATCTTTGTCATAATGTGTCAACATACTTTGTTTGACACATAGCAATACCCCATCACACTGCTTAAACTGAATTCCCAAATAATGATACAATAGGTCTAAATTTGACATGTCAAAAGTTGAATTCAATTCAGCTTTATCTATCTCATTAGAAGCAGCGAGTAGCATGCTATCAACATAAACCATAATGATTAGGGGCACATTACCTTTGTGTTTGATATATAATGTGCTCTCAGTGGGACTATTTTGAAATGTGCAGTCAAGTATATATAACGGATGTTTAAGCAAGGACAGCCCTTGGTTCGTATACAAGCTGGTACTAATAATTTCATGAAGTTTCTAGAAGATTCCATAACATTCTAGAAGATTCGAGAAAGTACTAGACGAATCTAAAGCTTAAGAGATAATTGTTTGGAAAGTTCTAGAAGAACACCTAATCAACATTGCTTATGTCATCCCTTATGTCAATCATGCTTATGTCATCAATGATGTCATCATCTAGAAGCTTCCCCTTAACCTCCTCAATACTATGTATAAATAGGGGTCTTGGGCTACAAGCCATTCAGTCTTTGCCAACACCAGTTGTGAGGCTTCTACAAGGTCTTCTAGTTTTTGTCTTGTATGGGGTCTTGTTTTGTAATCAAGCGCTCTTGTGAGCATTTTCTTGTAATCAAGTTCTCTTGTAATCGAGTTATCTCGTAATCAAGTCCTAGTTCAATCTCTTTTAAGTTCTTCATTTGTAAGTTGTGAGAGCAATCTCCTCAGTCTCAAAGAGCACTTCTCGTGCTCATAAGAGCATGTATCTTCTTATACCAAGCTGGAGGTGCTTGCCTCAGACCATACAAAGCCCTTTTCAATTTGCACACTTGTTTTCATGTCCTTTTTGCACAAAACCACGAGGCTGAAAAATATACACTTTCTCATGTAAATCACAATTTAAAAATGTGATTTTGATGTCCAATTGATTTAAATTTCAACCATTGTGAGTTGGTAATACATAAATGCTATGAATAGTTGTCATGTAGCAAGTTGGAGCAAAGGTCTTATCAAAATCAATGCCCTTTTCTTGAGTATAATGCTTTGCCACAAGTCTAGCTTTGTAGCAATCAACACCATCATATGGCTTGTGCTTTAACTTATAAACATCCTTGGTATCAATGGCCTTCTTGCTAGGAGGCAAATCACATAAGAACTAAGCATCATTTTTTACAATAAGTTAAATTGCATAACAGCCATTCAATTTTTTGAATTTTATACCTCTTCAAAGGACATAGACTCGTCCTTATCACATAAACTAGAAACAACTAATACATACTAATCTTGTGCATAAGAGGCACTATGAGAGCCGAATGAGTATAACTAGCCAATGGTGCATCCAACTTATTGTCATGTAATGTTTACACCAACCGTTTTAGCATACTTCTAGATTGCTCAATCTCTACTCGCTTATCAAGGAGTGCGTTATTCGTATATGCATCAGAAATAGGCTGATCTTTGTTACCATGAGAAACTTGCATAGGCTAAAAAACTGCCTACTTGAGATTGTACATCACTAAAAAGAGGCAACAAGGTGTCATAGATATTCTGTGAGCACACATCTATCTCTTTTATACATGAAAGTAAATATTAAACAACGTCTTCCACAAAGACAATATCACAGCTAACCAAGATACTCTTACTTTGTGGATGGTATAACTTATAACATTTTCTTTTATTACTATACTCAACACAGTCTTGTCATCCAACTTCTTGCATTATTGCACTAGTACCAAAGCATAAGCCAAGCAACCAAAAACATGCAAGTGAGACATATATGACTTTCAACCATGCCAAGCCTCATATGGAGTGATAGACTACAAAGCTTTAGTGGCACACATGCTAACTACATAGGTAGCACATAAGGCAACTTCAAGCCAGAAACTATGTGGCAAAGCTCAACTCTTAATTATGCATCATGCTATCTCCATGAGTGTTTCGTTTTTTTGCTCAAGTACATTACATAGGGAACGAGATACAATAATTGTTTCTTTTTAGCCTCTATCGAAGTCAATATAATAGTCGTACTAGCCTCTTTCTTCTTAGCCTCTTTCATAGCCAATTTAGGATGGTCCTTAATGACATTATCTTTTGCCTTACAATATTTACAAACATTTGACTCTCTTTTTTCTTCTAATCCTTATCAGCCTTCTTTGTGTGAGTAAGTTTTATAGATCTATGCTTACTAGCAAAAAAAGAAGCACTACCTTTACTTTTCTAACTAGCTACAAAAGCTCTACAACACCCATAATGGACCTGCTTTGCCTTCGTTATTCTTCTTGTAGCAAAAGAGAAATCAACTCATCAAATAACAAAGCATTTGGATTGTCTTTCATAATCAAGTGAAGAGTAGATGTAAAACTCTAATAAGAATCAAAAAGATCATTAGGAACAATTTGCACAAGTGAATTGTCTAGCAAAATCTCATCTGCAACACTCAACTGCTTCTTAATATCTTTGATCTTTGCTAAGAAACTCCATGGAGTTACCTTCATCCTTTCTAATTGCTTACAGAGGTAGACAACATGGGCCTCAATTCTTCCTTAATACAAGTGTGCAAGAGTATCCCAAGCATCCTTAGCTATCTTACATGAGTGAATATGTGGAATCATGGTGTGGTTAATAGACGATGCAATCAAAGCATGAGCCTTTGCATCTCAACTATCCCAACGAATCTGCTTAATTGTTGGGTTTAGGGTTATAGGAATGTAAGTACATAGCTTTGAGAATAAGAAGCTTGAGAGAGCATAACTCAAAGTGTATTGAGGCGTATCAATAGAGAATATTTACAAGACTAAGTATGCCCTAAAAATGAATAGGCATATATACAAGGCTAGGGGGGAAAGACCTCCTGTAGAGGGAAAAAAGTGCCCTGGTGTTCCTAAGTGTGATGTGCTTGGAAAAGTGTATGAATGGGGCCACACACCTTTCTTTAAGTCTTTACATATGATAAGAAAAATAGACAAAGGAATGCTATCACCTCAATTATCTACTCTAGGGGAGATGACAAGCACAAATAAGTCTCGTCAAACAATGAATATGGCCATATGCAATGTCACACCATCGTCTTACGATTTGCATGTATGTAAGGTCTCTCGCCTCTTGCTCATACAATCAGAATCACCTTGGGAGCATCTCCCATCTATCTTTGCCCAAATGCAAGCAAGGTTCTTTGAAGTACAAATATGCTGCTGCTATGGCCTCATTGCATCTTGCTGTCTAGATGCAGCAAGCTTGAGAATACTTGTATGATATATCGACACACTAGGTCATTATCATCTCACCTCGATTGCCATGGTTCTCCGCCAGATGCTGTGAGCCTTTTTGTGTGTTTGTCACTATGGTTCATGAGTTTTGTCAAAGTGGAAATCTTCATTCTAATTGCCTTAAGGCTTTCATGCTTCTATTCCAGTATGGTGCCAAATGATCAGCAGAGTGAGCTATTGTTTCCACACCAGTTGATGATGATTTGGCTGATTAGTGGCGATGGTCAGCCAAAGCATGGACTGGGAAACTTGTGGATGGCAGACTGAGGATTGCCTATTTCAAAACTGCACAACCTCCTAGACTTTCGGATTACTCGCCCCAACAGCTACATCTGGGAGGAAGTTAGCAGAATGAAACTTAAAACAATTTTCCACCATCAACCAGGGTGAAGATCATGACTGGAAATAGTGTATTAGGTTTCTTGTTAGAACTCAAAACAATTCAACGGAGACATTGGAGTTCTTACTGTTCTAGCATCCAATTTGTATGCATTTCTTTTTCAGTGATGAGTGTCAGGTGTGTTCACACTGTGTAGTGTACAGTTTCCAACTTTTCCAGCTGTCAGGCAGCCTGTTCTCCAGCTGATGTCAGCATTTTTTTGCTCCAGGCAGGCTGGTCAGCCAGTTTATGACTGGCCAACTGCATTATTTTATTCCCCTGCTGCTGGTCAGCCAGTTCTGTTCATTTTGGCTATTTACATCATCCACCCAGTTTAGGGCAGATTATATCTCAGTTTTTTGTGCATTGCACACTCTAACATCAGAGTACTCCATCTCCAGTGCTGCCATCATCATCAGCCTGATCCGATCAACCTGACAACAGTGCTTGTTTAATTTTTTAAGTCTTTCTTGTTGCCCTTGACAATTTTGTATTTTCCATTGGGCCTTTTGTTACCACCAAAAGTGTCTTTTCTTGAACACAAAAAGCATAATTTTGCTTAGTCCCTTTTGGGTATCAGCATTTTTGAACAGGCTAGTGAACCATGCTGACGGGAGTTGACAACTGATTTATGATACTTCTCTGCACTGTAGACCTTTCTTGTAACCCTATGGGCATTCTTTTTACTAAGATGTATTTGTTTAAGCTTTGGTTTTATTCTTTATTTTTTCTTGGCTTGCAAAAACATTTTTGGGTAGCAACATTTGAAACCAGCCGATTAATTGCGACGGACAATGGCTGACTGAGTGGTTTCTTATGCTCAATCACTTCAACCTGACCTCATCTAGAGCACACTTAATTGAAACACTGGTTTCAATTGCAGTGCTTGTTGAAACTGCAAAAGTGGTGTAGACTGAGATGAACAATGGGAAGGCTTGATGGTCTTATCTTTTTGACCTAACTCTATTACTGAATATGGTGCATGTAATTGTGTTGCTTACGGTAGTCTTCCCCAGATCTCACATTCGTTATAGGTTCTTGCACTAAGCAGGGTAATTTAGTGTCTTCAAAATAATGAACCATGGAATAAGTAATACATTTGTTGTTATGGCAATAGGTGGGGTGAAGTCACAGCTTGGTGTAACAAGCCAACAGTGAAGGTAGCAGTAACGGTGGATGCTGATAGGGTGTCCAGAATGCTGAAGGATCGCCTGCTGCAAGTATGGTAACTGTGAACTAGCAGTGACAGGATGCAAGTGCTGCAAGCACAATATCAATGTAGGAGTAACTGGGGATCCTGTTACAGTATATTTAAAATGCGGAAGGATCAATCTTGATAATTGATAGCATTGAACAGGTTCTTCACAAAAGCACCCAAGCTTTAATCATTGTGTAACTAAAATTGACCCTTAATATATTTAGTTCCAATCACATAAATATCATGCTAAGTACAGAATTCGGAGAAGGTTGTCTTTAGAACAATAAAGAGCAGTACAGAAAAGTTGAAGTAAAACATTAATTAAGTGCAGAATATTGTACTAGTTGATTGCTGTAATGATCCCTCTTCATTCACATTACTTCCACACACACACACACTCTCTTTTTTTTTTCTTCGTAAAAGGTACTTGTATTAGTTACGAAAAAAAGTACAAGTTTACTTGATTACAAGATACACGATGACACTAAGCCATCATGTGTAAAGGCTCCAGTACTAAACTACAAAAGAGTTACAAAAGTCATGGCAAAGACGCAGAGGAAATTGCCATATGCCAGGGAAGTAAGTCCTCCCGAGGGAGTAAGCTTGAGTGCCGAATGAGATCTATCTGCCAATGCAAGAGACCTTTAAGCCTCACAATATGTGCCGGGACATTAGAGGCCGAATCAAAAAGAAAGGCATTCCGAGTGGTCCAATTGTGCCAGCATCCCCAGTATCTAAGAAAGTGAAACAAGATCTTCATATGCGGCTGTGCCGGTGTGGGGTATTTTGGTCGTACAAAAACCCAATCAAAAGGGCTTAGCGAGAAGCCAACCACTGCACGCCAAACCGCTAACAAGAGCGACCATATATTCTTAGCGAGAGGGCACGAAATAAATCGATGACGGGCCGATTCCACAGTAGTGGTGCAAAAGAAACAATGGCCGTTAGAGATTCGACGCTTGGAAAGGGCTGAAGCAAGCGGAAGACCACCAATCATCACCCTCCAAAGAAAGACCTTGCATTTGAAATGTGTCTTGTTCAACCAGCCCTCCATCACAGTTGTTTTCCACCATGATTGAGATTTCCGCAATCCCCATACAGTATTAGCTTTAGTAATCAGCCATTGATAATCTTTAATCAGAAGATGATACACCTGGTTAGCTGAGGCCTTTCCCAAATTCAACCGACCCGCAAGGTCCCAGTCCTGCTAAGGACAATCCAAAGCAAGGGCAGGAAAGGGTGGAGCACTGACAAAAGCTATTCCCATAAATCACGGTATCCACGAGGGATTCTGAAAAGCCTCCTAGCTGTTCGAAAGAATATGAAGACGTTGCGACTGGCAAGGGTGGCATCTGCAACTGAAGTCAAGCCCAAACGTGCCATTCGGTTAAATTTTGGTCTGAGCTCATGTTTGCCTTCCCAAGTAAGTAATCACAAAACTGCCAACAATTCCAGTTGAAAAGAGTTAGTATGTAAGCGGTCCTCCGTTGGATGCCAACACGCCTTCTGGAGAACCAATTTCCAGGAGCAGATCAAATGAACAAGCAGGGATGAGGAAGGACTAGAAAACCGCAAGTCTACATTAAGAACATGCCACCAAGAGCTACGAATTTGTGCATTACCATGCAGAAGCCCATGATCCTCAAGAAAATAACGGGCTATAAGGACCCACGGGTGCTGATCCATGCACATGGCACGAAAAAGAGACCAACGAAGTGCCAGCATATGAGTTTCAGCATCCACAATAGCCCCACCACCCATGCGTTTGGGGGTACATGTATGCGACCAAGGAATCCATGAAATGCCTGTCTGCAAGGAATCCTTCTTCCATAACATGATACGAATGTGCCGAGTGAGAGCATTCAAAGTAGCAGTAGTCCAAGGCAGCAATGGCAAGAAATATGTGAGCATCGGCAACATAATTGTCTGAGTCACTTTGAGACGAATATGGAAGAGCCAAGCCTGTGATTTCCAATATAGAAACTTAGCTACCAGTTTCTGTGAAATCCACTCGAGAAGTTGTTTTGGCCGAACATCAACACCCAAAGGGTACCCAAGCTGCCTGACAATGGAACCACGGGGAACAACCTGTCCCTGCCAGCCCAACGACTGTAAATCGCACTCCGTGCAACTAAGAATGGCCGATTTGAAAGCATTGATATGAAGACCAGAAGCATGACCAAAGAGCGTCCAAACATCTAATGCTTTGCGAAGATTGTCCTTGTCGGCATGCAGAATCATAAAGCTTTCATCAGCCAAAAATTGAGTAATGAAGTGCTGTCCAAAAGAAAGGGGCAATCCAGCCAATTGAGTAGAAGCTGCCATGGAAGATAACATGGAAAGAACCGGATGAGTCGCAAGGGCAAAGAAGAGAGGACTCAAAGGGCAACCTTGTCTCACAGAGCGTGCAAGGACAAATGGCTCGTAACGCCACCATTTAGCATAACTCGCGAAGAAGCCGCAGTACTAATGGTATAGATCAAGCGGGACATCCGAGTACCAAAGCCCATAGTAGATATAAGTTGTGCAATGAAAGACCAGTCTAAATAATCAAAAGCCTTCTCCAGATCCAATTGAATCAAAACCACTTGCTGATTCGAGTGCCTTGCATAGTCGATAGTCATTTGCACATTTAAGATATTGTGTAGAATGTTTCGGCCCTTAATGAAACCATATTGAAGTGGATGCACAATGGCCGAAAGATGCTTGTGGAGCCGATTCGCCATCACTTTGGAAAAGATTTTATACATCGAACCCATCAAAGAAATTGGTCTCCAATGTTTCAACATTGACGGCGAAGGGACTTTAGGAAGCAGTTTAATAAGACCTTCTTTCCATGAGGAAGGCATGAACCCCGTTTCCCAAACCTACTAAAACATAGTCGTTAATGGTTTCACCAGTTGGGTAGCAGAGGTCTCAAAGAATTCATTGGTGAGACCATCCCAACCGGGACTTTTATCCTTGGGCAGGTGTAACAAAACATCCATAACCTCTGCCTCACAAATATCTGTCTCCAAAGTAGTTTGAATATCAAGTGGAACCTGATTGCGGACCAAATCATAGAAAACTGAACGTGCATGAGTAACTTGGTTAGAAGGCGAAGGAGAAGAACCAAGAAGGTCAATAAAATAATTCCTACACATATTCACAATCGTCTGGGGATCAATGACCATTCGACCTTCTGGATCCTGTAGTCTGGTCATATTTTCTCGAGCAGGAGATGCATGTAGAGCTCGAAAGAACTTATGAGTCTGACAAGCACTGTCTTGCAAGTTGTCGGTCAAATTTTGCAATTTGGCTTGCTGATAAGATTTCAACTGAAACTCTTTAATAAGATCAGCCAAACGCATCGCCAATGACAGCAGGAATACATCATCTGGAGTGTCCCCCAGCAGAGAACAAACCAAAGCCAGTAAGGCCTCCGCTACATGCCGACGCCGCCGACAAAGAGAGGCATGATGGATCTCATATTGCCAAGCAACCCGTTGCACATTAGAGAGTAACTGTTCAAAAGAAGCATTGCCCTCAGCGGCGAAGTCCAATAAAAATCTATCAATCAATTGCTGCATATAGCCCTGAAAGATTGAATGCTTCAAATAAGAGGAGTTGAAGCGCAAAGGGAGTCTATCCAGGAATTGCTTAAAAGGTGCAATGGATTGTGCAAGCATCTCAAGCTGTAGAGGGAAATGGTCCGACAAGGCATATTGTTGCAACACTTTCATTTCCAGCATCTCAGGAAGAAAATCATCATCCTGCATGATGTACATGCGGTCCAACCGCGACCATATAGTTGCATACTGCGCAGAATGGAAAGTAGACCCTATAGAAGAGGGGTGTAGCCAAGACCAGAGATCTTGCTTAAGTACAACAAGAGCAAAAGCATTCCACACATGACTTTCCGGAGCGTCCATCACCGAATGCTCTGATATGGACTGGGAAGAATCAACACACATATTAAAATCCCCCATCAAAAAACCCCGTCTGCCAAGTGACAAGGAGATCTGCAAAGTATTACAAAGATCCCTGCGGGATAACGGGTCATTCGGAGCATAGAGGCCCAGCAACCATAAGATCTCTCCTTCAAATAAAACTTCAATCACCACAAAGCGGCCATGTACATCATTTTTAATGAGAACAGGCTGATATTTCTCATGTACAATCATAAGCACACCAGAATAATGCATGGCATGTGTCCCTGCGTAAAACAAGCGAAACCCATGGCAATCTACAACTTTTCCTGCTTCACCGTGACTCTTATGCTCAACAACACACAAGATATCCCACTGATTCTCATACAATACAGTCCACATGGCATGTTGCTTATGGCGAGAACAAATGCCTCGCACATTCCACGTGGCTATCTTCATGTGTATTCAAAAGGAAATCAGGAACGAGGCACAGCTTGCCTTGATTTAACCTTTTCTACCAGAATGTCAAGGACTCCCTCATCCAAAAAATCAGCTAACACGGCAAAAGAGTTCTGACTGCCAGCTTTAGAGGTAGAGGGAATATCCACTGTCTTAGGGGTGGAGCGGGGATAACGATGATCCCATGGGGTAATCACATTACCTTTATTATCAAAAGCCAATTTAGCAGGTGGGCCCTTTGGACCGTTCGAATAGACTTTCCTAGTAGACTGATAACGAGGTGCAGAAGAAACCGTAGGAGGAGCAGGATGCTCTGAAGACAACATCTCTTTCCGGTGCATATAAGTGCATATGGAATCCTGTGAAGCATTAGGCCCAATATCCACCAGGCCAACATCAAGCCTTTTACCTTTTTTTGCACATACATCCACCCAGTCATTGCCACGGGAATCCAAACCCGAAACATGCTGTTTACCTTTATCCAAAACTTTAGGTGGCTGGGTGGCATCCTGCGATGGAACATCGCACACCATATCTTCCATGGGCAACGCAACATGCTCAGCATCTGAAGTCTGTTGCTTCTCTGGGCATTCGGCCATAAAATGCCCCAATTTCCCACACGAAAAGCAATGTCCTGCAAAGTTGCCCCATTTCAAACGAAAGTGCAAAGGATGCATGCCAGAGCAATTAAGACGTAACCAAGCAGGCCTTTTCCTAGCCATGTCCCATAACATACACAAACGGTTACGATTCATGGCCCTGAGGCTCGGGGGGACCAGAACAGTGCCCATAACAGGCATGGCATCCTTTAACAGTGGCCAATAGACAGCCCGACAATTTTCCACTTCAACCCAGACAGGGCATTCACGTTGAAGCAGGCGCTGAAAATCTGCCATTGGGCGCCATGGCACAACATGGACCAAACGGCGATCAAAGAACAATGGCAGTTTAGACAGGAGATCAGCACGATGCTGCTCAGATTTCAACAGCACCTCATAGAAGCCTCGGGGCCCAATAAAAATCTCCTCAACACACTCCCCTTGTAGTAGATTGTGCAGCCACTGGCGAATATGGGAAAGTACTGGGATCTTGCCAATGAAGAAGAGTATAACAGCACGGTCATAGAACACCGAAAATGAGCGCAAGACATTTTTCGGGTCCACCGTGGCTTCCAGCACATCTTCAATTCCAGAGTCAGAAAAAGCTTCATGATTATGTTGGACACAATCGCCAAGCAGAGTGTTGGCAAATTCCAGCAAATGCTCCTAGTCAACATTCTGAGAATCCACAGAATTAGAGGCAACCTAAGCATAAGAACGTTCCTGATGATCCGTTGTCGCTTTCGAAGCATGCTTGGTGCGTTTGCCCGCAGGCTGGAAATCAGGACCAGAGGGCATCTCCTCTGTGCAAGGAACCATATCCTCTGGTTCCTCTGTATCAGAATCCGGACCAAGGGCTGCCACCATTTGGTTGATAAAAGCCATATCCAGACAAGCCATGTTGAGTCACCACTTGTGCAGGTCAGATGCAAAGCCAAGAGCTTACGGGTGGTAGAAACGAACGCAGGCCGCTATCCCTCTCTCTCTCTCACACGCGCTCGCTTTTTCTCGCTCTCTTCCTCTCTCTCTTTTCTATACAGAGGCGCTGTCGAGGGCTTATTCCGCACGCACAACCGATGGAACCTGTTTGTTACCTGTCAGCCTCAGCCGTGGCCTGTCCCGAGGGAGTGTAGATAACGCGTGGGGCAGGGCGCAATCCTAATAGTGTAGGTGCAAGAGGGCGAAATGCAGGGCCAACGGGCAGCGACAAAGGTCAGAGCGCTGAGGTGGAGGACTGGTAGGACGACGGCAGGGCCGAACAGTCAGCGGCAGGAGCGCTCCAGGGCAGGGATCAGGCGACGGTCCATAGGGCGCAAGTCCGACAGAGAACGGCAGGAGCCCTGACACACAGGGCGGACGGGCGACGACCAGGAGCCAAAGTCGCAGGTCAGGCGGGCGACAACAGGGCAGGGCACGCAGTCGAGGAGCCTCCAGATGCAGGCGACGGGCCTGCAAGCGACGGCGACAGGACTGCAGACGACGAGGACGTGGCGCAGACGACGGGGCGTAGGCGACGCTTCACCATCCTCTCTCTCTCTCTCTCTCTCTCTCTCTCTCTCTCTCTCTCTCTCTCTCTCTCTCTCTCTCTCTCTCTCTCTCTCTCTCGTAAAGAGTATGTATATTAGTCCCAAAAAAAAGTTAGGGCAGGGTCATTGAAGAGACCGCCCAATGCCAAGAAACTAAATAATCTTTGGTCAAGATATTAGCATCTTGAATAAGATCAAGTTGCCATTGAAAAAGTCCCTTAAGCTTCGCAACATGACCCAATGTGGCATAAAAAATGGGTGCATAACGAGTGAGCCAAATATGCCAACCACCCCAGAATCTGAGAAAAACAAAATCTTCATATGAGATTGTGTTGGACCATGATATTTGGCCTTGTGAAAGACCCAATCAAAAGGGCACATCCTAGTTCCCACCATAGTATGCCAAATGTTAGAAAGGAGGGTCTAAATCTTTTGAGCAAAAGGACATGAGATGAATCTAAATTGGGAAGACTCAAATATAGTGGTACAAAGAAAACAATTCCCATTGGAAATATCCCTGTGGTGGAGAGCCAATGCAAGGGGAAGTCAACCCAGTAGAATTCTCCAAATGAATATCTTACATTTGAATGGCATCTCCTTGATCCATCCCTCCATCACTGTCAATTTCCACCAATCTTGTGATGTTTGATCATAAGATGATAATTCTGATTAACCACAGAAGACTTGAGACTTGAGCACATTGTAAGATCCCAATCTTGGTAGGGACAATTAGAATCTCTCTCTCTCTCTCTCTCTCTCTCTCTCTCTCTCTCTCTCTCTCTCTCTCTCTCTCTCTCTCTCCCCCTTTTGTGGAATGCTTGTTTCATTCAAAAGTATAAACATATATAGATAGATGTATGTTTCAAGGGGTGACATCTTTTTATGCAAAATGTCTTTATAGAATGAGTGGAACGGGCCTTAGGAATGACAAGATGTTTTGGAATTGCCTTGATCATGTTCCAATGTCAGAATCCTTGGCGAGAGAACACTATTAGGAATGTGACATTCCTAGCAGGGCACTTTGGTGGCCAATTTGCATGAAACTGTCCACATTGTGCACTTTCAACTTTGTCTTTGTTGTTAGCTCTGCTTGATGTTCGATGCTTGCGTCTCCTTGTGTGCCTGCTACATCTTGCTCCTCGCTATCATCTCTCTCTCTCTCTCTCTCTCTCTCTCTCTCTCAATGGACAATTTTATTGATTACAGAGATCAAAGTGACTAAAGAAATGGTAGCATGCTTGGGAGACATATCATCTTTGGTAAGAAGACTCAAGTACTTGGGTGGTGCTCAACTACCACTGATGGAGGCCTTGCAAATGATGATATAGCTACACATGCCAAAATAGAATAAAAAATGAAAGCATCAGGGATAGTCCAATTATGCCAACATCCAAAAAAGCATAGAAAGTGAAAAACCAAAAGTACATGTAGTTGCATGGAACTTGTAAATTTGGGGTTTCCAAAAACTCAATTGCTTGAATGCTTGGTGGGTGGGTGTGTGCGTGCGTGCGTGCATGCGTGCATGCGTGCGTGCGTGTGTGCGTGTGTATGTGTGTGTTGTTTCACCTCTTTGTCTCTCTCCCACAACCCTCTCTCTACATTCTCCAATAGCCCTCTCTCACAATCCCCTTTCTCTTTTTTTTCATGTGAAGAAGTTTGAATTGATGAATATAAATATGTAGAAAGGACCTTCTGTTCATCTTGGTGTATAGCTCATTGGTGTCCTCTTCCAACTTCTTATGTTTTTTTAGCCTAACCACATGTTTGTGTTCTCTCATTTTCCTTTTTGGTTCTTCTAATGTCTCATTTATGATGGTTGATTTCCTTTTCAAGCCACTTGGATCCATTGTCCGCTTCTTCCACTTGTTTGTAGGTTCTCTTGAGCATCTTTGCCCAAGAATTAGCTTCTTTTGTCATTTCTTCCTATTTCTTTTGGAGCTAACACATATTCTCTTTTATCTCAAAGATCTCTACCACATTGGTTTGGATTTCTCCCTTCCGTCTAGAGCCAATTTGCGTCTTCTCTAGCATCTTCTTGAGAGATGCAATCTCTTTATCTTGGTATTTTGTTTTTGAGTTTCTTGATCCTTTCATCAATTGCCTATTTGCTATGTTTAGACCATTGTCAAAATCTCGTTTGGCTTTGTTAATGGCATTGATAACCAACGATCTCAACTTGCTCCATTAATTGTACCGAGAAAGGAGAACCTAATTTGCAAGCTGAAATGTGATGAGGTAATAGGTCATGGTATATTTCTAAGAAATTTGGGGCTAGGATCTGACGATTTGTAGGTGGGGAGTTGTGCATGATGGCTATTTGGAAGGGTAGGCATAAGGTAGGTGTAGGGCAGGATGGATGATTGGATGGTAGGATTGGAGTGATTGGAAGGAGTGCAAATTTGTGGCTGGAAAAGTGGAAAGTTTGGTGTGATTAAGTGAAATGTAGGGAGTGGCATGGGTGAGCGTGGATAAACAAGCTAGGAGCTAGTGGGAAGAGTCAGGAATCTTGCATAATGAGCTTGGAGCTAGCTAAGAGGAGTTTCTTGGTGGTGTTGGAGATGGTTTGTGGGAGGGAGAGAGAGGCCTGCAACATAGGATAGGGGGATGGTGGGGGGCTGAGGGAGGTTGAGATAGAGAGAGAGAGAGAGAGAGAGAGAGAGAGAGAGAGAGAGAGAGAGAGAGAGAGAGAGAGAGAGAGAGAGAGAGAACCATGTCTCCTCAAAATCTACCCAAGCAATATCTATTCTTGGTTTCACCAATCATGCATTGATTCAAACCTTTCTTTTGTGTAGCAAACTCTTCTAGACCATTAGCAAATATATGGATATTATTACTCAATGTAGTTCAACTATGGATTCGATTCCTAAAGGCCATTGTAGCAATTCCATGATGCTAAGGCCTATCACTCTTACCCCTACTTCATCTTCAGCCTTCAGCCTTTGACAAGTATATGGTCAACATACTTGCCGTAGGTCAATGGTGGATATGATTGCTATACATAAGCATATTGCTTACTAACATGCATTACGAGAGTTTTGAGGTCTTGAAAATGCCATTTAGGAGATAGACAGAGAGTGCTCTAGACCAATAGGAGAAAACCCTCTGTAAACGGAACTTCTATTTTAAAAAATGTAAAAATTATTTTACAAAAAGATATATATATAATAATATTACAAATTTGTATTATCCATATCTATTTTTAGTCTCTTATATTTGTGATTATGATATTCTTTGCATTGATGGCATAGAATCCCGATCACTTTTATTTAATGATATATCTGGATTAATGATAATGACAGGTTTACTCTAAATTCAAATTAGAAAAAAGCTTGGCACATTTTTTTTCCTTCTTTTCTTAATCCATCTCATGTTTTTTCCGCCTTTGTGGTAGCCTAGTCCTCTCTCTCTCTCTCTCTCTATATATATATATATATATATATATATATATATATATATATATATATATATATATATATATATATATATATATATATATACGCCATGGATACAGAAATTTGACCTTCAACAAGGGATCCAAGCTCCCAAATCACATCCATATCAGTGTTTAACTCATTCCAAAAAGATGAAAGATGGATTCCTATAATCATTAGCAAAGGCAGTTGGATCACCATGCAACAGGCAAAATGTGGGAAAATGCGAAGATATGAGAGCTCGTTCATCTCTACTTGGAAGGGTAGAATCCGAGGTTTCAAGCTTAGAGTAAATAAGAATAGCATAAAAGAGGTTCTTGTGCAATATGTGTTTATGCATAGAGAGCTATATTTGAAACTTGGAAGTTCAAATCTTGGACTTGGTTTAAAGTTTTTTATTATAACATTTGTTCATTTGTATTGTCGATATCTATCCCTCTAATCTTGAGGAATGGCAACCAATCGAGTCTATTGTTGATGTGATTGATGAGATGTATGGCTAGATTGGAGAAGAGATGTACAAAGGTAGAAAGAAGACAAAGCTTGCAGAGAATGGAATATTCTTCTATGACCACTCTTATATTGTCCCCATGTAACGTAGCCAATGGGGATCAATTTTTTTCCCTTCCTTTGTCTAATTTTTAAAGCTTTGAGTGGCCTTTGCTAAGTCCACCTACTAGTGAAGGCTATAGATGTAAAATATTTTCTAAGATACAGAGAGCATTAAAACCTAGTATCTCAAGTAGGCTAAGCAAAGTTACTTTGTTCATGCCTATTAATATATTTGTTGACTTATTTTCTGCTGAGATAAGAAGATCAAAGGCTATGCTTTCATTAAAGAGACTAATATATGATCATGTTATACAATTTGTTGATGAGAGATGCGACACTAGGACATTAAAAAAAATTATATGTAAGATAGATCAAGACTCGATAGCTTGTAAATATATGATTGCTACCCAAAATTTCATCCTTAGTTTTTATTATACTAGATGGCATTATATTGGTGGTAGTCTGGTTGCTTTAGGTCAAAATCTTTATAATTTTAGCAAAGATTCTATAGTGAATCTTGATGTTTGGTACAATGAGAACATTATTGCAATCCTAAAGGTTAGATCCTCATGTATACTACATCAAGTGAGGATGGATTTACAAAATGAAGATATTGAACTACCATACTCATTTGTGTTACAACTTAATAACAAACAAGTAAGTTTTTATATCATATTATATTCACTTAGGTGTATATTTGATTTCACTTCTTAATTAACAAATATTTGTGACTTTTTTTTACAGATATCGAGGAGAGAAGAATATACAATGCAAGGATATTTAAGAAAATATCTATTTACTATTAATCAATATAAAATACATGTACAAATTTTGTGGCAAATTTTTGTCAGTCATTTCCATGACTTATACACAAGGGCTTACAATCAATGAGGCAAAGCTATTTTTTTTTAGAACTTTTCTTAGGAGAATGGACATCTTTTTATGGAGTTCTTTTACTTATCTTTGATGCTTTGGTTGCCTTGGGTCTTAAAGACATAGCTTTACCTATTGTAGTTACCTGTACCTCCTCTTCTTCAATATCCAAGATCCCACTATTGTTCATTCTTGTTGGTTATATACAATTGACCATTATGTACTTTATGAGCTTTGCTCTTATATACCAAACATACTCACTTTTATAGCAATCCCTTATAAACTGTCATACATTTGTAAGAAAATATTTTTAGTTCATTGTTATTTTTTCACAATGGACTATTTTGCAATAAACCTCTATCTCAAAGTTTAGTATGTTTCACATTATCTTTATAAGTTTATCATCATTCAGATAAATAAACTAAATAAATCTTATAACATTCACAATTACTCTCCAGTCACAAGAGTAACTATCATCTTGATGAGGACACTGCAATCAACAATATAAAGTAAAACTATGAAACATATTTATTATAGTTTTTAGAATAAATTTTCATATTATGTTCCAACCATATTAATCAAGAATTTACCGCAAATTGTCTATATTGCATTATTGTAAGTAAGTCAAAAGGTATGGGAGGCTTTTTCTCTAGCATTTTAATCAATCTTTTTACAGCTCTGTACAAAAAATGTAATAAAATCTAGAGTAATTACAAAAGAAAAATCAAAATATTTAGAGTACCTTTAAAAAATATCAAAATATCAAGGAGACCCTAGATTATATAACTTACAACTTAGAATTTTCATGGCTTCCTTTTATAGAATTGATGAGAAAACATTGCCTCTCTACACACTCTATTTCAATTAGGCTCCAATGAGAACTAAAAACAAGAATATTTCAATAATCTGAAAAAACAAGATATCATAAAATCTAATAAAATATCAAATTACTTACTTTTCATTGTATGGAATTAGAAAAACCTCCGGGATTTCTAAGTCAATTGAATTGAACCAATGGTCAAATGTACTTGCATCAAGCTCAGTCCTTATATAGTATGAGATAGATGGATTAAAAACCTCAATCTTTTGTTGTTTATCAAAGAAGAGCTTATGCATTCCACACCTAGCAAAGAAATGAAGATAGTAAGTATCAACATGAAAGTCTATTACTAGAAAAATATAGTGAGTAAAAATAAAATTTGGTATACTATATCTCAACCCAACAAGAAGAATAGAGTCATTTACTTCTCTCACTTTATTCTTGAGAATTCTAACACAATTAATAACATATCAGATATTTTGTTAATATCACCATGTAAAAAACAACAAACATTGAAGCCCTTAGGGTCAACCCTTTCAAGAAGGGTAGATAACTCCTCTTTAAATGATGGGAGTTGTTCTACTTCCTTTTCTTATTCCTTCTTTCTTTTATACTGCCTCCATTTATGTGCCTACTCTTCTATGGCATTTTCCTCTTTCTCATGTTGTCTTGTGTCATTTTCATGGGTGACATATTCAACCTTAAGACCAAGATAATTTTTTTTCTTTCTGGATGGAAGAAGATTTAAAATATTGAAAGCCTTTATATTAGAAAGGGGGACTAGCTCAAGGACCTTTGAAAACTTATTTCTCAATCTCATGAGAATTATCATGTCTTTATTCATAAGGGTAAGCATGTGTGCATGAGTAGCACAAATATAAGAATCTTGGAAAAACTTAATCAAAAAATATTTTGTAGCCTTCTGAATATAGCTGAGAGCTGCCCTAGTCCATCTAAAACTATCGAGGCTATGCTTGTCACAAATTTCTTTGACAAGCCTATGAAAAGATAGATTTGGAATTGCATTACTCAAAGCCTTCATTACACTTCTAATCTCCTTAAGGCACCTAACATGCTATGAGAACCTTCTCCTTGGTTTTGATTTCCTTGTAAGTTTGGAAGGCTTGGAGGACTTATGGATCTTTGAGGCAAGACCTCTAGGATCAACTTTCTACTTCCTTGCAGTGGCCTTTGTTCTAGCCATCTGAAACATCAAAGAAAATAAATAATACAAGAAAATTAAGACAGATCTCCAAATTTCTGACATAATGTTATCTAAAATCACCTAGTAGCAAGCAAACACTAATCACATAGTCTACCTTCAATTTGAATAAAACAATACATGCAAAAGACGTATGAAATGTGAGGACTCCTTCTAGACAAGAGAAACAAACACCTCCCGTGTTTCACACGTCACTCCTTTTTAGGTCACATATTTGATCAAAGATAATAAATGTCATGAAGTTTTACAAGTCTCAAAAAATACCATCTTATTATCAACAAGTATCCTAAAAATAGAACATCTTATTATCATGAAGTTTTACAAGCCAGGATTGAATATCAAGTAACTTACATTCCGGTGTTATATGAAACGTGAAAGAAGTCTTTTCCAAGGGAAGAACCATAACTTATCATATTTCATACATCACTCCTTTTTGGGGCACATATTTGATCAAAGAGAATAAATGTCATGAAGTTTTACATGTCTCAAAATAGAATATCTTATTATCAACAAGTATCCTAAGAATAGAACCTCTTATTATCATGACGTTTTACAAGCCATTATTGTATATCAAGAAACTTGCATTTCAGTGGCATATGAAACACAACAGAAGTCTTGTCCATGGGAGGTGCCATGATCAAAATTGCATTAGTGGAAAAAATTTCCATTTGAGAAAACTTGCATTCTTAGCCATGTATGAAACGTGAATGAACTCTTGTCAATTAGAAGGTCATGAGTAATCGTGTTTCATACGGCGGGGCCATTTTTTGTATAATTTGGCAAGATATATGTATACATATATATATATACATACACACACATACACACACACATACACATGACACTCAGGGCCGGGTCTTCGACATATTTTGTCTTGTCTTCGGCGAGCTATTTTATCTTGTAAGCATAGCAAGCTTTACCAAGCGTATTCTAACAATAGACCATTTATTCTCAATAGGGACGGAAAATCTCAGGTAATAAACTTTTTCTTGTCATTTTCTCCCTCTTACCCTAAATTTCAAGGTATTTAAGATGATCAAATGATTCATAGATGTATGAAACACGATTTTATAACTTCTTAATTGTTTTGAAAGTATATTTTCGTGTTTCATGAAGAAAAAAAATAGAAATTTATTTTTCCTAGTTTTATGTAATTTTGAAAGCTTGTTATCGCATTTCATGGAGCTAGGAATTATGAAACTTATTTCATATTATGAAACTAGTTTTACATAACTGCCTCTAACTAGGTCTTTCCTTTAGAGTTCATGATTTTGAATAGTGTGGGGAAAAAAAATGATTATTCCCACATTGGAAAATGTCAAATACTTCATTGAAATTATTAAGAGCTCACCTTGAGAGACAACATAAGAGGCAACATGATGTTCACGGTAGTGTCTCCATTAAACGATGGGATTTTGATGTTCTAGATGTATTATTTTGGATACATTTTTCAGATGTTTTAAATGCAAATTTGTCTAGTTTTTTTAAAATAAAGTGACATGTGAAACACGATTTTATGAATTGTGAAGCGGTTTGGATCATCGTTTTCGCGTTTTATGAGTCGTGGTTATATAACAAAATTTGATCGATGAGACACGAATTTTTTTTTGGCTTTCTCTGTTGCATAAAGTTTCAATTCACTTCAGTCATCTTACATTTCTAAATCTCTAGCATAACAAACATATTAAATTTGTCAAAATTCAAAAGCAATGCCTTGTAGGTTTGGACTTAAATTTTTTAGCAATCTTTATTTAGTCTTCTAGATACAAGCAGATGTGGATTGGTATATTATGTCCCTTTTTTTTGGATTTTTTTTTTGTGAGTGATTAGGATGACTAAAAGAAAGTTTTCTTTAGAGGGAATGGAGGAGGAGGATCTGGGGATATTTGTGATGAAAAGCTCTTTGATTTTCTTCATGCAACTGAAAATTCATCTAGATTTATTTACATCTGAGATGTGGTCAATGTTCCCTTTGATTTGCAAGAGCTCTTGAAGGATCTTGAAGATAAACTCAAGGATTATATGGAGTTTTATGATAGACATGTGGAAGGCCTAGAGATTCAGGGATTTGTCCATTATATCGATGTAATGGAAGCTACCAATGCTTTTGGAAATTCATGCAACTAGAAATTCATCTAAATTTATTTATATAAGGGATATGCTCAATGTTCCCTTTGATTTGCAAGAGCTCTTAAAGGATCTTGAAGATAAATTGAAGGATTATAGGGAGTTTTATGATAGACATGTGAAAGTCCTAAAGATTGAGGGATTTGTCCATTATAGCGATGCAATGGAAGCTACCAATGCTGCTAGAACAACTTTGCAAACAAGGTTTAGCCTTATTGATGAGAAATTCAAGAAGTGGAAAGCAGATTACCCTTTTCATCAGAGAAGGATGTTGGATTTCTTGTATATATTCAATATATGGATAGTTGTTCTTCACATACAATACAAGAGAAGAAGATAGAGGATATTGCATGCAAAGACAAAGAAGTTGAAGAGAAGGGAAAAATGTTTCAAGAGGATATTGAGAACCAGTTAGTGCAAGGATTTGATGTTTCTTTTTTAAAAAATGAGAACATTACAAAAGTGGAAGAAAAGGAGATAGAGTTGAGTGCAGAGATTGAAACAGGTCCTCTGGCATATGTCCCAACATTTCCCAGTTATCTCATCAAAAAGAGATATGTATTGCTAAATTATATTCAACACCTTTTTAATCTTAGAGTAGATTACTGCTTGGAAATCCTTGCAGCATGGGGTCACAAAGATAAGGATTTTATAGGTTATAAAGAGGAATTGCTAGTAACTCTTGATGTTGAGGGAGAGACTTTTCAAGACAGCTTTATAACCTTGCATTCTTGTATTAATCAGATCGTGGAATATGAAAAGGGGGGGAAACCTACAGAGGAAGAGTTCTTACAGATTCAGAAGAGACTTGGTATTGATAACATGGGGTATGAAGAGAAATTGAAGTCTCCATTAGAGGTGAAACCAAAAAGTTAAATAAATCTATACGATGATAGTCTTCTTAAAGAATATGAAAACCCTAAGGTATGAAAGATGATTCTAAGATATCCATTGTGGTTTATATTAGAGTATGTTATGCATTATAGACAAATATTATTGGATATTTATCTATTGGCATCTTATACTATTGTGGTTTATTGTGCAAATAGAAATTGAAGATGTAGACAACTTTCTTGGAAGAGCTAAGGGCTCAAGGCCATTGAAGCTTGGCAAAAGTCAAGGCCTTGGTCATTATATTAAAAGCTTAAATAATTAAGCAATTGCAAGTTATCATAGCAGGTTATTAAGCTCTCCAAGCTTACCAATAATGGCTTTGAAAGCTATCTCCAAGGTGATTGGATCCCAAGCTTTCAATAGAGGTTCAGACAAGATAATTTTGGTGGAGAAGAAAGAAGCTGTAAGAGTTTCTAGCTTCATGCCTGTATACAATGGATCTAAGGCAAGATACTTTGGAGTTCTTGGCTCTTATTTGCTCTCCCATGTAGGAGATGCCAAGAATTTGAAGCTCCTTCCAGGCTATAGGAAACAAAAGTTCCTGAAATGTAGAGATCTCATGAAGTGGGATGAAATAAAAGATTCCTTTAGAGGACCTAGTGAAGTCCCTGAAACTAAAGACTCTTCTGCAACAAAGTCAGACTAAAAGATGTAAAGGGTTTCTTGAAACCCATCTTTTTCCATCTCTTTGTCTAGTTTGTAACCATTCTAAATATATTTTCTTTGCACAAGACTTTAAATATCCCTATTTTCTTCTTTGGGTAACACTGGATATAGTCCTTGCCAAAGATGATGTATTACATTATGCGGTCATGTCTTTGAGCTTGAATTTGTGCCAAATTTGTTTGTAAAACCATTGAAAGACTTCTTCTAAACGGTTTGCTTTGTATCTTCTACTTCCATGTCTTGTGTGTCTAAAGTATTTTGTTATTGCTTGATAATGTGATTTTTTCATACCTTAGCTGGCCAGATAGATAGAGATCCATATTTCTTGATAAAATATTGAGGATGGTTGTATACAATGTGTTGCATAGTTAACAAATAGAAAAATTCAATAAAAAAACCCTATATGAGTCAAACAATAAAGAGACATACATATGCAAACTTCTTACCATATAGTGAGTGAAATGTTGATTTTCCCAAGCTTCTGTCATTTCCTTTTTGAAAAGGTTCAATTTTTGAAGTCTTTAAGATCATCATCATTCCACTCAGTTTTATCACAATAAAAGAATACTTTGTCTAGTGTTTCCCAAACATTGGCTTTTCTATTCCCAGCTTGACTATTATCAGCATGATCCTTAACTGCATTATGTAGGCACTTCCACTGACTGTATCTAATAGTTGAACCACCATTCCTAGAGTTTATCTTACCAAGTCTCCCATGAAAATCTAGAAACCTTCTAAACTTCACTCCACCAATAGATGGCTTTAAGATATGGTTCAATAACAACATTACCACCATGCAAACCAATTACAGGTAAGGCTTTTTCAATCTTTGTTTTAGCATCCGTTCTAGCTAATAATGGCTTCAACTTCCATGCAAATCCTATATAAAGATGAATAAGCTTTTCAATTATCCTACAAAACGCATGAAGTGTACAAATATGGGCATTCACTAAAGAAATATCTAGGATTGGTTTAAACTGTGGATCCTTGTTGTGCCTAGAGAAAGCTCTATTCCAATTGCTTGAGTTCAACTCTATGGCTGGGGATATGTAATACAAGCAAGGAGATCTAGAGTTGGCTCCCTTTGAGACATTGTACATACATTTAAGTGTCTTCAAGTCACCAGCTATGTGTCACTGAATCTTATAGTTCCCAAATCCTTCAATGAATGGCTCTTCTCATGCTTTTTGTCTCTTAATAACATTAGGTATTGTTGTTCGATGAAAAACCCAATACAATTTATCAAAATCCTCTGTATCTACTTCGAATGCTTCTAGCCACTAGATGTGTTTCAATTGAACACTAAATGACATTGAGTGATTGCAATGATCTAATGAAAGTGCTCTATTCATCAAGATTATAGAGATCCTCTCTAGTTTGAAACATTTTAGAATCTCACTTTCATCAAGTTTATCCACAAATCTAGCCACTTCTTGTGCCTCTTCTAGTGGATAAGCCATATAATCTAATCATTAAACATTGTAGGGTGGGCAAGTCAAGGAAAATATTTTCAAATTCATTGAATACAACTTTTTTTTTCTTGCCCTTGAAGCTAGCCTTGATATGGAAAGGCTCACCGAGAATCTCCATCACTTTGTTATTCACTCTCTGTCTAATAGTTCTAACCACAAATGGCCATTGAAGTATACAATTATATACTTGTCCTTGCTTCATATTTGACTGTAAAAGCTAAAAATGTTGTATATAAGCATCTCGATTGATACCAATATTATCTAGTGTCTTTTGTACTAACTCAGTATCCAAAGAATGATCCTTTATAAATGACTCCAAGCATTGTTTATTTGCCTTTTTAATTTTTTTTCTCTCCAAAATATCTTTTGAAACTACTGAAGGAAGAAGATGATAATAAAACTGAGATGCTTTCAAAGAATCTCTTTCACTTGCATTCGGTTGAAGAAGAGACCTAGACAAAATCAACATCATAAATCAATAAAATTAAATATAAACAAGGTCATATTTCATATTTTAAAGTGAAAAAAAATGTACCTTGCTACTTGGATTCTTTTACTACAACCACCTCCTCGTCTGAGACTCTCAATATTTCTAAGAGCCTTTTGTCAATTTCGAAGACCTAAAATAGTTTGCTTTCGTTGATAAGATTTGATGTGTTTCTCTAACAAATGAATCCTCTGTTGATAGCCTTCTAGCTTCTGCAGTAACTCGTTGTTATGTTTTGATAAAAGATGGTTTTCCAATTTGAGGACATCCTTTTCTGCAACCAAGTTAAGTGTATAGCCTAGAAACCCATTATAACCATCACCAATGAATCTCAACAATGAAGAGCTATTATAGAAAGGCGGAGTGCTATTTTTGCTAGGATCTTTGGGATCTAGCCTACCATCTAACCGAAGATCAAGATTCTTCTATCCTTCAAACCTGAGTATATGTTTCGTAGACTTTGTAATAGTAATGGGTTTTTATCTCTTCCTTATTGGTTCATACTCACTATCCAACTCAATATGAAGATGATAGAGAGGCCTTTTACTAGAGCTACAAAGATCATTGGATGACTAATCCATAGATAAGGATGTGATTAGAAGATTGGATTGAAAAACTATGCGAATTAGAAACAAGAAGGAAAACAAAGAAGAAACTAATAAGGATGGGAATGAAAGAAGAGACTAAGAATGGAGGGAATTAATCAAACTTCGAACAAAATTCAAATTGAATATTAGTTTTCACTTTAATGAGGATAAGTAAGATCTTCATTATGACAATCTTTGTCACCTTTATGGTGGCCTAGATTTCTAGGTTTGATGTAACCATGAGAATATCATGACAATGACTTATTAATAAATTTTGATATATTTACTTACCAAAATAATAAGGTTTTAAAAATATAAAAAGTAAAAATTTTTCCTAAAATATTTTCTCTCTCTAGGATCACTTGTAGGGCATTTTTGAGACCTCAAAACTCCCATAATGCATGGTTTCCTACAGCTATATAAAGAGATCTAAAAATGGCTGTACGTGTGCACATGTATTTATGTATAAAAGGAATTATAATCATCTAGGAGATACACATACACAGATAAATAAGTATACATATACACACGAGAGAAATATTACACTCATAGATATGCACACAATATACACACAAAGATATTACGTGCACACTTAGATACCAAGCTAGGATATCAATCTTTCAAAACATTTAAGTATAGACCAACCCAACCCAATAGGTTTCATAACCCGTAAATGCTCACCTTGTGAGTGAGTTGAAGGGTTCTCCAAGTCTCAACTAGTAAGGTTTACTCCATAGGACTACGTTACCTTGGTAAGGTCACCTTATGTGCATTCCTTCAAGCTCATTCTTCATGGAGGCCTCTTTCTTTGATTCTGTAAACTTACGCTCAAAATTGTGGACCTTTGCAGGTTCAATTGAGTGACTTGCAAATTCATTGTTGAACTACCCCTATCTTTTCCCTTTATCTTATTTAATGGTGTGTGGCCTTGGAATTGGCTCTTTGTTTGCTTTATCCTTAGCCAATTGTGTAGCTTGTGTACCAACTAGCCAAGGGAGGATTTTTTTCATTTTCCAACTCCTTTCGAGTGAGGATCATGAATATAATTCTACCAAGTACCTTGGCAATGCCTTGAGAAGAAATGTTACCATGAGGCAATATCTTGAGAAAACATTTGAGTGCACACAACTGCAACTATGTCCTCTAGGTTTCTCCCCCATGGCAAGAGTTCATTCACTTCACTCACAACTCCCAAAAGGTGCATATCCTACTCCTTTAAATAGAGTTGAACAAGTCAACACACTATGTGATGCAAAACACATAGAGGGCAAGTCAGCCCTAAAAATATCTATAATAATTTCTCAATTTTACCCCTTCGACCTTAGTAGGCATATATACCTTTGATTAGAAACCTTGATCACATTTGATAAATTAGCCTAGAACAAGTAATCCCTTGATAATTCTAAACATGTTTCTATTATAAAATGACAAGGGCAAGCACTCGTCTATTTTGATTTCTTCCAAAAATATGTTTTAGGGTATGTAGAGTGCATTTGGGACGTATTTCTTGAGTCAATGCATGGACCTCGAGGCCAATGTTTATTTGTGGACTCATTTACTAGAAGGGGTATGGGTTAGCAACAAGATCGCTCACCCATGTCTTGAGGTTTCCAATTCTTTTGTGTAGCACAAGCATGTTGTCCACCACAAAATTCTAGAATGAGGGGGGACCTGAAATTTTTTGGTTGGAATCTTCACCAATAATCCATTTCATCCTCATAGAAATCATAGCCTCCAATGGCTCAAGGAGTGCCTATGAGTGTCCTCTATGATCTCAACATATGTTATTATCATACTATGCATATGCTGAAGAATTTGAATGTGGTACACATTTATGAAATAGATTGAGATGAGAGGAAAATTTGTTAGACATGATCCTTATGCCCCTTCTCTACCTATTGGCATATGGTCTTATTAATAGAGAAATACTTTACAATCTCACATCAATATTAGTGTATTTTTCAAATACCTTGATTCTCTTGTTTTCTAAGAAGAGCAGCATCAATAAAGTGAGTAGTAAGTGAGGAAAAAGGCTGATCCATAAAGGAGGATCCATAAAGTGATAGGTGGAAAAAGGGAGAGGGATGGATAAGCTTGTTAGGAGTAGGATATTAAATATCCTCCACCAACACGTTGGATTTTGACCATCCTCCAATTTGGTTCCCCTTCACCACTCATGTGTTTCACCTTAACTTACCACCCATATGGTCCATTTGACCCACCATACATCACCTAAGAATATCCAAATCTCGAGAACTCATCACTCAAGGTATACCATGAACTCCTTTCCACTTGATGCAATGTTCAAGTCCACATAGGCCATCCCATGACCATATGGTCTTCAAGGTTGGAGCCCTTCCAGGGTCTAAAATAGCAACCTTGCCAATGCTCAATTACCTTCATGGATTCTCCTCATTTGAGGGCCTACTAACATTTGGTACTTTGAGCATAGGTAAGTAATTAAGAGGTGGGCATTTGAGGGACTTTCAACAATTACTTTAGAATTTTCATATATAGAATAATATTCCATCTTACTTCACCATCCTCAATGATCTCGTGCACATAGTGATACTAGACCTCTATATGCTTTTGTACAAGCATGAAACAAAGGGTTCCTTGCAATTAGTGTGCAACCCTAATTGTGACACTTTAAGGTTGTTGCCTCTTTGGTTAGAAATCTCATGTCTCCCAAAATCCTCCTTAGTCAAACCACTTCACAAGTACCAAAGCATCCTGCCTTATATGATTGCCACACTTTATGATTGTTGCCTTTTTTTACTAAAAAGCTCGTCTCTCCCAAAATCCTCCTTAGGCAAACCACTTCACAAGAAGTAAAGCATGCTACCTTATATTCAACCATTATATTGATCCGTGTGAGAAGCAATATCTAGTTGTGATTTCTTGGAATCAATAGCTTAATCATAGTGTTGAGCTAAGCTATTGCCCAATTTGTAGGTGATGATATCATCTATTGCACCCTTCAAGTACTTCAAAACCCACATCCCTGCTCTGCAATGGTTTTATCAAAGCTCATTTGAGAACTTTCCTAGGAATTCAACTATATAATTAAGATTTGGCCTAGTATAGTATCTTATTGATACCCACAGGTGGGGATGAATCCTCATATGAGAGCTTTGCATTTGCTTCCATTTGAAACCATTGCCTTACACTTGGTCATCATAAATTGTCAGGACCTAAAATGAGCTTGACATTGGCTATATGCACTAGTCGGGCCTCTCATACTCATAAGACAACCCCACATGGCCTCGCTGCCAGGAGTGTCCAAGGGACACACTACCCTAATTGCTAATGTAGATATTGCGTTTGTAGTAGAACGTAGTCCAACGATGGACCTTCCTTACTCCTCAGAGGGAGATCCCACACATCTTTGTATAGTACACCAACGTGATATAAACATAAAGGAGGCACCCCTTCTGCTAAATGTCATGGCCCCACTACAGCTCTTAGGGATTGGCCTCAAAATGCGTCGCTCTAACATAAAGCACATACAAACACACTCCAGTCTTATATATTTCAAAATTTCCAGGATACTTTGTGTTCCCTTACCAATCTCGCCCCAAAGATTTGATTGTCTAGCATACAGCTTGGGTTTCCTCACCACTCAGCGTGGGTCATTTGTTTGGCAATCAATTGCTATGCATCCAGGAGTTACCATATGATATACATAATGCAATTGTGGATGACACACCTCGTACTCAAGAATTTTATGATAAGAAAACTAGCAGCGTGAGGTGTAATTACAATCCTTTAATGATTTCCAAGCTACTCGTAATTGCGACGTTGTTAGAGACTAGCACCGAGTTTCCTTGTGCTACTAGTCTCTCTTAAAATTAAATGGTGATTGGCCTGTATGCTATGCATAATCAAATAAATCATAAATTAAACAGCTTCAAAGGCCAATTACTTTTACAACCCCTCTTTCTTTCTACCATTTAGGTTTTGCATTCATTTGGATAGGTGTAACATTCATTTTTATGTAGTTTTTCATGTAAAAATCAATAAAAACCATACTCTAACATAGAGAAAAAGGTGAACTAAGGCTTATCCCTCATGCTCCAACCTTGTTATATGCTCTCAAATATAAATTATATATTTTATTAATTTTTAGATGCAAAAACCTATTTTTTTCCTTTATTGGGGAATTGATGATGGGTCTGTTAGCTACCTTGAAGCTATTTATAATAACACGCAACACACAAATAAGTGGTATGCTGATTTTTTTACAAATGAAATTTTATTATCTTGATGTTTGAAAGCTTAAATGATGTGTGCATGGAAATAAAATTTGTATGAATCATGTTTGAAGTATGTTTGAGGCCTATAGATGATAAAATGCAGTACCCATAGTCACACATGGTCATAATAAATAATTAAAAACCCAAAATGCGTCTTTTAAGAGGGAAAATGAGGATTTCTTTCGTTTCGGGTTGAGGGATGAAGTTCATATAGAATAAGAAACTGATAAAAACCATTTTTCAGTCAATATGATCAGTCAAGAAAATACTACATTTTTATGAACAAATCAATGGAAAAAATAAGAAAAATAGGGAAAATTTAGGTTTTTACGTCTAAAAATTAAGAAAAATTATACTTTATGTTCGAAAACATATAACTAGGCTAGAACATGAGGGATGAGCCTCAGATCAGTCTTGTTTCTATGTTAGAGTATGGGTTGAAAAACTACACAAAAATGAACATTACACCTATTCAACGAATGCAAAACCTAAATGGTAGGAGGAAAGAGGGGTTGTAAAAGTAAGTGGCCGCTGAAAATATTTTAAATTTTGATTTATTTGATTATGTATAGCATACAGACTGATCACCATTTAAATTTAAGAGAGACTAGTAGCACAAGGAAACTGTGTGCTAGTCTCTAGCAACGTTGCAATTACGAGTAGCTTGAAAATCATTAAAGGATTGTCATTGCACCTCATGTTACTAGCTTTTTTATCATAAAATGCTTGAGCATGAGGTGTGTCATCTAGAATTGCATTATGCATATCACATGTGGTAACTTCTGGTTGCATAGCAATTGATTGCTAAACAAATGACCCTCACTGAGTGGTGAGGAAACCCAAACTGTACGCTAGACGATCGAATATTTGGGGAGAGATTGGTAAGGGAACACAAAATATCCTGGAATGTTTGAAATATATAAGAGCAGAGTGTGTTCGTATGTGCTTTAAGTTAGAGCAGCGCATCTTGGGGCCAATCCCCGAGGTGTAGGAGAGCTGTAGTGCCTCCTTTATGTTTGTATCACATTGGTGTACTACACCAAGATGTGTGGGTTCTCCCTCTGAGGAGTAAGGAAGGGCCATCATTGGACTATGTTCTACTACAAACAAAATATCTACATTAGCAATTAGGGCAGTGTGTCCCTTGGACGTTCTTGGCCGCGGGGCCATGTGGGGTTGTCTTGTGAGTGTGAGAGGCCCGCGGCTAGTGGCTATAGCCAGTGTTGGGCCCATTTTAGATCCCGATATGTGGTGCATTTGCCGACAGCTGCCTATAAGTGGTGGTTTTCGAATCTTGGTTGTATAAGGGACCTATTAGCCTTATTCTATAATCGAGAATGCCTTGAAGCGGTGGATGGTAAAATTGGCTGATTACAATTTTGGTAATTAGCATGATGACCAATCCAAGGAATCCTCCTAACCCAAAAGATACTTTATCCATTCTAAATGGTATAGTGGAACCTTTGGTTAGGTATGCGACCAATTACTTTATTCTTTGCCCCGAAAGCAACACCATGCTCGAGTTTGGGTCATTATGGAGAAGTACCATGGAGTAATCTTGAGTAATAATCCATGGGAGTTAGAGGGAAGATTAGGGAGCAAAAGTGAGGCTAGGAAGGCACAGTCATCTATGACCCTCAAAATGGTAAGTTTTTAGAGAAAAAGACAATGATGCCATTGGTTGGAGTAATACATGCCTATAAGCAATATATACATCCGATGCTAGGGCCTGATGTAGTTGGGTACCGAAGCGCAATTTCACAAATTCGTAAAGCATTGGATGATATCTATATATGTGTCAAAACCCTTGTTAGAGAGGAAGGTTCTATTGGGACCTATCTCCATTTCTAGCGAAACGATAGCAAATGAGGATAGAAGTGTTAAAACATCATCAATAGGTGATGGGGTAGACTCCCTATTGCATAGCATAGGCCTCCCTAGACCACTTTATGAGTTGGTAGAAAGGAACAACAAGGATAACATTAACCTTCCTACACCAAAAAAGGTGGAAACGGAAGAGGCTAGATACCCTAAAAGGCTGGAACTAGGCCATGACGAATATGAAAATTTTAATGAACCAGTGCTGATCCCAATGGAGAGGATGAAATGCCCTCCTGATTATGGGGATCTCCCAGTGTTTCATGGGCTGGTAAAGGAGGATCCAATGTTGCACTTAAAAGAATATGGCCTAGCTTGCCTTACAAGTGGGTTTAGTGATATACATAAGATGCTCATATTCTCAAGCACCTTGAAGGGAGAGGCTAGAAAATGGTATTGGAACCTCCCAAGAGGGTCAATTAAATCCTTCAAGGAGCTGTGTGATAAATTCTTAGATGAATATGAAAAGAAGGTGCCCATGACTTAGGTCTTAGGGTAGCTTATGGAGATTAGACAAGAGTCGTCTACATCTACTAAAGAATATGCTAGAGCCTTTGATGGTATTCTTAGGCTTTGGCTAAGAAGAGCCATTATGTTGCCAGAGGATGTGCTATGTGAGCCCTTTATGAGTGGTCTAGTGCTTGATACACAAATCTAAGTGAGGATGTGAGATCTTAAATCGTTAAGGGAGGCTAAGATGCATGCAATTGACTATGAGAAATATATTAAAAGATGTTGGGAAAACTTTTGGAGTTTTTCCTGCTCACTATAAGTGCATCCTAGTATTCAACCATTTCTACAAGGAGATAATTCATTTGTTGATACCCAAAAAACCTCTATGGGGGATCTTGGTAGCCAAAATCTCCAAGGAAGAAGTGGGAGTCCTATGAGTAGTGATAGTATGCCTCTTGGTAAAAAGACTTCAAGCCAAGCAAGTCCCATTAGGGCTTGCAACACTTCCACGAGAGGTAGCTGTGGAAGCACTAGTGATAGAACCATTGGGCCCACAAGTGTGGATAAGCGTGCTATGAGTGGTTCTAGTTGTGCTCCTAGTAAGGCTCTTGAAAGATGTTTCCAATTTATGGATGAATCATGATTTTGAGTAGATGTTATTCCTTTTAGTAAGAGCATGTTTCCTATGAATAATCAATCATCGCAGAGTGGACAAAGGCAAGTAAAGACATCTCATATGAAGAAGATACATAATGCCAAAGGTCCACCTATGCTCAATGGAAGTCATAAGGATGTGAGGCCATTTGGTTATAACAATAAGGCCACATTGAGTCCATTAGACCAATGTGGCAAATCGAGAATATATAAGCATATAAAGAGAAATGTGAGATGAATACCATATTAGGAAATATGGGGATTTCACATAAGTTTGGGACACGTGGTCAAATCTTTGGATATGTCATAACTTGAACAATATAACTCCAAATCGAGAACTCCATAGCTCAATAGATTCCATTTTTCAAGCACTTTCCAATGATAGGTCACATCATATAGTTTTGAGAAACTTATGGGCATATTATCCGGGTGCCACCTTTTTAGTATTCAAAAAATGGGAATTGGGAGATTCCCAAACTCACTAATATTGTGTTGATGGGTTTGGAGGCCCAAAATCCCAAAAAATACTATGGGTGCGTTAGGTGAAAGGCCAAGCATTCCATGTGGTTATGCTTTGATGAATTCCGAGGAGGAGACCAAAGGCCGTATTGGTACATGTGATGATGTGCAGCGCCCTAAGATGCATCTATGTGATGGGCCTAGGACTGAAGCTTGGTTAGTCCATACTAAGGTTATATCACTAGGAAGGCTTGGACTTATGCCTTTAGTTTAGCTTGGTTAGTTTGACAAAATATAATTTACATGCCAAGTAGACCGTATTTGGTTAGAATAAAATGATTTATGTTAGGTCAAGAGGGCCATTTCTTTTATGAAATATTATATCTCTTTAGGCCAAGAGGGTCATATGTCTATTTGGTGTAGGTATGTTAATAGTATTCTATTTTAGCGATTGCATCACATAGGTTGGATGAAGTGCCTAGAGGGAGCCTTTGTTGTAGAGAAGCTTCTTGTGGCCATTCCAGGTGGTACCGTCATCTTTTCAAGTTTTCACTTAAGCTAATAGTGTTATATGTGTATGTGGGGATTACTTTCTTTTCGTTTGTGGAGACTGACAATCAAAGCATGAAGTCCTAGGGTTGGGTTAGGTATATCTGGGGGAGATTTGAGTAGTTGTCTATCTCATGTTAGGACATTGTCAGGCATTAAAGACCTGTGATAGAGGGTAGTCCTTGTGACCTTGTCCTTCCTGCTTGCTAGGCAACTGTCCTAGGAGTCCTTGCTAGTGTGAGGCAGTTAGTGAAGCCTACCAAAGTATTAAAGAAGAGCAAGTTCTGAATATATCTAAAAATAAAAATTACAGAGTTGTGTAAAACGGGGTTCTAACCCCTCAATAAGAACAGAAAAGGAAAAAATAAGAAAATTCCTACAAGCAGTTGATTATCGCCTTGCAGAGGCTTGGTAGGTTCTTAGGGGACAAGTCAACGAATGCCTTGTCTTCCTAAGGATAGTAGCTAGCCGAAAAGAAAAGAAAAAGAAGGTTGGAGCAAAAATAAAAGTGAGCATTAAAAAGGATTAAGTGTCGCCTCATGAGAGTTTGGTAGGTTCTTGGGTACCGAGTCAGGACCTAAGGCCGATGTCCTGTTCTCCTTGGGTCACTCTACGCTCAACTCCCTCCTTTTTACAAGCCCAAGTATGAAAACTCTTGGAAGAAAATGTGCTATAAGACAAATATGATGACCAGGCTATAGGAGTCCTCGCCTAGTAGAAGGTCATGGTCCAATTGCCCTAAGTTAGATAGGTAGTTTAGACCACCATTAAGATGATCTCTTTGATGGGCTTTTTAGCTACTCCGTGTTAGATTAGTTGGTTAGAGACTAGCTCTTGGTTTCTGTTAGATTGTGCTGGGCCTATTCCTTGTGGATTTTCATGCCTTGATTTTATCATGGGGTAGGGTGAGAGATGTTCTTGTGATTTGCTAAGTATATTTCTTGTGGCAACTTGATGCTTTCTTTGGTTATTGTTTGTGTAAATCACTTCGTGGAATTTGATGGGCTAAGTCGCCCTATCCCATGGTCGCTAATGAGAGATGGATTTTAGATCCCAAAAAGTGACAAAAATGTGTCAAAATATTTTACTCCAAGGCAAGAATTGAACCTCGTTGGAAGCAACAGAAGACGGGTTTTGAAGATCGATCGAGTAGCAATTGCAAATTTTTCATAAATTTTCCAGGTGCCTGGTCAAACTACTGCAAGTGGCCAACAGTATGGGACCTCAAGCCAAGTAGGTAGAAATTTCTAAAACTTGATTCGCAAGTTAGATGGTTGAGACAGTAGGTCAGACAGGATAAAGTCAAAAGGGCCAAGTCTTAAAAAACTTTTGGGCATGCCTTTTAGGGGGCCAAAGGTCCCCTATTTAAAAAAAAATTATTTTGTGGGGGAGGGGGGGTATTTTCCAAAGGGTGACGGTTGTAGCAGATCAATGCCCTTCTACACGGCGATTTGGTGGGAGAGCCATTGCAAGGTTGAAAAAAACCCCCCAACAGATCTAGGCCATGAATTTCTCCAAATTTTCACCCCAGATCACCCATCTTCACTTGTGAAATGGCTACATGGATGAAGAGATTAGAAATCAGTCTTTCTTTCTCCTCCATCTCTCTCCTCCAAGAGGTTGATCACATGTAGAGAATCAAGAAGAAACAGGGATAAAGAATGCTTGTTCGCCATGGATCGGATTGATGTAAGGGCCAAGTTAATGTTGAGAGGTGATGTCCAACACTGTTGGGGAATTGATGATGGGTCCGTTGGCTACCTAGAAGCTATTTATAATAACACGCAACGTGCAAATAAGTGGTATGCTCATTTTTTTACAAAGGAAATTTTATTGTTTTGATGTTTGATGGCTTAAATGATATGCGAATGGAAATAAAATTTGTATGAATCATTTTTAAAGTATGTTTGAGGGCTCCACATGATAAAATGCAGAACCCATTGTCACACATGGTCATAATAAATAATTTAAAACCTGAAATGCATCTTTTAGGAGGGAAAATGAGGGTTTCTTCTGTTCCATGTTGGGGGATGAAGTTCATATGGAATAAAAAATTGATAAAAATAATTTTTAGTCAATATTATTAGTTGAGAAACATAAATCAGAAAATACTACATTTTTATGAACAAATAAATGAGGCAACCTCTTGGAGGAGAGAGATGGAGGAAAGAGAAAGAATGATTTATGATCTCTTCATCTCGGCAGGCATTTCACGAGCAAAGATGGGCGATGAGAGGTGAAAATTTGGAGAAATTCATGGCCTAGATCTATTCGGGGACTTGTTTTCAGCCTTGCAATGGCTCTCCCACCAAATCGTCGTGTAGAAGGGCATCGATTTGCTACAGCCAATGTCATTTGGAAAAAAGCCTTGCAATGGCTCTCCCACCAAATCGCCATGTAGAAGGGCGTCGATTTGTTACAGCCAATGTCATTTGGAAAAAAGATGCCCCCCACAAAATGAAAATAAATTTAATAGGGAGCTTTTGGACCCCCCAAAAGCATGCCCAAAAGTTGTTTAAGACTTGGCCCTTTTGACTTTGTCCTGTTCGGCCTCCCATCTCAACTGTCCGACTTCCGAATCAGGTTTCAAAAATTTATGCCTGCCTGACTTGGGGTCCCACACTACTGGCCACTTGCACTAGTCTGCTGAATAAGCACTTGGAAAAATTATGAAAAATCTACAACAACTAGTCGGTCCATCTTCGAAACCGCTTTCAAATCCCTTCTTCCGCTGCTTCCAACAAGGTTCAATTCCCGCCTTGGAGTAAAATATTTTGGCACATTTTTAACCCTTTTCGGGATCTAAAATCCATCTCTCATAAATGCCATTAGAATCTCCCCAACATGCATTTATTAAGAAATAAAGATTTTTCTAGTTTCTTGAGACACCTCAAGCCCAAGAAGAAAGACATAAACCCCAAGTTTATCATATCAATTTCAAAGCTTAACATTTCCCTAGTCTTATGAAGCATGTTCTCATGGTCTCTTTTGATGATCAAGTCATATACATGCAAAACAATGATTACATAATTGCCATCATGTGTAAACACATACAAGTTACCCTTAGAAGCACTTTTGATAAACTTAATGGTTTTGGAAAACCCATCTATCATTTAATACCATGCCCTTGGCTTGTTTGAACCCATATAATATGTTTTTAAGTCTACAAACCTTATTTTCTTAACCACATACCTCAAATTTTGGTGGTTGGGCCATATATATATCCTCCTTGTGGCGTATGTTCAATAATTTAGATTTCACATCCATATGAAAGATTCGCCACTTCTTATAAGCAACCAAGGCTAGTATTATATGAATAGTGGTCATCTTAGCTGTAGGTGCAAATGTTTCCTAAATATCAAAGGCTTCTATCTATGAGTAGCCTTGTGCTACAAGTTGGACCTTGTACTTTTCTAGACACCCATTTGATTCATACTTGTTCTTCCAAACCCATTTTGTAATACCAATACTTTCCTATGTTTTGGCCAATCATCCAGTTTTGATGATATTATTACATGGCATCTTTCCACTTTGGATTATCCACAAATTCATACAAACTTGTAGGCTTCTTTGCTTGCATTAACTTAGACAATAAGGCCATATTTACGATGTGTTCAACAAAAGCTCTTCTTTTCCCCCCTATCTTGTTTGACCTTCAAGTTTCATCAACAAGCGACTCTTCCTTATTCTTCTTATTACATAGTTTCTTTGCCCACTTGGGAAGTAGCTTCTCTTGTGAAAGTAGACTGTTATGATTGAGAGACCTCATCATTTGAGAGATCTTCCTCCTTGTTCTTTGCAGAAACTTTAGCATTTAGTGTAGGCACAGGGTGGGTACTACTTTTGAAGATAACACAGAGGACCCTTTCTTCTCCACTACATGTGACTTCTCCATAAACACCACATCGTGGCTCGCAATTACCTTCTTAGCCTCACAATCATACATGTGACTACTTAAATCAAAAAGAGTTTAGTAGCATATCACTAGATCACTCAATGGAGGTATATTACCATGTGCTCTCTACATACCTAGTGTCCTCACTAAAGGAATACGAGGGTCATCATTTAGATTCTCTGAGCCACTAGCCTTTCCATCAAGAATAAAATGACTAGTAGATATATCATTATTATTTGACACTTTTATCTTCTATGTTATTACCTCCAACATTAGCAAAAACTCTTGAAGATATGAGTCTAGAACTTTGTCTCCCAAACCAAGGATTGAGTGCAAATCTACTACTTGATGGTATCTCTAGTCCATGAAGGGTCTGCGATTCCTGCTTTTGTGTTTGTACATGACTATCATGATCATCGACCTCATTCAATGCATCTCCATGAGATGCATACCAATTGACCATCTCATAAAAAATAACGTCTCTACTTACTCTCTCACTAGTGATAGTATCATAACATCGATACCTTTTCTGCTTTGTAGAGTATCCAATGAAGATTTGTTGGCCTAAGACATGCAATACAACCAAACACTTCCACGTGTAACATATATGGCTTCTTATCCATATAAGAAACTTTTCAAGGGTCATACCATGAACTATAGTTATAGGAATTCTACTCATAATATATATAATAGTATGAACAATCTTAAACAAAAAGTACTTGTCTTCTTTTCAGCCATCAATCTTTTGCAACTTCTAATCTTTTTTTTCTCTCTTTCTGCAATACCATTTTGTTGCAGAGTACACCTACACATAAGTTGTCTCTTTATCCCATCATCAGATCTCAAAAACTCACTAAAATCAATAGAGAATACCTCTCCCCCTCCATCTAATCTCAAACAGTTAACTTTCAAGCATGTTTCTTTTTTCAATAGTAGCCTTGAAATTTTTGAAGTGTTCAAACACTTTACTCTTTTCCTTTATGAAGTGCACCCGCTACTTTCTAAAACAATCATCAATAAATGGAACAAATGCTCGTTACCACCAAGAGATACATTCTATGTAGGCCCCAAACATTTGTATGCACAACATTAAGTAGAATCCTACTCATATCTCTATCATGTAGAAAAGGTTGTCTTGCTTGCTTACTATCAAGATGACATGCTTCATAGATCTCATGTAATTTTACAACTCTAAATGTAGGCACTAGCCCTTTCAACTACATTAGTTTCACATTTGCATATCTAATATGTTTATGCCATATTTCAATGTATGCAACTATACCTTCTATTTGGCATAATATCAACAGTTGTAGCAATAACTACAACATCTAAGGTAAACATGTAGTCAAATCTATTTTCTATGGCAACTAACCTACACTAATCATTAAATTCGTCCATAAAATATCCATTTTCATTAAATCTGACCTACCATCCTTGCTCTATCATTTGACCAATAGATATCAATAGACTAAAAAACACTTTGTCTAACCATTATGCAAGGACAAATAAACTTTTCCGATGTGTGAGATCATGTGGCATGAATCATCATCTATATCTACATATCTTGAATTATGCAAATCTTGCATCTCTTGAGATCCTTTAGCATGGCTGGTAATATGCTTAGGTTCCCTTGAATTGAAACACAATACATAATCACATGTTCTCTTTCCTACAACAGCATTCATAATATTTTGCATGACAAACAAATGCTCATTTTTGTCATCCTTTGGTCTTGAAGACGATGCATGAATTATAATAATTTACCACTATGAATGACATCCTTCTTATTATAATAATGGGTTGCAATATAACGTGTGCTTCCACATCAATGGTAGTTAATACCAAAATCAATAGAAACTTTGTTTTTTCATCCTCTTCCTTAAGAGACTACCTTGCCTCTAGATTTACCAATGCCTCCTAAAATTTGCATGTCGCCAAATTGTTGATTTAACCCGTTTTGCTGATTATTGCCAACACATTCCATACCACAACCTCTTGAAGAGGACTTGCTATATCCCCTTCTTGAACTTGAGTAAAATGCTTGAACTTGTTCACAACTTCTTTTTTATGATTGGATAGCATCATATAAGATTTTCCTACAAATGGGTGGACCTAATTAGTCAGGTTCTTAGCTTATGAAAACTCATAGGAGTAGGGTTGGAATTTGATTGCCTATGATTGTGTCATAGATTGTGACTTGTATTGTTTTAGAGAGAGAATGTGAGATTATGCTAAGGGGCAGAGGGATTGAGCTCAACTTCCCTTTGTCGGGATTGAGCTCAACTTCCCTTTGTCTCTCACAAACGAATCCTTCTTGGTTGGTTGTTGATAGAGACAATTAGGTAATATGTCCCTTAGGTCGATCTTTGTGGGTCAAGGTTGTGTTGTTCTATTGCAAGGTAGAATTGAAAGTCACCCAACCAGTTAATTCCATAAATTCTATGGGGTCATGAAGGTTCTACTCAACAGATGCATTTGAGTGACTACCAATAGTCCTCTCCCCTATTTAGTTGGAGAGAGTGTATCATAGTAAGATTATGCACAATCTAGTAGGACAAAGAATTTGATCTTCAACCATCTATGTTGGCACATCAGCAATTTGAAATTTCAAGTTCAAGAAGCTTACAGAAAAGTATGGCAACCGGATAAAGATGTTGGTTGATTAGTGTGGAATCCAAAAGTGTGCTAAGATGATCAATGGACGTATTCACATAACCACTTGCACAAACTTTATTAAGAACTATAATCCCAACACAAAATCTAGTCTACTCATTTATTGGGTAGGGAATGAGTGAAAGATGAGTCAAGTTACTTACGCTCACTCCATAGCTAGTAGAGTGTTCCTTAGGTAGGGATCTAGGAAATATGACAAGGTAGCAAGATTTGTCAATGTAACATAGAGATGGGATGCCATGCTCGAGGTTAATCAAGATGGGATGTTCAACATAGCCATCCTAAAGGACCTTAGTCACTGCACAAGTCTTTCATCATATTTTTACCTACAATGTCAATGTAATTTCTTACATAATCAATATTTTGAAAGGTCTCATGAAAGACATTTTGATAAGTGAGATAGCTAAGTAGGACTTGAATATTTTATGGTTGCTTGTTGTTTGTGAAATAATCACTAGAGCTTGCAAGTTCTAGAAAGCCCTTGGAGAGAAACTTGCATTTGCATATACTAAAGCTAGTATTATCAGTTATGGCAAAGCTCTCACTACAGTAATTAACATAGCATTGGGAATGCCTAACAATACATAACCTTTAGTAGGGATTCCAATTTGAACCTGACACTCATCCACCTAGGGGAGTTTCACCTCCATAAAGTATAGAGTAGAATCCTCCACAACAAGAAAAAGAAGGAGAGAAGATTTGTAAAAGAAAAGAAAAGTATAGAAGAAGAGGATGAGATAATCTTATCTCCATAGGATTCAGATTCAAAAGGAAGAAAAAACAACAAAAAGAAAGCTCAGAAAAAGATGCAAAAGGGTGGCAAAGAAATAGAAAGCTACAATTTGTGATGCCATAATAGAAGCAAAGTGGATGGAGGTGATACTCAATGACAAGAAGGTATATTAAGTTATAGCCATGCAACTATTCTATGAAGAAGTTATGCGCAAAGAGATTATGCTGTCTCACAAAAGGTAAAATAATATTTAGCTTAGAGAGTAAGAAGTTAGAGTAAAGGGAAGGAGAGGGTTATAGAGAAACAATCTTTGCTTGCCCAAACTGGTCTTCAGCAACTCATGGAAGCTACGTAAATCATGGAAACAGAGCCCATTAAATTTAAGATTGGGTAGTCTATTGCAAATATTGTAGTCACTTCCCAAGTATCCCTGGATGGACTACCAAAAGCATGCTATTAGATAGGAATGTTACAAGAGAAGGATCGACTTCTTATTCCTCTTCATTCAAGTATGCTTGGATAGTTACAACAAAATGTGTGGCACAAACCTAAAATGGAAGGGATATTATTAAGACACCAATGAGGATATAAAACATAAGTGATGGTGAATCTTAATGTGAAATAAAAATAAAAATAAAACCTTAGAGAATCCTTAGAAAATGGATTGATTAGAATAATCCCATAAATGAAATGACTCAATACATGTTGGAAATACACAGAGAGAAGAGCTTGAGACTCAGAAGAGGAGTACTTATATGAACATAGACACTTCCATGGATGGATAGAAGAAAGCTACAATGGCTATAAGAAGAGGATGAATTAAAGAAGATGATGAAGAAGAAAAGGTGAAACATGTTGGCTAAATTGAGCTTCTCAATTAGAGAAAAAAAGATAATCAGGTTTGATTTGATTTTTATAGATAGAGCTAGATGTTGGGACTTGCAAGCTCAGATTGTGTTGTCTCTACTCTTGCAAATCTTTCATGTTGTTCACGGGTGAGGGTTTCTTGAGCTTGCTTCTCCTCATTCCAAGTTGTTTTGGGTAGCTAGTCTATCCATCTACTTTTTAGATAATTTTGGTACTTGCTTCTTGCATTCCCTCCATGATTAGGAGAACCTCTAGAATAGAAAATTATTGAGCTCATATTCCTCTTCTCTTGCATAATCGAGCTTCATATAGCAATAGTCTGAGTATTTTCTATCTTCTACTTGTTGATTTACTATGACTAGCAATGTTCATGTGCTAGTCATAGTAACATTGGATCAAGAATATTCATATGCAATAACTAGAGAATGATTATATATATATATATATATATATATTTGTTTTTTCATTATGTGATCATTGCTATCATTTCTTTTTTCAATTGACATGGGTATTCTTGTCTTATGAAGAGAAGTTTAGTGTTGACTTGAGATACCCATTTTGATACTTTTCTCAAGTAGTGACCTTACTCAAGTACATGGTTGGAGGAGGGTGTAGGGATAGTGCTATTGGCAATTGTTCAAAGAGGTTAGGGCATGCTCCACCCTTCTTACCTCTTTTGTAGTGGAATACTAGAAAATATGACTAGGGGTTTGACTGATTTTAGCACATAAACAAATGGAGTTAACTTTCTTATCATGAATAGTATTTATTAAATAAAAACCTTTGTCTTGATACAATATTAGGTGGGTCTAAGATAGTTTACTAGCCTTGAGAGAGGATACTTAGGTTTCACAATTCATGCCTTAAGAGGTATCGTTGTAACATTAATTATGGTTATGAGACAATTAATCCTACTGATACAATCATTATGGGAAATGTATACCCCCCATGGTGATGTATTTTACAACCTTTGGAAGTTGGAAGTAGGTGTATTGGTTTCAATTGAGAAGCTGCATATTCACAAGGATCGGAGTATTAGGATATTCTATTTCAAAGAACCATAAATCCTGAACAAGTTGCAATTTCTCTAATTCTTTTGCTTTCTTTCAATCTCTTCTTAGGTATTCCAACTTTTTCCACAAGTCTTCATCCCTCTAGCACCATCCATTCATTTGGATTTGGCCTTTCTCTCTATAATGATCAAGACTCGTGATTACCTTTCTCCCTGTAATGATCATGATTTGTGATTACCTTGAAAGTGGTTACAACACAATAAATTGAAAGTGTTTTTTCTCAAGTAACTGTTGCAAACTGAGGTGTATGTGGCTTAAAATATTTGATGAACCATAAGATGACAAACGAGAATATGGAAAAAAACAAGATTGCTAATCATTACTTCATGGTAAAAAAATAATTATTGTAACTTAGACAAAAAAATAATGAATAATACCTAGATTCTCCTAAAATTTCATCATACCATGTGAGATATAGCAATCCAGCTAAACCAGATAGGTGATCTGTAGTATTCACTAGGTTCCTTTTCCCAAGTTACATTATCCAAACTAGATAGGTGATCTTTAGTAGTCACTCGGTTTCTTTTTCCAAGTTACACCTTCCAAATCCCAAGAAATACATAGATTTAGCTAGTTGGGATGGTTCCAAGTTTACCTCATAGGATAAGCATTTGGCTTCTTTCCATTAGGATCAACCTAATGGTTCCTATTGACACTCTAAGTAACAGAAAGAGGCTTGAAAGCGAAGTGCTTGAGATCAGATGGAGAAGGAGAGTACCTCTTTAATGAGTTTAGTGGCTTCTTGAGGACTCCTGGGATAAAGAGGCAATTTACTTGTAGGTATACCCCACAACAAAATGGGGTTGCATAAAGAAAAAATAGGCATATTGCAGAAGTTGCATGAGCATTAATGGCTGAAAAGAATATGCCAAAACATTTTTGGTCCGAAGCTATTCATACTTCTATATATATTATGAACAAAACCCCCTATAGTTCATGGGATGACTCCCAAAGAATGCTTTATTGGCAAGAAGCTTGATGTATCACACTTGAAGGTATTTGGCTGCGTTGTATATGTTCATGTGCTAGATGAGCTACAGAAAAAGCTTGATCCAAAGGATGAAAAATGTATTTTTATTGGATAATCTTTAGAGTAGAAAGGGTATCATTGTTATAACCATGTCATAGGTGAGTTCAGAGTGAGCATGAACGTTATTTTTTATGAGATGAGCAGTTGGTATGCACCTACTAGTGATGTATTAGATGATGATAATGATCATGATAGCTATGTGTAGAAAGAAAAGCAAGAATCACGGAGTCTTAGTGGACTAAAAACATCATCTAATACTACACTTATAGTGAGCCCTTGGTCTGGGGGAGACTAAGGAGTAGCCCTACATCTTCAGGTGTATCTATAAGTGTTGCAAGCAAAGACAAATGAAAGAAGAAAGTGTTGGGTGGTAATGATGCATCTACTAGTCATTTGAGATTTGATGGAGATTCTAGTGGTTCAGAGAGTTTGGATGATAAGCTTGGTATTTCTTCAGTCAGGACACTAGGTGCACAGAGAGCTCATTGTAATGTAAAGGCTCCATTGAGTGATCTAGTGGTACGCAGTCTAGTAGGGTCAGATATCCTATTAAAAGATTTGGCTTTAAAGGTTATGAAACTTACCATTATGCTTATATGGTGAAACTAGTTGAGGATGTTGAGCCCACTTGTTTTGAGGTTGTTGTTGGTCATGCTCATTGGGATGCAGCAATGGATGAGGAGATGGCTGCATTAGAAGCCAATAAGACTTGGGATTTGGCACCCTTGCCTAAGAGTAAGAAAGCTATTGGCTGTAAGTGGTTTTACAAAGTCAAGCATAATTCAGATGGTTCAGTTAGCAGGTATAAGGCTAGGCTAGTTGCAAAAGGCTATGCTCAAACATATGGCATATATTATGAAGAGACATTCAGTCCAGTTGCTAGGATGACAACTGTTAGATGTGTGATTGTCGTGGCAGTAGAGCCAAAGGTTGGAGTTTGCAGCAAATGGATGTTAAGAATTCCTTCTTGCATGGTGAATTGCAAGAAGAAGTGTAGCCAATAGGTTATGAGGATTTAGAGCATCCCACATATGTGTGCAGGTTAAAGAATGTGCTCTATGGGCTGAAGCAAGCACCTAGAGCATGGTCTGACAAGATTAGAGAGTATCTTGTCAATATTGGATTTTGTATTTTTGATGTTGATCACTCACTTTATGTGAGAAGGGGAGATGCAAGTTTGGTCATCATAGTCATTTATGTGGATGAATTGATAATTACAGGTGATAGTGACAATGAGATTGCTGAAGTTGAGGACTTTTTGAAGAAGAAGTTTGAGATGAAGGATTTGGGTGAGCTGAGATACTTTCTTGGTATTGAGGTGATAAGATGTGATGATGGTATATGGCTATCCCAAAGGTAGTATAGTATGGCTTGGATATGCTATCCAAGTATGGTATGCCAACATGTGAGCCTCTTTCAATACCATTGGATAAAAATGTGAAGTTGAGTGCCAATGTTGGGGATGAGATAGAAGACTGTACCATGTTCAGGAGGATAGTAGAGAGTTTGACTTACATGACTATCACAAGGCCAGACTTGAGCTATGTTGTTGGCCTTGTCAGTTAGTTTATGCAGATACCTAGAAAGCCTCATTTGGATGCAGTTAGACATATATTGAGATATGTGAAGTCCACTTTACATTATGGACTTTTTATGAGGCAAGTATGGATGTACATGTCTTTGGATACATAGATGCATATTGGGCTAGTAGCATGTCAGACAGAAGATCTACTAGTGGATTCATGTTTTCCCTTGGCAGTGTAGCAGTTACATGGAGCAGCAAAAAGTAACCTACAGTTGCTTTATCGAGTACGAAGGCTGAGTATAGAGGTGCTGCTATGGCAGCATGTGAGGTGGTATGGCTGCAAAAGTTATTAGGTGATTTGGATGTTTAGGGAGATGGTCCAGTTGTCATTCATTGTGACAACATGAGCAGCATGCAATTAGCTAGGAAACTAGTGTTCCATGCTAGGACAAAACACATTGAGGTGCACTACCACTTTGTGGGAGAGAAGGTACTTGCAGGAGAGATTGACTTGGTATATGTTAGCACACATGATCATATACCTAAAATTTTCACAAAGGCATTAGGTGCAGAGAAGCTTTGAAAGTTTCGAAGCTTACTTGGAGTTGCAGAGATAGAGTTGAGCTTGAGGGGGAGTGTTGAGATGGCAATCTCAACACGTGCGGACATTGATGATGGACCGCCCAGCTAGATGGGTCCGCACGTCTACACTTGGCATGTTGGTGGTCATTATGATACTCACATGGCCACTGACTTATCACTTATTATATTTAGTTTGTTACGCCTACCCACAACTGGCAAAGATATGGCGACAGTCAATTAGTGTAGTATGTTATGCATTGTTTGACTTAGTAGGCCACTTTCATTTACTGAGTGAGCTTCCACTTGTGTATACATTGTGTGTTTGGTGCAGCAGCTCAAGCAAGTCCTCCCACCACACAATTATTGACGCAACATTTTCATGAGACTCAAATATTAGAGCCTTCATTAGGGTCTTGTCCTTGAGGGCACACTTATAAGTTTTGGTTCTAAAAATATCAACTTGTGCTTTAAGTTAATCTAACAATGATATAAAAGCACATCTGGCATCTTATCTGAGTCTCCAACACTCTTTATGTCTACAAGAAAATTTAAGAATGCCTTGAGCACATGGAGGTGTCTTTGTACTTTAAAAAATGTCTCAAACCCATCTAGAAAAACAATGTTATCCACCTGCAATAATCAAACTAGTAACAAGGATTTCCCAAGAGATGGTGCTAATATACCTCCTAACACATGTATACCTGCAATCATATGTGACATTCAAGGATCCTTTGCCTTTATGCATATGCCAATGTCAATAGAATTGCTTTTTCCAACTCTGAGAAGGAAACATTGAGGAAAGAAGGTTAAGCATTACTTATACCTATTGAACTACAATATATTTAGGCATTCAAATTATTCACAAATGATTACCTTTCCAATGACATATTTGTGCTATAAATTGCATAAAGTTTGTCATTTGTGTTATGTGTCTGATTGAGGAGCCCTCATGGCATGATTTTAGTGGCCCATCAAGATATAATCTTAGATGATGCCTCCCAATATTCCTTAGAATAACATGGGGTTTGTCGCCTACGTTTGCTTGAGTCCATTTCACATCTAAAGGTTTCAATCATAACTCATAAGGATCATGACGTGAATTTGGGTTCCTAATTCGATGCTAAGGGCACCTAATAGCTTAACTGGCATCAATCCTTGAGTGACTAGATTCACAAGTCAACTTAAATCAAATTATATCAATACCACACTTATTTCATAGTGAGTGAGAAACAAGGGGGAGTGATACATATTGACCCCTCTACCCATCTCGACCCATATGGTATAGTCTCGACTCTAGTCTCCTAAAATGGCATTGATTGGGATCTAAGATGACACACTAGGTGATCAAGAATTCAACCTTTTCCTAATTCTAGAATCTTGAAGAAAAACTCTTGGCTCACTGAGACTACCCATCCATAGGATGAACTCACCGAGGTTTTGCTCTCTCACTTTTCTCAATGGTGTGTTTTAGTTATCTAATTACCCAACATGTTTAAGTTTTAGCACATAAAGAAGACTTCCTTAATCAATCATCTAAGGCACTAGGTTTGTTTTTGTAAATTAATCCATAACACAAATATCGTATCAAATATTCTTTTGAAAATAGTTGCAAAATGAGAATATTTATTTGCACCTTCTCCAAGGTACAATGCCAACTCGACATTCCATCCCTTAATTCGAGACTCATGTCCAAATCTCATGGTACATGATCCACCAAACCTCCCTTACCTAGTACTAAGGCCTTCCATTAAGTTGTAGAAATTAGACCGGTTCTTGATATCTAAGGGATTTATAACTAGATCCCCCCTAGCACCCTTGTCGCCTCTTAACCTAATATCCTTCCTATGGAGAACCCTCTTGCATTTGGAGCTAGTTCTAGACTCTAGTAGAGTCAAACCAACCCCTTGGTAAAGGGCTTGTCAAGATTGTGGGAGAGAAGGAAGGAGTCTCACTTGTAGCTTTCTTGCTTGCACAATGGGGGAATACACACAGAGGTGGAGGCTGAAAATAGTTTTCCTCTTCTTAGTTGTGTAAGCCAAAAAGAACTAACATACAAAGAAATAGAAGAACCCTATATATGGGTCTCAAACCAAACTCAACTAACTAAGGTGGCATACTGACTAAGCCACGAACTAGAGTAGATAATGATAGCTGTCATGTAGCTATTATTCATGGGCAGTGTACCAACCGCATCTACAACTGACAAGTCAGTGACATAAATGCACAACGGTCACCCCAGCATATCACGAGTGGAGCTCGATATCTCAACACTCCCCCTCGAGCTCAATCCCAATTCTTGCACACCAAGCAGGTCTTTGAACTTGCGCAGCTTCTCTGCGCCCAATGCCTTCGTAAATATGTCAACTACCTGATCCTCTGTGCTGACATAAACTAGATCAATAAGACCTAGTAAAACCCTCTCCCGCACATAGTGATAATGCACCTCAATGTGCTTTGTTCTAGCATGATAGACTGGGTTATTTGCCAAGTGTATACTACTCATGTTGTCACAATAAATGACAACTGGCCCATCTGTAGGCTGATGCATATCATAAAGTAGCTTATGCAACCAAGCTACCTCACATGCAGCCATTGCTGCACCCCTGTACTCGGCCTCTGTGCTCGATAAGGCAACTGTAGGCTGTTTCTTGCTACTCCAAGTGACTGCAGCACTCCCAAAAGAGAACACATATCCACTGGTAGATCGTCTATCAGAAATGCTACCAGCCCAATCAGCATCAATGTATCCATGCAACTGTATCTGAACCCCAGTCTCATAAAATAGTCCATACTGCAATGTGGACTTCACATACCTGAGTATGCGTCTAGCCGCATCCAAATGTGGTTTCCTTGGAGCCTGCATAAACTGACTTACCAGTCCAACAGCATAGCTCAAATCTGGCCTAGTAATAGTCATATAAATCAAGCTTCCTACTATGCATCTGTACATAGTAGGGTCTTCCAGAAGTTCATGATGTCATTCTGCTTTTTATAGCAATCTTTAGCCATATGACCCATTTTACCACAGTAGTAGCATTCAACATTGCTGTTTGCATTTTGACCTCTTTGCCATCCACCACGACCTCTTTGGCTCCCCCTGCCTCTAGAGTTACCACGTCCTCCTCCATAGGACTGGTTTTCTTGAGTTTGCTGCATATTCTGATTTCTACCACGGCCTCCAAATCGGCCTCCTCTACCTCTACCTCTACCTCTTCCAGCATTTGAGTAGAAGACAGCTTCTTTTGAAGTTCCTCCTGAAGAGGATGCACCACCATTTCTCTGCTCCTCAGAAATTAGAAGAGCAATCAACTCCTCAAAGTCAGGAAATCTTTCACGGACGGAAATGGATGTTCAGAACTATGCATAATCCTTTCCTAGACCATTCAAGGTCACAGAAACTAAATCATCATCTTCCACTGGCGACCCAATGGAAGCAAGTGCATCTGCAATCTTCTTCACCTTCATGTGGTAGTCATTGATGCTCATATTTTCTCTTTGCACATTATGCAACTCTTGCTTGAGCTGCATTTTCCTGGCTTGCGTATTTGTGCTATACATTTTTGACAAAGTATCCCATGCCTCCTTTGGCGTACTTGTATCCTGAATATGCACAATCATAGAGTCTGAAATGCTGATAAACAACCAATACATAACTTTCCTGGCTCTCTCATGCCATGCTTTAAATGCCTGCATTTGCTGTTGATTGGGAACATCAGGAAGAACTGGTTCTTCTTCATTTCCTGCAACAAATTCCCAATATCCTTTTCCCATAAGGAAATTCGTCATTCTAAACTTCCATGCTTGGAAGTTGTTCTTGTCAAGCTTTTCAGTGACAATCTGTGAGAGAGAATCAGACGCCATTACAGAACACTGCAAAAAATTCTGTCACTGCAAAGAACACAGCTTCAGCCTCACAAGGGCTAATCTGCAAAACTGACGAAAGTGGTATTTGACCACACAGTCACTTCCTAGTGACCGATTTTGCATTAACAAGCAACAAGGATGATTCTGTAACTCCCAATGTCTCTGCACACAGGCATACGATGCAATTTCAACAGTAACTTTTCACCGACCTGTAGAACAGTGGTCGCACAGCATAAAACTGGGTCTTTTTCTGAGTGCGTGCAGAAAACTTCTGCCTCCAAAACAGGCCCCGAAATGGCCTCAAATCAAAAAAACAAGGTCGCCGAGGGCTAAAGTCCTCGCCTGCAGCATATACTGCCCTCTTGCTTCACCGCGAAGGGCGTCTCAACCTGAGACAATGCACTCTTGCACTTTCCGGCTGTGCTACCTGCAGAGATCTGCTCCCAAAACAGAAAATGAAAGCAACACTGCTCCTCTTACCAGAACACCGCGAGCTTGGCTTGCTTTCTTGAGCTCCTTACCACGAACAAGGCTCTGATACCATGTCAAGATTGTGGGAGAGAAGGAAGGAGTCTCACTTGTAGCTTTCTTGCTTGCACAATGGGGGAATACACACAGAGGTGGAGGCTGAAAACAGTTTTCCTCTTCTTAGTTGTGTAAGCCAAAAAGAACTAACATACAAAGAAATAGAAGAACCCTATATATGGGTCTCAAACCAAACTCAACTAACTAAAGTGGCATACTAACTAAGTCACGAACTAGAGTAGATAAGGATAGCTGTCATGTAGCTATTATTCATGGGCGGTGTACCAACCGCATCTACAACTGACAAGTCGGTGACATAAATGCACAACGGTCACCCTGGCATATCACGAGTGGAGCTCGATATCTCAACAGGGCTCCCACCATTAGCCTTGGGGGAGGCCTAGCACATAATAGAATTTCCGTCTATGAGGGTATTAAGTCACTTTTTAAAATACACAAACAAGGTAATTGACTTATCATTAATAGCTAGGAAAACATTTCTTTTCTATAACATTAACAAAATAATCACATTTAATATTCCATAAAAATTCAACAAAATTATCCTTGGCTAGGAAAACCATTTCTTTCCCAAAGCAATAAGCCTATCTTAAAAAAAGACTAATTCAACATCCAAAATAATCATTACAAGTGCATGCTCATTTCCTCTAGTACCTCTTTCTAGTACAAGTCTTTGATATGTAAGCCATGAAATCAAACCCCATATTCTAAATAATGGACATTTCTACATGGTTATATAATTAAGCTACATCCCTTACTTTGTATTTTATTTAACTTGATGCAAAGGCACGTCAAGTGATTGTGTAGGATTTGGATTTGTGGATGTTACTGTAATTTCACGTTTCATTTCCGAAGCACTTCTTTTGGGTGTGATTTCAAAATCCTAGCTCCTTCACTTCCTTGACTACTCCTTGCAATACTGTTTCAATGGTTCTTGGATAGGTCTTTGGTTGTCTTTGTAGATTCCTATCATTTTCTATTTTTTTTAAATTCCTCTTTAACCCGCCTTCACTCTCCTCTTATTCTCACTTCCTTTATATATATATATATATATATATATATATATATATATATATATATCTCTCTCTCTCTCTCTCTCTCTCTCTCTACTTGTGTGCATGTGTGTTTTGAGGTGGGAAAAACTAGCCTCAAGGTGTGGATTAAGGCTTTTATAGCCTTTACAAAAATAATAATAGACACACTCTCTTACTCATTCACAAGGTTATTGTCATTGTTCTCTCTATCTCTTCATTGTTTTCAAGATAGCCATTTGTGCATCCATATGGTGTGGGGAAGGTGGAGTGGATGTGGAATTTGCATGGCGGCATAGGAGAGTCTACCGCATGTGGGATGGTAGTGGCTCATTTGATGTGGATGGTGGCAGTGACAACAAACAAGAGGTAAGGTTTAAGATTTTAGAAGCCTTTAAATTAGTCAAAATTTTAACTCTAATTCTCTCATCCCCTCCCCTAGCCCCTTGTCACATGCGCGGAGGGGCTAGGGACAAAACTTTACAATTTGCAATAGCTATCATATTCTTTCCTCCCATTTTACTTCATAAAGTATAGTGAAAAAGTCCTCTCCATGAGTTGGATTGGCTATGTCAAGAAACTTATATCCTCTATCCCAAAGCTTATCCTCTTCTTTTTCTATGATTTTTTTTTTCAAATGTGGCATCTATCAATCCAACTCTCTCAAACGTGACTCTTTGTTAAAATTTGTAGCATTGTACTCATCCTAGAATTTAACAAACCTCTTATTCCAATGACCACATAGCTTTAATCTTTCACCAACAAGAGGCACAATGATTTATACCATGGGACATTCCCATGGTGGTTTTGTCTTCTTTTTATTCCATACTCAGTCTAGATTGCACTTCACATGTGCCCTTATCACAATACAAAAGAGAACACCAAACAAAATATACCATCAACAAAATGTTGCAAGTTATAGTTAAGATTGAGTGGAGAGATGGAGAAACATTAAGAGACATTGAGCTAAAGGTTAGCAAAGATTAGGGATTAGTTTTGAGAGTCTAGAGTGTTAAGAATGACATACTGATTATTAATCATTGGCATTGGAGAGTTGCCTTCGAGGTGCACCTTATAGAATATGTAAGGTACCACGTGAGCTCAAAAGAAATGGTATTTTATTTACTAAACTTTACATGATTATATTTACAAAAGGGGTTATTTATTACAATTCGAAAAAAAAAATGTAAGTTTAATAAAGTAAAAGGGTTCATTTTATAGCCTTATCGCACGTAAAGAAAGGGTATTTCTTAATATAGACGATTTCTTATAGATGTACCCACCAAAGAGAGTTGGAAGAGAGGGAAAATCAATAAAAAATTAGTAATGAATTTCGTATTCCAAAGAGAGTTGGAAGAGGGGGACAATGGGAAGGAAAAGGAGAAAATAAGGAGAGATAAACAAATAGTAATAAGAAGACATAAAGAGATTGCTTGAGGATAAGGAGAGTTAAAGAGAGCTACTAAAGAGAGTGCATAGGAAGGCAACCAAAATATTGGAGAGGAAAGAGAGATAGTGAGGAGAGTGAAGATAGTAGAGAGCCAAAGGGAGATAGCAAGAGATAGTACAAGTTGAGAGAGACAAAGTAAAGGGATGTGTTTTGAGAAAAGGAGGGATTGTAAGGAGAGGGTGAGAATAAATAGAGATAGGAGAGAGATATAGAGATAAAAATAAAGATAAAGAGTGTTAACAAAGAGTAAGATTATGAGAAAGGGAGGAATATCAAAGAGAGGGTCATGATAAATAGAGATAGGGGAGATATAAAGAGATTGTACTACTCAAAGATAGGACCTAGAGAAAACACAAGAGAAGAGAGAATATAAGGATTGTAGAGATACTAGAAAGGAAATAGAAGATATCAATGGAGATATTAGTTGAAAAACAAAGATATAAAGAGATAAATATAAAGATAAAGAGCTACATGAGAAGGCAATAAAAAAAGTGCAAAGATATCAAAGAGTTGGAGAGGTAGCATATAGAGGCAATACATAGATATTAGAGAATAAATGATAGATTGGAGGGAGTGTAGAGAGATAAATAAAAGTAGGAAAGAGAGTGTCAATGTGGGGAGGATTAGTCAAAGAGAGTTGAGATTAGAGAAGGAAGGATATCAACTGTGAAACATCTCTAAATACCATATACAATACATGAAAGTACAATCAAAATTTACATATGCTTTGGTAGAATCAAGAGCAAGTAATAGCTTTGAACCTTCTTTTCTTGTCTACATTTATAAATAGGGATTGGATCCTGACATGCCTCTCAATACCATTTGTGTACATTACATCAACGCAACAAAAAAGAATTAGAAATGTTGCAAATCTAATGGCTTAGTTCAATAAAGGTATAAAAAATTAAGCATATCATCCTTTATTCATTTCATCAATGTTTTCCATCTATGGTTATTGTCCCAAACCAAGAATCTCCTTTGTTTTCGCTCAGCCCATTCTTCAATCAACTCATCCTCAATTTTTTAGTTGACCTCCCTCCATAATGGTCCCCACTCAACTAGATTTGTTGAGGCACAATGGTCATGCTCTCACAAGAGGGTGTGTTAAGACCCATTGTCACAATATAGAAAACATTTTCAAAGGAAAGAATCAACCATGAAGAAAACAAAGAGGAGGGCCTTATGGCTTCATATGGAACAAGTCAACATAAAGGGACGGACAGAGAATCCATTTTTCGAACAACAAAAAAACTAAATTCAATATACTTGGTATAATCCCAACCCAAACTTGCTCCCCAGTGTGGCACACATGATTCTCCTCAACAGTAAGCTTCTCCCTATTTTCCATGTCCTCTTTACCATCCTTCTCTCTCTCAACAATAGGCTACAAATGAAGTGATATAATATCTATGCCCTTGTCAACCTTAGAGATGGAAACCCTCTAGCTTGATGCCAAAGGAAAAATGTCATTGCTAGGCTCTTCAACAATGTCCTCAATGGCATCCTCATCCACAAAAAATGCATCTATTACAATAATGAGGACTTTGTGTTTAAAAGCCTCACTACATTTCATGGTAATTTCATATGACAAATGATATTTACATGGCTTATCATAATGAAACACAAGAGACTTATGTGGGTAAAAAAAGAATAATATCGTTAGTCTTTGTTATCTTCACTTATATATGAGTTAAGAATGTGTATATATACATAAAGGGATGTCCACTCAGTTATAGGCCATTGGCCTTTTTCCTAGTAACCTCTTAGTTAAAGGACAATACACCTTTATGGGAGTATAATAAGAAAGTGAAGATACTACCCAATTCCCATAAGCACTCTATAGTGTGCAAAGCCCTTATGAAGGTAAGATCCTCATGAGAATATCTATAGGGTTATCATCTGGATGGATCTTGATAAGCTCACTATACTTATCCTTAAGCACCTCCTTAATGAAGCGATATTTCACCTCAATGTATTTCGTATTTGCGTGAAATACATGGTCCCATTCTAACTGAATGGCAATTTGACTATCACACTACAATTTTGGCACCTCTCTTGTAATGCTCAAGTCTTCCACTAGATGTGTAAGACACATAGCTTCCTTGCACCTCACTCGCTAGATTATATTTACCTTAGGGATAGATAAAGCATACATTGATACAATCAAGAGACCCAAGAAACTATACCATTCATGAAAGTTAAGACAAAACCTACATCAAATCTCATGAAGTCTACAGTTCTTGCAAAATAAGCATTTACATATCCACAAATAGATGCATCCTTTCTTTCAAAGCATATACACAAAGATAGACTAGTGTTGTGTAATTATTGCATGATAGTCTTTACTACCTTACTATGCTTCTTACCAAGGCTTTCCTTGTACTTACTTACAACTCTCACTACATAGCCAATGTTTGGACGTGTAGCAACCACGACATATACTAAGCTACCAAACTATGGGTGCATAAGGAATCTTCACTCTTTCAACCTTTTTCTGATTTGACTTGGGATGTCCTCCTGGCTAAGTTTTAAATATGGAGGCAATGGAACACTAATAGCCTTCCCCCTTTTCATATTGAAATGCTCCAATACATTCCAAATCTATTCGTTCTGTGACAAATAGAGTATCTCCTTGTCTTGATCTTACATAATGTGCATACAAAAATATGACTAGAATTCCCTATATGACTTGAAAAGGTCACGAGAAGTTATTTTTCTAGAATATATGTTGTGACATGATTTCTTATAAGTTAGAGAACCTTCATCTAAAGTGCAACATTCAATAGATGATTAATATTTATTAATATGTAAGATCTAGGACTAAAAATAGAAAGATGGTTCAATGGTTGGCACATATTATAAAGCAAATTAGGTTGACTTTACTCTCACTTTAAGCGTATAAACAAAATAATACAATGGTTGAAATGTCCAATATTTGAAAATGTGTACTTTCCAATCACTTTACTAATTAGAGGAAACATTGGGTGGAAATTGAATGGTTGACATTTAGCTTAGTGACCCATTATTAAAAAATCATTAATATCACATGCATTCAAGAGGTATTTGAGATGCCTCTCACATTTAGATGATTTTCCAAATTGAATTATTCCTTTTTCTTCATAAACTTCCATGGTCCCCATACTTGGTCTTTAAACCCCTATTGTAATTGTCTCTCATGTAAAAACCTCTTCTATAAATTTGGCTAGATCCGTTTCTAAAACTGTATCACAATGCTATTAATGGTGCTTAAACTACTTTGTATTGCTTATGATGAGCTAATGTGTTCATCTATGACCATCGAAGATATTTGATGAGAAAATTAAAGTTCAATCCTACCCATTTGACATCTCTAATCACTTAACATCTAAATCGGTACATTGCTATTTGAATTAATCTTCCATATAATTATCATCTCACACACTCACTTTTGTTTTTGATTAGATAACTTTCATTAAGAGAAATATGGACTCTCATTTTTTTCCCTTAAGGAATGAATAAATAAATATAGGCCTAACCAATGAGAGAGCTAGAATTCCAGATTCATGTAACATGAATCCTCTGGGCATATCTTGGCCCAAATCTTCCCTCAACAATAAAATAACAGAAAATATGGGGAATATAATGTTGGCACTTCCTAGAAGTTTGTGACTCGAATTTTTATTTTCTTATTTTTTTAATATTTAACTTTTCATTTCTCCCTTGTTTAGTTTCCCCCTCTTTCTTAGGCGGAACTCAAATTTATCATATCTCTTTCTCCGCTTCTTCTTTCCCGACGAAATCTTACAGCCTCATTGTTGCTTGCCCTATCTGTAACCCTGTGAAATTTCATTTCCTCTACACAAACACAGAGTGAGTTTCACATGTTTTATGAGAGCAGAGTTTGTTCTACCAAAGCCCTAAGATTTTCTTCACAAAACTTTATAGGTATATTGTTCTCTTCCATGGATATTCTATGGTAAAGTTTTATCTCCTTTGGACAAAACCCATGCAAGTTATGTGCATTCTTTAACATGTAATTTCTTTTGTTTTGGTACTCTAGGAGTCTCTTATAGTCAAGAACAATGATCTTTTGAACACTCAATTTCTTCTTCAACATACGATTACTTTGTAAACAAAGTTGCAAGTATATTGTCTTGTATTTTTGTTGCTTCATAGTTAAATTTTATCTCGTTTGGACAAAATGTATGCAAGCTATATGCCTACTTAGCTTTCCTTTTTTTTTCACTCTAAGAGTCTCCAAGGATGGAGAACAATGATTTTTTAAAAACTCAGCTTCAACATCTTTGGGCTTCTTTGCAAAGAGACCCACATGTATATTGTCACTTTTTTTTATTGCTCCATGGTTAAGTTTCAACTCATTTGGATAAAGCCTATGTAAGTTATATGTATGCTTTGACCCGAGATTTCTTTTGTTTTTGTACTCTAGGAATTCGTCAATGAAGGAACAATGGTCTTGTTATAAGTCAACTTCTTGTTCAACATCTCTGGGCTTCTTTGTGAAAATAATTACATGTACAATGTTTTTTTAAATTTCATTTTATTTAGAGAGAAAATTTGCAAATTATACAATGCTGATAGGTAACTTTTCTATTTGGTTATTATAGATGTCTTCATGGAGGAAAAATATCAGTAACATACTTGCAGTGGAGGTCTTCAATAGGAAAGATAGTGGCGGTAACTGGATTTGTGATAAGTACCATAAGTTGGATTGGATTTTGATGCACCCAAGTACTCGAGGGATTTTCAAGGCTAGGCGTAAGGATGCTGCAAACCCTAGCAAACACTGGAAAGGTAGGAATTGAGAGTTCAAAAAAGTGTTTAATGGAACAAGTACAGTAACAGAAGTATTAATCCAACATGTTTATACGCACAAACAAATCTCTATACACGACAAGAACTATATTGCAAATTATAAACAAAATAGTAAGTTTCAAATTTTATCATTGTTTATTCTTTTGCATCAGAGTTGTTTTTAAAAATCTTTGCAGTGTTCTAATTCAATCTTGTTTTACTGATAGCTCTATATCCATCAACTTTGTATGAATGGCAGAATGTGGAATGTTTGAGTGGCAAGATACCTGTTTGGCATGAAGACATAGGTTGTTTGATCTATGATAATAACTCTACAAGTCAACTTCCAACTCAAAATATCTTTTTTTATAATTCATTGTATGCAGTAGAAAGCCAGAGATTGCAGCATGTACCATTGCCGCCACTATCTAGTGGTGGTGGTGAATGGTTCATTGATAGCTTGGAGTTGTCATGAGCATGTAAGTCCAAGACAAAATCCGACATTAATAGTGCTATGAAACCCATCACAGGCTCCAAAGATGTGTATCTTAGTTGGTTTATTTCATTCTCATTGTTTGTACATTTGTTTGGTTCATGTGATCTTCTGAAGAAAATAAAGATTCATTATCAATGCAAGTGTCCATCCAAGGAATGGATGAGTCAACTATTGGGTGAGTCTTGGCAAGTCAAAAAAACACATTTTGATGAGACAATTGAGTGCAGGGTCAACCAATTTGATCTCACATTCAGGTAAATCTGTTTTACTACTTTGAATGCCTTGATTTAATTGACATAGGTCTTGCTTAGATGAATTGTTGTGTTAGTTTACTTACCATTATTTTTGTTTTTATTATAGGCATTTCATCGCTAGACAAACTTTGTGCATTCACTTTCGATATAGAAAATTGCCACTTTTGCGAGGGGAGTGGAACATCTTGGATCAAGATACTTGAGATGAGACACATATAGCTCTCATAGATGTGGTTATCTTGTGGAATGGCCATAATCCTTTTGTGGTCAACGTAGAGAGCCATTGGCCCATTTCTTTTCTAGGACAAAAAATTCAATTAATGTCCAATGACCCCCTCTATAACTTTTATTTCAAGTTAGATAATAGAAAAGTCAAGATTCGTAGTGAGCAATCCATGACATGTAAACAATGTGCTTCTCCACATATCCTTGAGATAGTGGAATTCTTGTAAATTTTTTTATACAAAACGAATATAAACTTTTTATAAACTTCTAAGTACTTTCAATTTAGATAATCTTAGTTTACTATGATCCAAGCATGTGATAATACATACTATAATTAGTCAATCATGCTGGTTAAAATCATAATTAAATTGCAGGCTGGAGTTCTATAATCTATGCAATATTGTCTTTGCATAATGATATATTGTAGCTAATCTCTTCTACCCATTTCTTAAATTTAAATATTAAATTGGATCCAAGGGATTTTGAAGGTCTTCTAGATTTCTTTTCTTTAAAAATTTCTATATTTTCTCTAGTTGGACTTGAATATACTCAGTGATCCAAGTATATTCAAGGATATAATAATGTAGAACGAAGTGTTTGTCTGCATGAGTATTTTTAACGGTGACTTTAAAGTATTAAAATAAAGAAACTATGGTAATAGTTTTAATTTGAAACTTTAGTGGTTAAAAAGAACATTTATTTAAAACCTTAGATACATAAAAGCTATAAGTCCAAACTCATTTTCACTTTCATTCTCTACTTCCCTACTCTTGTGCTCTCCTTCCTTCTCTCTTTATGTGCCATGGCTACCACTCCCGCCTATGAGGCATGAATTGAAGCTTTGCGATATATTTGGGTCACACCTTTCTTTTCTTTTGGTCATCTAACAAATGAAATCCGATTTTGGTAAGGGAACAAGATCAAGTTCATGAGCTTATTTTCTCATATTGAAATAAGTGTGCCCTCAAAGAGTATAGAAGGCTATTCGAGTAATTAGTGCTTTAGTGTTTGCAAGCTCTTTTAGCATCAAGGATAGTGTTTCTTCAACAAGAAATTAAGAATGAGTTTAGGATTTGATAGTTTATATGGTATGAGAATTGGTTTAAAATTTAAACCAAATATCACGATATATGGAATAAAGATTAAGACAATACAATGAATAGTACGATAAATAGGATGTTAGCCAGCTAGTATTTTTATTCAAAAAGATTGAGGCAAGAAGGATTCAACTCCATTTTCTCTAGATGCAAGACTCAAACTTAAATAATAATTTTACATGCTATCGCTAGCTTTCACGTATACTAAGCAAATCACCAACGCTATTGGAATAATATTTTTTATGCAAGATTTGATGGCACCTTAACTAGATCCGTGATAGATTTTCTCATCAGGGCAAGGAGGTGGATGCACAATGGCTAAGCTTTGTGCTACCTCTACACTCGATCTCTTCAGGCTCCCTCTCAAAACACTCTAGTTATGGCCGAGAGGGTGCATCGATCTCTTTGTCATTGTCCTCTTGCACCTCAATGCACAAAACATATATGGCAAATACAACATCACGCTCAATGAGATCCATCATGGCATGGTCCTGGGATGAGGTGGATACTACTCTGGCACGAAGATGCTGCCCCACATGTACGAGGACTCAATTAATCACCTTTGCATGGCTTAATCCAATACGTAAACTATATAAGAAATATATGGGGACCCATCTGAGAGCAGAGTCTGGAATAAAGGAAGTGAAAGGGTTTTCCGCATCACAAAACGATGCCACTATACTAGAGCTAGGGTCTATGGCAAAAAGTGAGATCTCTAGACTCAAGGTTATGCAAAAGCTAGGGTATATATAGTCTCCTATGTGTGTGTACCGTATGGAGCTAACCCCGATGAGCCACACCTCGCTTCTCTCCATGCTATCATCATTGAGGGGGTGGAATATCTACTCATGCATGATGTACTGGAAATTTTGGAGCTAAGAGAAGAAGAACTATATTGTATCATGGCGGATGATGCACTTGATGATTTTATAGATTTTGATATACAAGATGCCCCAACACATGTTGATGAGATGACTCGATATGATGGCACGATTGTCGATAACATCTCTGCCATTGTGAGCATCCAAGAGCAGATTGAGAATGCAACGCCATAGTATGATATAGATGAGAAGTTCGAGCAGTTGCAAGAAAGCATTTTTGGACCTCGACCTGACTACATAATACCTTCCTAAGAGAGAGACGAGGGTGGCTCAGTCACAAGAGCAGACTTGGATGCTCCATTATAGCAGCAGATAGATGATGTAGAGAAGGTAATGTTATCATATTAATGTTATCGGATTCATGCGCAAATTTACCAGTAGGGTCTCTAGGGCATCGGGACCATTGGGATTAATTTTTGCCGGGACTAGGCCCCTAGAGAAGCCCCGGCCGAAGGCTCATGTCTAGGGTCTTGAATTTGTACCCCAGACGTGAGCCTCCGGCCAGGGCTTCTCTAAGGGCCCGATCCCAGCAAAAATTAATCCCAATGGTCTTGATGCCCTAGAGGCCTTACTGGTAAATTTGCACGTGAATCTGATGTATATATCTTTAGCACACTCCATGAATAGTGCGTCTAACACTAAACTCGTGTGATGTAGGACATTGTCTATATAGATGAATTTTCATCTAGACAAGGTGACCGATTCGATAGCCAAGGAAGGGTGTAGGACTCGGCATTGAAGGAGTATATCGGCTAGATTGTGAGCTACATTATTGTATTTCATAAGACATGCTCTCCGACTTTTGCTGAGAACTTCCTGAAGTTGAGGGCACTAACGAAGGCCAGGCCCTTCAAGACCATCCCAATGAACTCTAGCTTAGAGAAAGTAGTGTCTCCTTGACATTTGAAGCTCCTCTACTTATTCTCTAGTATTAGGTTTGGGCCACTTTTTTCCATGGCGGCCCCTGGCATCATTGATGGTGTTCAAGACTCCAATGTCATTAGACAAGAACTACTAGGGCAAAATGTGTTGCTTCCTATGATCAAGAATAGCTCTAACCATGGGGAGTGCAGCTCGAAGAAGCCTAGAGAGAGTAGATGTACTTATTGCCAAATGATATCTCATCACCAATGTATTGCACTTTGTAATCTTCTCTTGAAGTAATGAAAATCGATATTTTTTGGATTTTCATGCAATGTAGTTTGTCATACGCATTGTTTATTATTGTTTTTTACTTGAATGTTATGCTAATTTATCAGATTTATATGCAACATGATTCGTACCCTAAATTTAATGCGTAGTGCTTTATCGAGTTCGTGTGCAACATGTATTCATTCAAACGCATGTAACAATAACTCAAATACATAAATAAAACAAATAACAAGCAAATCAACAAAAATAAGACGTACCAAAAAATCTATATTCATATTCATAATATTTTACATGGGATCCATTACAACTAGGGTTTTACAAAATCTCTTTGGAAGCTACATTACGCATATGTTTTAGTAGTACACCCCTATTTTTGTTGATCTCCAGAAGGACTATCCTTCCATCGTCCGAAGAATCTCACTATCTGCAAATCCCTATCGAGCAGTGACGGTGACTCTCCTTGCATGCAATGCTGCATAGACCAAGTCTCCGAACAAGTTGATGAGGTAGGCTTTGGCAGCTTCTTGTAGTGCAAGGAGGACTTGGGCAGTCTAGTGATCGGGTTGTTGCAAGCGTGATCCATCTAAGAAGTGCATCTTGCTGTTCTTAATCAGTATGCCATTCATAATCTCCCACACTAGCTTCTGGAAGGGAGCCTTTGGTATTAGGAGGTGTGTGGTCTTCTGGTAATGGTAGATCTCATGAAGAGCCAATGTGTCTGGTCTCCATTGACGCTTGAGATGCTAGTGTGGTGGTGGTGGTGATGGTAGTGGTGGTGGAGCTGGGGGAGGTCACCTGTGTATAGGATTTCTAGGGGGTCGCCGCTTGCTTGGTCCATGCTGTCTTCTAGAAAAGAAAACTCAAAACTCAAAAGTGAAATGTGTAAAATGAGGTGAAACTTTAAACTTAAAGCAAAACTTTTCAAAAACCCTTAAACTTGAATTAATGTATCTAGGCTTTTGAAAAATATGACCAGTGATCCAATTGACATGAAATTTTACGTATGGACTCCTCTACGACACATCAACTACCCAAAAAAAAGGCCTTATCAGAAGTCTCTAAGACACTTGTCTAGAGGCTAGCAACTGGGACCTTGAATCTGGAGATGTGAGCCTCTGAATAGGTGTCCCAAAGGCTTCTGATGGGGCCAATTTTTTAATATCCATGAGTTTTTATGATGCTCATCATGTGGGGGAAGTTTCACCAGATTTTGATTTATAAAATTGACGGTTAAATCATTTTTTGAAAATGCATTAATTAGATTATACTTTACTGATAATAGAAAAACTCATCACCTAGTGTGGATAACTGCATATTAAATGTGTTGTCAACCAAACTATGTGAAATATTGAAAACTTAAAAATTCACAAAAAATAAGTCATGGGTCGAATGGAATATCGTATATCGGATATAGTGTTGCCAAATTGCTAAATACTGTAAAGATATAGTGCATTGCCCCATGTACAACTGATCACTGGTGTGTGTGTGATTGCGTATTGAATTTATCCTCAACAAAATTACCTTGAAAACTAGAAACTTGGAAATACGCACAATGCAAATCATTGCAAAATAGAATATCAAGTATCAATTTTGGCATTACCATGATCTTTATCTAGTTATCCATTTCTTGCCATCTCTCTCTTGAGTTGCCAACCATTTTGCATGGTGTTGTCTAGCTGTGATGTTTTCATATCTTGCTTTTCTCACTTCATATATTGCCCTACTTATAAATTCTGCTTGAGAGGTTTTGGACTTCTTTTCTTTTTCCTCATATCGTATCTCTAATCTCCTATACCACCATTGTAATAATTGCCTCATAGAATTGGAATCATTGATGCCACCACCATGATCAGTTGCCTTTTGAAAAGCACACCGAGCTTGCCAATGAGATCATTCCATGCCTTGAGTTGACCATACTACCAAACTTCCTTGATCTGCAAAGTATGGACCATGTGCTTCAAGTATATGTTACACAAGAAGAGAGATTAGAAAGACAAACTAATTCAACATGATGATATTTTTTTGTAATGGTGGCAATACTGACCATATAATATGTTATATTGTTTGTAGTCCATGCCTCCAGTATGGACTTATGAAATTTAGTGACTGTCTCTTTAAATGTATTGGCATCACCATCCCTAAACCTCAACTTTCGTAAGAGAGCTACTAATCTATCTAAGTGTATCCACACTTTTTCCTTTGCAATCCTCGTTCATCCCCCATTGCTACAATTCGAAATAGCAAGGTGCAACTTTTTCCAATTTTCATGCCTATCTGATTGTTTTAAAAGTACATTGCCTTCCTTATCTCGAGGTGGAGATATAAACTTCCTAGCCTTGGGTCCGTCAAAGCATGGTTTACAAGGGATATTTTCACTCTTTCCCTTTTTTTTATCATCCTTTTTTATTTCTACTTGGCCCCCGTTCAATCCAACTTCAGAGAGGACTTGTTCTACCTTCTTGCATGTAGCATCAACTTCTCACACATGCTGCATCTTGTATCCAAAGCATATATATTCATATACTAGCTTCTCAATTATTCTAACCAAACAATGTAATGTGCAAAAGTGAACTCTTGTTAGTAATATTTCCAAAATAGGGTGCCAATTTGGATCCATTGGAACTAACATTCCATTTCTCATGACTTTTTGATCATGTATTCGAGCACCTTGTTGTTATGCCTTGGCAAGCCATTCTTTCTTTCCATCTTTCCCTTTCTTCCTAGTTTGCATGTAGTATATGCACGAAAATTTTGCATTCATGGCATTTGATAAACCAAACATACACTTCAATGTTTTTAAATCACCTGCAAGATGCCATTCAACTTGATAGTCCCCAAACCCCTCGATGTGTAAAATTGCTCCATTATTTTGTTGTTGAATAACACTGGGTATATTAGTGAGGTTTAAAAAAACTTTAAGTACTTCATGGTCCTCCTTTGGTACTTCAAATGCTGCAAGCCACCAGACTTCATTCTCTGATTGTACATTGAAGTATAAAGAATGATTTTCATTGATGTTGGGATCCAATGCTCAATTCATAAGTGTTATACTCACACGTTCAAGTTTTTGCCCCTTAATAATCTCACTCTCATCAAGTTTGAGGACAAACTTAAGCTTGCCTCTATACTCTTCTCAATAGACATATTGTAGAACTTGACCATAGCAATTTGAACCCTACACATATCCAATACAAATTTGTTGGATGCATTCAACACAAATGCAACTTCTTTGGAACCATACTTCAATATGTGTGTATTTTCCAGATGCGTTGGCTCACCAATTAAATTTGAAACTTTCTCATTTAGTTGTTTTCGAGCCTTCTTCATGTGAAATGGTTTTAGCAGAGGCATTACTCCCTTAGGTTTGAAGACTTGCTTAAAACCTATATCCAATTGTTGATAGAGCATACTATATGACTCAGAACTCATTCCCACCTTGTCACATAATCCCTGAGCATCTGTAGAGCAGTAAACAAGTTGCTCGCATTCCTAAGATGTTCACTTGTGACACCATCTACAATGTCCCTGAATTTACGATTTTCCAATGCATGTTTTATCATATCATTGCTTAGGACTTTGGCAATAGTATCATTCTCTGCATGAGGGAACATATTTCTCATTGTAGTAGATTGAGCATATATCCGTCCATGATATTGTCCACTTTCTTTGGTTAATTGGTGAATTGGTTTAACTAATCGGATGCGCCGACGTGCTTCTTTGGTTTTTAAAGTGGGCCTAATCTCCAAAGTTTTTGTGAGATTCCTCTTTATGTTTTGATTCTCCTTCTCCAAGTCCATAAATTTAGACTGTACCTCCATATTCTGCACGTGTGTAGCATACATAGGATCTTCAATGACAGACATTGCTTGTTGTAGGCTCTAGTTTTCCCTATCGTTTTCTCAATCAATAATCTATCCTTTTCCATCAAAGACTGCATATTCCCTTATAATCTTATCTGCATATTTGTCAAGGCTTGATGAACCCCTACTAATCCTTGTGTGACAAGTCTACATGTGTATCCATACAATCCTTCATTGCCAAGTTCACAAACAAACTTTACAAATGATGTAAGCCCTTCAAATTGTGGTGGCCTTTGAGTGACTGGATCGGGTTGGATAAATGCACCCATCAACCCAAAGGTCCACATTTTTTTTCCATGCATTTCTTTCTTGTTGCATCATGTATCTTATTGCATCATCCCTTTCCATAGTTCTTTTGAACATTGGTGCATATTCATCCTCCAATTGAATGTGAATATCGCTCTTTCTCTTGGTACGTCCTGCACCTGCATTTTGTAAAGAAAAATATATGCCAATTTTAACTTGGATTAACATTCAAATCACACAATTATACCCCTTTGATTCACTATATCTGTGTTCTTTTTTACCTAGTTGGATCTTGTCTCTTTCTCTTGATTCTAATTATGATAGACCCTAATCTACATGTAATCTTAGCTTTTAATCTACCTCTAATTAGCATCCAATCTTATCTTCTGTTTTATCCAAAATATTCACACACACACATACACACATACACACATACACACACAAGAAGAATTGATCAAATATATTTAAATACACTTATAGAGAAGCTTGGCTAGTGGAGAACAATAACATCATCTTATCTTCTACTCTAATTTACTCTCTGTCACTCTATCACTTATTTTCTTAGTTCATCGTACACTGTCTTCTCTCTTTCCCCACCATTCTCCCTCTCACTCTCTCTTCCTCCCTCTGTCTCTCTCTATGAATTGACACTTAATGATTAAACAAAACCTATGAAGAATAATAACATCACAGAGATTTAAAAAAAAAAGATATCTCCATTATCACTTAATTGCTTGTAGTATAGAGTGTTGAAGAGGAAGATATCTTATAGCATAGTACTGAAGAGGGAGATTGCTTGTAGTAAGGTAGAGAGTGTTGTAGATAGATATTATTTGATTTCAGCAAATGCTATCAAAACCACTCCTAAGATTGCTTGTAGCAGGGTAGAGAGTGTTGTAGATAGTACTGAGTGTTGCTTCAGAAGAATTTGTATGCAATAAACCATATGCTGGAGGGAAGGAGAAGAGTACACAAAATTTCGAACAAAACTAGAGCTTTAAGAGGGAATGAAAAAATGCCCAGAAATAGGCATATACTTATCCAAAAAAGATAAAAATTTACAAGGAAACTCTCGAGTCAAAAAGGTATCTCTGGGTTAAAAATAATCTTAAAATATGATGTGTACATCATTTTATATCATTTTTTATCTAATTCCGTCCTTTTAAGAAACAAGAATGAGAATGATTCTAATATATTTTCATGTTGAAAAGCCATGAAGTCATTAAAGAGTCATATATTAATGATTGGCTCTATTTTTAGAGAAAATAGAATTGTATTTTTTTAGTTATGAGGATTTTGAGATAAAGTAACCTTATGCTATAGTTTGGAAATAAAATAATAGGTGAAAACTATTGAAAATAAAAACATGAGATTTGCTTGATTATAGAAGATATCTTATTATAATATTATTTTGGAATCTCTTTTTAGAGAGAGAGAGGTGAGAGAAACCCTTTAAAGGGTAAAAAAAGAGAGTCCATATTTCTCCTAATGTTCACCTTAACGGAGCCTTTAAGCTTAGACTTGACTCTTTGTATGCTCTTGTGATACTGTATCAAATTTGAATATGCTCCCATTAACTCTTTATATACCCTTGTGACACCCTATCAAATTTCAATAGGTCACTCAATAGTTCATTGTAAAAGGCTCAATGAAAACCTCCACTTCTTGGCAAAATGCTACAATTATTATGTGAAATGCACTTTTCTTTCCAAGGGCACTTTTATTTCTAGCTTCTTGTTGAAGGATCGAGGACCCTTTGGAAGGTATTGTGACCTTCAGCTTCTACGCATTGCCCGAGGCTTATGGCTTAGTTTATGATTGCATCACCTTGTGTGAGGCTTACGCTTAGATCACCTTAATTGTCTAGGCATGAAAGTGTTACTAAAGAAATCACATTGTTTACTTTTTAATACCCACAACCAAATAAAAAAGGCATAAACACAATGTGATAAACAAGGGAGCTTGGGTGTGGCACAAGAGCCTAGAGGGAGTAGAGCTAGCTTGCCTCCTTGATTTAGGTGTAGCAATGTGAAACGTTTGTACAACTGCTAGCTTGCCTCCTTGACTGGGTGTAGCAATGTGAAACGTTTGGATAAGTGCTAGCTTGCCTTCTTGACTTGGTCTAGCAACTTGACATATTGTAATGTATTTTAGTGAGGCCCAATCCTTGAGACCTGCAATTTGCATGTTGTCACGTCTAGCAACATGAGGCATCATTTTTCTTGGAAGTCGTAAGTCATAACGCGTCGCGCCAGGCGAGTCGGCGACTTGTCCTTCGGCACGTTGTCAGCTTCCAAGTTGAGCGGCACATGCGGGAATGGCCGGGTGGGCAGAGTCGCAGACCCAGGCAAGGTCTGTCATGTCGCGCTGCAGAATATGAATTAGTCCGGTCGTCCAAAGATAGATAAGGAACGCGTCCCGCGTTTTCAAGGCGTCCAAGTCAAGCCGTTTCACCGATCGATCGATGCAGCTGGAGCTCCACGTTACGTATGCAGATAGTATCCAGGGCTATATAATAAGGGCGATGACCAGCATTACAGACACATAGATACATATTTATCCTCTTCTTTCACTTTGCTTCATAAGTTGAAGCTTCCGTCCATCGCTTACATCTGATCGGTGGCCGGCTACCTTATTATCATCTCACAGACGTTCGGATCAGCTGACTCACGAGACTTGTAATTACAGTCTCAGTGGTTATAATTAGCCGGCTGATCGATACGATCCTCTCGCCACACAAACTGCACAGATTAACAGGGCTTATAATCGCTTGTCGTACAATCCTCTAGTTGCAGACGACTATGGCAGCGGAACAAGTTGCGCCGGGGAGATGGACCACTGGGTTGTGCGACTGCTGTACAGATTTCAGCTCCTGTAAGACCATCAATCAATCACTGAGCTAAGATAATTACACAGGAGACCTAATTAATGCAAGAAGCCATTCGTTACATCGTGATGATAATGAATCATCGCACCGCATTGATTTTCATGATTAGTGCAAAAGAAGTACTCATAAAATCACTAGAAAGAGATCGCAAAGAAACATATCAGTGAGGGTGATTTATGTTAACGCTAGTAATCACGACAGTGCTTAGAGATCGTATTTGATCGAATTACAATTACTAATTTCATGCGCGTGGCCTTTGATTTTGTGGTGCTTGGGTATTTGATTGAATTAGGCTGCTGCGCCTGGTGCTGCCCCTGCGTCCTGGTGGGTCGCCTTGTAAACGTCTTGGATCGTGGACACACCTGTGAGTGAATTAACTGTCCTTATTGTATGATCAATCTAAGGTTCTTCATAATTCAAACAACCCCACGGCCCCCAATGTTTGTGTGTGATCTGTTTAAGTACATGATCCGATAAGCGAATCAATCAAGCACTGTTGATTATGCGTTGATTAATTGATCAGCTTGCTGTGCGGGTGGTTGCATCTTCTTCATCCTGCCCTTCTGCCAATGTCTTTACACCTGCGGCTATCGATCCAAACTGCGACATACATTCGGTCTACCAGAGGAGCCCTGCAATGACTGCTGTGTGGACTGGTGCTGCCAGTGCTGCTCTATCGCCCAAAACTACCGCGAGCTGAAGAACCGCGGCATCGACCCCTCTCTAGGTCAGTATATTCTTCTTCTTCCCATCCATATGTAGTTTGTGGGTTGCCCCCTCATGTGGCATTCATTTCTCCCATCTGGAAAGTATGTAGAGCTTCAAAACCTAAATGATACTGATCAGCTTAGAGAAAGCGAAAGCAATAGTCGAAATAGTATATACATAAGTGCAATGCAGGCATACACATATTCAATCATATGCATAAAAATAGATGCATACAATATATGTGCAAATATAAAGACACTATCACTTGTTTCAAATGCATATATCATGGCAACTACAATATATCTATCTACCTATGTTTCTGCATTATGCATACACCAAAATCTCATTTTAGGATTGTGCTTTTGCAGGCTATGAACTTGTCAAGGGAAGACTTGATGCTCCAAACACACAATTCATGGCAAAATAACCCATTGTAGGGACTATGGGAGTCTTGTTGTACTGAAGATCTTGTGATGTTTCAAACTCATATTTCACTCAACATTTCTAAGTCTTCTTTCTTAATATAGTGTTCAAACTTTGTACATAGGTTTGGATTAAATTTGCACATATCTCAATCATAGTGGACTCATCAATAATTGTTAAACTAGATCAATATGTTCATGGTGAATCTAAGCAATAATAAATACAACCATTTGCACATCACCATGTCCAAGTTATCCATTAATGAAACAACTAATGTGGCTATTATGCCTATGTCCAATGACATTAAAAACATGGGTACATAGGAGAGTACACAAGAATATTAGCTCTTTGGAGAGAGAGAGAGAGAGAGAGAGAGAGAGAGAGAGAGAGAGAGATCCATTCATGCAATTATGGGTACCATGTCTTTGCACAACTAGACTAAAAGAATGGTACATTGGGTATTGCAGGTGAGCATTGTCTTGTTAAGGATTGTGTGTGTGTGTGTGTGTGTGATCTTGATGAGAGAGAGAGAGAGAGAGAGAGAGAGAGAGAGAGAGAGAGAGAGAGATGGATGATTCATTCCTATGATGTATCCATGGGTTTATGGGCCATCACTAGCATTCATGCATGTACATCCCTCTTGGTCAACTTCTTTATTGATCACTTGAGTCAAATCTCACTATTCCTTTTAGTAAGTTATTGGCTACATACTTGGTCTTCTTGTTTCTTACACTAAAAGGAAATGCAAACATAGGTGGGAAAATAGACACATTTTTTGAACTTAAGAAAAAATGAGTGCACATGAAGTGTTTTTTATTACAAAAGAAAATCAACATGTGAAATAGTGCTATGTATGTATCATCATCCTCAAAAAGGGGTTAAGAAACAATTGATATGAATTGTCACAACAACACAATCATGTAATGGCAAGACCCATGCATGTATAAAACGATAATGTATATATTCAGAAGTTGAATTGCAATTCCCAACAACAAGGATACAACCATTGAGAGAACACCTCACATGTTCCTATCCTCATGAGAATGAAGGAGATACCTAAGATGCATGGAGTATGCGAGTTATATATTGATATTAATTATGCAAATTCAAGCTGACTATTAATATGCACACTAATTGTGAGTGCAAATTCATAATCTCCATAATTGTAGTAACTTGTAATGCTAATTTCTATGATATGAACTACTTGTGATGAGATTGCACTTATTGATATTAATTATGCAAATTCAAGTTGACTATTAATATGCACACTAATTGTGAGTGCAAATTCATAATCTTCACCATTGTAGTAACTTGTAATGCTAATTTGTATGATATGAACTACTTGTGATGAGATTGCACTGTGCATATCAACCTAGAAAGAAAGTGAACTAATTGGGTAGCATGATATGGGGTGCAAAGTAGAATATTGATTATTTATTGAGTTGCTTCAGTTTTGAGCAAGAAATAGTATATCAAACATTGAGTATCTTCGCTAACGCAGGAGCTATAAATGGGCTCAAAACATAGATGTTAATGCTCGCTAGCATTTAATTCATATAATATTCTAACAGAATATGAGTTGTAGTGGACCTTTGAATACTAATATTAATTTAAAAAAAGGATTCAACACAAACATATAAATCATATAATATGTTAATTATTTTATTTTCACTTTTTTATAAAGGATGTACTTGTATATAAGGGTAGAAGCATTGTTAGGTGGTATTAAAATTCCACTATTTTGGTGGTGTTGAAAAGTGGTCTCAAAAGGGGTTTCTTCCTTGCCCAATGGATTTTATAAAGGATTTAATTGGATAAAATATGGCACTATGAGTTACTCATGGCATGCAAAGATGGACACTTGGAATGATTGTTGGTTAAGGTAGTTTTAGTACCCCCCCACGCCTCCAACTAAAATGACCTCATGCATGTGTCCACCATCTTCTATCCCTCATTCTTGCTGGATTGGAGTTGCATTCTAGATGCCCTATGTTTGAGCTCTTCCCTCCCCTTTCCCCCGACTATGTGTACTATGTCATTACCAATAACAAACATTTGTCTACATTCTGTTCATACATGCAATAGAGCTCGCTTTTGAAAGCCCTCATCACCCTATGCATGCCAGTAGTAGAGTTTGCTTCTGAGCTCTTTTCTCCCACCCTATCACCTCCCCCCCATAGACATTTTTCTTGGCTCTGTTCATGCCTATAATAGAGCTCACTTTTGAAAGCCATCATCACCATGTGTGTGCTAGTAGCAAAGTTTGCTACTAAGCTCTTCCCCCCCGGTCCAATGAACCTTGGTAGCTCTAGCAAGGCTACCTCTAAAGGCAAGATGAGTCCTTATTAGGTAAATCTTTGTTGGGATGTGAAACTTCAATATGTTAGCTACCTTGAATATGTTGATTCTAGTTTGTTCATAAATCATTTTTCCTGGATTTGCATGACGTTGATATCGCATTTACAAGTCTCAGATGGAGGGGGACATGACAGCCGAAACTTCGAGTATCTACACTTGCCTCAGTTTTGCTACACATCAAAGAAGTTGCATGAGGTCTATGTGCTAAGCTTGTCCAACAGGCTCCCCCAGCAAAAGTGCCAACCATTTTAGAGCAAGATTGGCTGTCAGTTTTCAAGGAGGTCAGTCATTGCGGCTCCAAGCTCTACCTCAATATGCTGAGACTAGACTTTGTGGATGAGTGCGACTTCCTTTATCACAAGGTCTACCAGGGCGCATCGAGTAACAATGAGCTCCCCACAAATTTCGCAAAGTACTTTATGTGGGAGCAATGTCCATCAAAGGACAATCTAAGGGAGCATATGATGAGTTGGGGAAATCTAGGGCCAATGTACCTTGGCTAATCTATACAAGCCAAGATAGTCTAGATAGAAAGTTAGAGAACTGGTTGAAGGCAAATGGTGCATCAAGCATTGCTCCCAATGAAACATCTAATAAGACAAATGTGGAAGATGGGAAAGACCCTTTTTGCATGTCAACTCCAGTGTCCAATCGAATGTCATCTGTGTTAATGCACTCTTTGCAACCAACTGGTATCAATGCTAGTATGTATCAAAGGGCCAAAAGTGCAAAAGAGGACACACATGAGGTTTTTAGTGTTACAAATTAGCCTATGATGAGAGAAGAGAGGATCTTCTTTGTCAAGAAGGTGCAAGTGCTGCCGACAAAGATGATGATCATAGAATTGGAGGCCTTGAAAATATAGATAAAAAACTTCCTACAATGCCCTTTGCTAAAGACTTTGCAAGTAGAACACTTGTAGGGCTGCATCGAAGCTTGTGAGAAGGCAATAGAGTATTGTGGTGTGAATGCAAATGAAGGCTCCTTGAACAAGCAACCCATGGAAGTAGTGCAAGTGAATTTCTCTACTCCAAATATTTGTGTATGTCAAATTCATTTTCTTTGTGGTAAATGCACTTTCTAAAGGCACAAAAGTACTTTTTAAATGCCAAAATAATTTACACACTAGGCCATAAGCACTTTGGTTGGTTTACAATCAATTTTTTGGGAAGAAGAGCACTTTATGTACCTTTTAAACATGTTTTCATGGCAAATAAGCACTTTCTATTGAGTGGAAGTATTTTCTCCCAGGAAGGAGACAACCTATCAAACTCCTTAGAGCTTTTATATTGGGCCAGAAACACTTTGGATAAGGAAAAGCTCTTTTTACAACCCTTTCTGTGCATTAGACCATAGCACTTTGTATGGGACAAAAGAAATTTCTTAGAAGAAAAACACTTTGCATATCCTTAAAAGCACTTTCTCTAGTAGTGAAGCAATTTGACTAGTGTAGAAGTACTTGCCTTAGTGAAGAAAGCACTTTTTGAACATCACAAAGCACTTGCATTAAGCTATAAGCAAAGCCATTTTTTGGTGTTTATGAAGCACTTATATGATGGAGGCCTTTTTCTATGGATAAGTAAGTAGTTTTGCATTTTCAAAATAGCTTTTACTAACCCCATAGCACTTTCTTTTATGTCAAAGAATTTTTTATCAAAAAGAACTTTGTTTAGAGAAAAGTTATTTTTATGGACCAAGAGCTATTTTTTTCAAAGGAAATATCAAATTTCTATGATAAAGCACTTTTTTCTCCAAAAGCACTTCATTAAACTAGAAAGCACTTCTGAGTGTGTGGAGCTCACTACAAGCCTATAACAAGCATTTATCTGGTGTTGCACACTCTCCATGATGATCTGCACCGCTTAACTACAAGATTGCTTTGGTAGAAGAGAAGGATACAATCATGCACTTTGAGCTTGTTGAGGAGCTTAGGAGGGGGTGGTGCACACCATTACCCCCACACCGCCCGTTGCATCAATGTCACGTGAAGCAATTTATGTCAGTGGTGAATGTGTTGGTTGTGGCTTGCCCTTAGAGGCACCAGCCTAGTTGGTATATACATGCTAGCTTGCTCTCATCGATACCATCCCTATTGTTTTGCATCTATGTGCTCTACAAGACTATGTGCATGAAGCCAAGGTGTTAGCAACAATTGCTACCTGAACTTGCCAAGTTTTGGGTTGCCTTGAGGCACACACAAGTAAAATGTAAAATTTATGGTGTACTTGCTACAAGCTAGGCATGTACATTTTTTTGAACATATTAGTGATGGTTCTATTTTTTGGCTTGCAATGGAATACTCTACCAGTTTCAAGCAAGAGAACAAAACCTATCAAGAGCAAAAGAAAACTAAGACTTCTACAAGCTCTTTAAGTCATGAAGGTGATGCTCCACTTGTGATAGAAGAAAACTAGCAAAAGATACATGGGAATGTATCAATGTCAAGGGAGGAGAAAACTTTGCAAGTGGAGATGGAACAACCAAAGAAGGCAGAGATACATGGTGGAGACCAACTTGGTGTTGATGAAGTGAAGTCCTTGGAAAATGCAAATGCTGGGGAACAACCTAAATAGGGTAGTGAAAAAACCCAGGATGATATAATGAATGAAATGCTTAGTGTGGTGGCTCAGAGGTTGAAAAACAAAAAACATGGCATCGAGACCCCCTGAGGACAACACACCCCTAAAAAAGAAAGGAAGGAAGGTGGAGGCTACTGAGAAGAACATGTTTCACTTGTTCTTGTGCCAGCAAGGAAAAGTAAAAGTAATACTCCCACTTGTGTCCCCACCTCACCTACTCATTTGCCCAAAGCCAAGGCATGTAAAAGAGCATAATGCTAAATGTTGTCTTGTCATTCATTTTCATATTAAGAATGCAAGGGTTCTCTCCTTTTAAATCCTTGCGTTGCGATCTTGTCAATTGTCTCTTTCTTTCCGATAGTCTCCTTCTTGCACCAATGTTCAAGTTTATTAAATCTACTATTTTACTTCTGCCAATTGTTAGTTTGTAAGCTTTTCTTTAATGATTTGAGCCCTAATGCATTCTATAGAGATTAACTATGATGAGCAGATCAAGATGGAGGAGATTAAAGTGGAGAAGATAGATTGAACACCACCAATATATAAGACATCACCTACTTTCAATGAGGAGTCTCTTGTAGGCTAGATTGCTAGTATCGTATTTGATTTGAATGAGTTTTTTTTGGTCAGTTGTTGCCACCAAGGACAACCAATCCCAGATTTACCACTTGGTAGTGTTACCATGAAGGATCATAGACAAAGTGTGTTCTCAGAAACAACATAGACCTCTTCTTGCCAGAAGTTGCCATGATAGTACATGTATAGTTAGAAACTAGGTGGGGACCCCTTGTACCTCCCCTTCTTCTTGGGAGTCACCCATTCCAATATTGTTCACGCCAATGCATACTTAACTAGAAGTTTTTCATAATTGGGATAGCTGTTTAGTCCTCAAATCCTTAAGGTGATGGACGACCTTTGATCTATCCAATTATGGAAATCTTCTTTTATTTGCCTAGGATTCAAACCTAGTCTCAACATATTGCCACTACACCAATAGTGAGCTAGTTTTTCTCTAGCAAATATGGATTGCATTTCCAATAACCCCCCCCCCCCCCCCCCCCCCCCCCCCATCAAGCCACACCTTGGTTGAGGACCTAATGCCACTCAAGTGTAGCAACATGAGCTTTGATACCAAGTTAGAAACTGGGTGGGGGCCCCTTGTGCCTCCCCTTCCCAAGAGGTCACCCATTCCAGTATTGTTCACACTAGTGCATGCTTAATTGGAAGTTTTTCATAATTGACCTAGCCATCTAGCCTCCAAAACCTTAAGGTGATGGATGACCTTTGGTCTATCCATCACAATTATGGAAATCTTCCTCTATTTGGCCTAGGATTCAAACCTAGTCTTAACACATCACCGTTGCACTGATAATGAGCTAGTTTTTCTCTAGCAAGTGTGGATTACATTTCCAACATGTATATATTAGGTCAAGTAAGGTACTAGACAACCTTGAAGACTACATTAAGGTTACATTTCCCTTAGCAAAGAACCAGATTCATGGAGTTATTGGGTAGGAGGGGTGCACTGTTGCCAATAAACCCTTTGCATTCGAAAATCCCATTTTCTTTAAGAATCTAAAACAATATTGGGAACTAATGTAAGAGTTCAATGAATGTAATATATTAATTATGGATAATGAGTTGTACAAGGTGTTGAGAAATGCTGTGAGCACTTTTATAGTGGTGCCTTCACAATGTCCAAACCAGACCGAGGACAGAATGAACAATTTTCTATTTGATGATCTTGGAGTTTTATTCAAATGGTTCCATGGAGCCAAGATAGTGGGTGCAAGTCAACAAGTGGGGATAGCAAACATTGCCAAGATGCTGACGACGACCCATGGAAAAGAACTTGGCTGGAGAGAGTGGTTTGGACAAACTATAAGTAACTTATGTGTTAAAAGCCAAATCATTGAATTAGTTGTCATATGCCCTAAACCCTACTACCTTGTTGTATCTCCCTTAATTGTTCTGTCAATCAAGTAATGACTATATACTTATGTATAGGATTTCTGTTTTGTGTTTTCCAACACGAAATGGATGTATATTCTCGTGGACACTGTCCAATTCACTAATGATGCATATATACTTTATTTTAACTCAACAAATAGTTTATGGCTACGAGAGTTACATTTGAGTACACGTTAAATTTATTATCATAGCAAAGAAGCACTTTGTGTTGAGCAGAAGCACTTTTCCTTAGAAGGAAAGATCTTTCTTGACTCCTAAGATCTTTTAGACTATTCCAACACTTTGAGTAGTGCAAAAAGTGCTTTCTCCAAAAATGAAAACACTTTGTGTTGAACAGAAGCACTTTCCCTTTGAAGGAAATATTTTTCTTGACTCCCAAGAGCTTTTGCCTTATTCTAGAAGCACTTTGATCGAGTAGTGTAGAAAGTGTTTTCCCTAGAAATGAAAGTACTTTCTGAACTGGGCTTTGAGTACTACAAAAATACATTCCCTAGGAAAGAAAGTAGTTTTAGTAGTACCAAAAATGTTTTCTCTAAGAAAGAAAGCACTTTTTGTAGTAGACTAGATGCACTTTGAGAAGTGCAAGAATACTTTCCCTAGGGGAAAAAGTAGCTTCTAGATAACACAAAGGCTTTAGCATGTTGAAAAACAACATAGGGACATCTTAACATGGCCAAGATATGTGACACTTCGTGCTTTATTTATTCAAAATGAAACACAACTTGAGAGTGGATAGGAGCTGTCTAAGTTGCTACATGCCAAAAGGCACACTATTGTAAATATTCTCCTCAACCTCCTCATCCATTGTGTACATGTTTGCATCACTTAGAATTGGATCCATCTCAAACTTGATGGCATGCACAATGTCTGAAATACATCAATACAAGTGGCCTATCGACCAACAACTACTAGATATTACCCTACAAGGCTCTCATAGTAGCATCCAATGATGACCATTGCACATGTGGTCAAAATATTACCCCAATTGTCTTGCCATGCCCTTCCAATTCCGATCTTTACAATCATGCATTTGATGACGAAGAAGTTTACACCTTCCTCTACATTAACAACAAAATTTTCTCCCACAGATAACACATCACTTAAGACATCGGGGTGCCCTGCATACAAGGGTGCATTACCCTCATCCTTCTCACTCTCATCACTATTGCTTGCTACAACTTTAGTCAACAACACAATACTATAGTATTCCGAGCTTGGTATGTATCAATTGTTCTTATATCTTGCCCATTGCCTCTCCATGCATTCATTACAAAAGCACGACAATGAGTGATATTGTGTGGCAAGGATGTTAATGGTGGAGTATCCATTCACTGAATGCATTGAGCAGGACTTGACTATATGCTTGAAATCCCAAGTATTGTCTCTAGGAACCTCCCCTTCCTTGATCTCCCAGAAAACCCGTTGCACATCATTGGAAGAGAACCTACCCTTTAGGAAAGTAACACAATCAGCTACATATTTTAAGGGTGCAACCATTTGGTTCCCATCATCTTCTCCCTTTCAATGCTCTAAACATGGAAAACTGTAAGCATTTCTAGTCAAGTGTATTGAAAAATCTAGCCATAAAGGAGAGTGGGTGTCATGCCTTGAATTGAGATGCACAACCATCTGACCATACCCAATGGCGTATGAGTTGGTATCACTAATCCTTCAACCAACTATCATGAAGAAGCAAACAATGCTAGAAAAACATTGTATCATGTATTTTGTCATAAAAAATAAAAGTGGTATGTCTTTTTCACATCCTTGTTCAAACAGACATAGTTAATGTGTACCAATATGGTGATGTGATCACTATACCGGTGCATATATTGAATCTAATTTTACTCCTTGAAAGTATAGCTCTCTACAAAATCAATCATTGAAACAACAACATCATTAGGGAACCCTATTAAGAAATCTTTAAACAATTGTGCTTGCCATTTGTAGATAAAGCTGTGCATAATGAAGCTCCTAATCTTGTTTTTCATGGAGGATATGAAATCTAGACACTTCATGTGCACAATCTTTAGGTCTTTTCTTGTGCCCCTTGCACCATCATTTTCTACCTCATGGTCTCTTCATGTGTGCCTCGCACCATGTTTTCCAATTGGCCTTGGACACTCTTCAAACAGCTTCACAAGTAGCAACAATGATGTGTTCTCCTCCTCACTTGGACACAAATAGAGCTTTTTGATTCCACAATTAGAGCATGTACCAAAAAGGCATTTTTTGTCATGGAATGTGGAATCCTCCCCTTTGTTGCAAGGCAAAGATTCCCATAGCTGGGTCACACCACTGTAGACCTATCCACTTGCTACGCAAGAAGAACTATCAAGGATCTTGGAACACATGAGGCAAGCATAAGTGCACCTTATGTCATGAAGTTTCTTGTGCAGATGTAGTTGAGGGCTTCCTCAAAGTAAAGCATCTAAACATGGGCAATACATCAACATCTATGTCTATCCTTTAATTTCCTTATGAAAAAAGGCTTCAATCCCTCGAAGCATCTTGAGAAATTTAGATATGGCGATGGATTGATTTGAATCTTTTAAAAATCTCTAACTATAGCAAAAAAAGAAAAAAACTTTAAGCCATAAGGGAACAGAGCTTTGAGATAAAAAAACACTATCCATATTTTAAAGTGCTTTTACTTTCAAGAAAGTACTTTGTAAAAGCAACAGCAAAAAAGGCAAACACAAACTAAATGTAGAGTACATGTAATCTTAAAAGCGCTTCCAACATAAAAAGGGCTTCTAACACAAACTAAATGTAGAGTACATGTAATTGTAAAAGCACATGTAATCTTAAAATCACTTTGTATGAGCAAAAAGTATTGATATAAGTCAAAGTATAGTGCAAGTAATTCTAAATTTGTTTTTCATAACAAAATGTACTTCCCTCATAGCAAATAGCTTCACACAAGAGAAAGGGCTTTCTTGAGAGGAGATAGCTATTTTTAATGGAAGTGTTTTTCCTACAAATGAACAACTTCTATGACCTAAAGTGCTAACACACAGAGGACTTGAAGTGATAAGAGTCCTAAGAGTGCTACTACATCCAAAAGTGCTTTGCCAATATAGAGGACTTTGCCTTTGAAGAACATAGCTATTGCAGCGTGCCTCTTACGAACACAAAGAGCATTTAGGAAGGGCTTTTAATCACTGCTAGTATAAGACAAACAAAGCCAATAAGTACATGATATGCACCTAAGGCTCATCAAGCAAGTGAATAGGATGTGTGATGATTGCTAGTTGTCCAATTCTCTTTTGACAAACATCCTTTTGATTGGGCAATACAATCATCTCTACACTCCCAAAACTTGAATACCAGGTCTTTCATCTCATTTGTAATGATGTAACTCTGAGGTGGTCTTCTATGGCATGTCTTCAAAGACAAAACTCCATCGTCATCCAACTGTAATCATTATTTGGCTACAAGTAAATTTTGTCATTGTACTCCCAATGCTTTTGTTGCCTTTGGTATGCTTATAGGTCTATGTGTTCCACTAGTACATGCAAGTCCTTCACCATTGAGTATGCTCAATAACATTGATCTCTTTAGGAAGAGCTCATTGTTTGATATTGGTATTTTCACTTATGACAATGTACTCTGAATGTTGATCATAAATCCTTGATCGGTCTCATATTGTAATTCCCTAAAGTTAGGATGTTGCAAAAGCTCCTTAAATATCTATTTTTGTGTATCCATATCGATGCCCTATGTTTTTCTAACCTAGCTCTTTGTTGACATATTTTTGCATATCTTCTTCTTTATCTTGTCATCAGTGAATGTTGGTTCAACCCTCATATTCTTTAACTTCTCCTGATGCTCTCTTTGCTTTACAACCCAGTACTCTCTCATTACTCTCAAGCCTTCATATTGATTGCACGAAGGAGAGAGAGCCAAAGTTTCAACACGGTAGTTGCTGCACAAAATGAAAAAATGAGCAAGAGCCTAGCTAACTACGTAACCCAGTGGACACATACTCAGAGAGAGAGAGAGAGAGAGAGAGAGAGAGAGAGAGAGAGAGAGAGAGAGAGAGAGAGAGAGAGAGAGAGAGAGAGAGAGAGAGAGAGAGAGAGAGAGAGAGACAGAGAGAGAGAGAGAGAGAGAGAGAGTGTGTGTGTGGTACTCATTTGTTGAGAGCTCGAGGGAAACTGTTACAGCTCGTGACACTTCTCCCCCTTTAAAACTAAAATAATTTAATAAAATAAGAGCCTACTATTTTCTAAAGGCCCATACCAAAAGGCAGAGTATACTACTTACCAAAGAAGTGTCAATGACACCCCTTTTGATACCACCTAACCATGCTTCCACCCATAAGCAAGAGCTCATAGTTCAAAATTTATATGTACAAAAGAAGTCAATCCACCTAACCACCTATCAAATGCCTTCATTGTCTACATTATCACACAGCTCACTTTTATCATATTTGAATATTTAAATACTTATTTTTTAAATGTAATTTTAGAAATATAATAAAATTAAAATAATTTAAGAAATAAATTATAATATTAGGTACTGAGTAACACCTTGATGCTAGTTTGCTTGTATCCTATACCAATGTGATTAAGATTAGAAGTGAATATATGTTAGGATAGTAGCACCTTTGGTACTCATTTAATTACATCCAACACTAGTATTTCTATAATTTGGAATGAATAAGCTTTAGGGTAGTAACACCTTGGTGCTAGTTTTTTTTTACATCATGCATCAATGTCTTTAGGATTAGAAAGCAACATGCATTATAATAGTACCAACTTGGTGTAGTTTTCTTACATCTTACACCAACCTATTTAGAATAAGGTAAAAATTGCATGTAGAGTTTAGTAAACATTAATTTGGTGTTTAATAAACAATAATCGTTAGTAAAGTAATACATTGGTGCTAGTTTCTTGCATCTTGCACCACATTTGACACCTTTGAGGTTGGATTATGGCCTTTAGGTAGTTGTGCCTATGGAATATGGAATTTGTTATGTCCTAGTCTTTGACTTGTAGTGGAGCATAAATTAAATGTTGAAAAATTAGTTCAACACCATTTAGAGCAATTGATAAAATTTGAAGCGGATAGTGTGCTTGTAGCTTATGTTTTAGAAGTGGTCCAATGATAGAGAAAATCTTAGGTAATAGGCATGTCAAGAAAAAGTGTTTAAAGAGGGTGATTGGGTAGTAGTGTATAATTCTCATTTGGGTGAATTCCCAAGAAAATTAAGCCAACCTCCTATATCTCCCAATGTCTACGGGTGCTAATGCATTCTCAATGGACAACTTTACATTGACATCCATAGGTGTAGCATAAATTAAATATTGACATTTTAGTTCAACACCATTTAAAGTAGTTGATGAAATTGAAAGAGGATAGAGTGCTTCTAGCCGATGTTTTATAAGTGGTTAAATGATGGAGAAAACCTTGGGTTAATATGCGTGTCAAGAAAAGAGTGTTTAAAGGGGAAAATTGGGTAGTAGTGTATAAGTCCCATTTGGATAAATTCCAAAGAAAATTAAACCAACATCCCATCTCTCCAAATGTCCAATATTAACATCATATTAGAGATTTTGGGAATTTCCCAAGTCCCACTTTGAATGAATGTCTTACTTTTGTGAATGAAAGAGAGCACTATGTTTATGTTTATCTTTAAAGGGCACTTTCTATGTTACAAATATGAGATCACACATTTTGAGAGCTTAAATGATGAATGTAAGCTATGTGGCTGTTACGAGATTTGGATTTCACCTCTATCTTTTCTAGCTTACTAACAAAATATGATGTTGTATGGTGGTGGAAACATCAAGGAGGCTTAACTAGTATATACCTAGGAAATTTCCAAGTTGAATGTAAGAGTACAAAGCTTTGATGGAGTGGAGAGAGAATTTAGAATACAAGAGCCTTAAACATTGTATGAAAATATGTTATCATGGCCAAAATTTATAATGTTATGGATTTGAAGATATTATAGTACGAGTTTTCTCTTTTAGATATAGCATCATTTAAAGTGACATGTATAAGTTTCATGAACTAGGACCTTAAAAGAGTCACCACTAACTACGTGTGGTTTAATAACTTGATCTAATACCATATCGTAATAAGTTTGGATAACCTATGATGTGATGGTTCTTTTTTTGTGTAAACCAATAGACACAAGTATGTCAAATAATTGCTCACCCCATTTACATTTTTTGTATGTATATGTATGATACGTAAATATCTTTTATTCAAAATTTCTATCTATCTTGATAATATATGGACAAGATGGATATTGGCTTTGGCCAAAATCAACTAGCTTCACACTTTGACTAGCTAAATGAATTTTCATATCATAAAATGAAGATTTATATACCAAGCTAGAAGTTTATGATTTTTCTAAGACTAAAGATTTAACCTTTGACCAATGGTTTGTGTTTCCAAAGAAATAGACATAAATTTTATTATCAATTAAGACTTATTTGTTAGCTAAGACATAAAGTACAAAATTGGACTTAAACCACTTTATAAGAAATTTCAACACAATTAACTAATGTTATTGAAACAATAAAAAACATCAAGTAGATTCTCTCATTGATATTGGTGGTGTTTAGAAACACCAAGGTAACTACATAAAACACTTTAAGGTCTCTTGAAGCAAGAAGTAATTGAATGTTGAACATATATACCATCTTTATCAATCATGGTCTCGTGCAATGCTGATGATGAAGATGAAATACCATCATTCTCTGCTCTAGTCCATTCAACAATGAAAACCTTGAATTGAGCATACAATTCATGTCCATATTGAATTGGATCCTGTCCATATCGATCAAACTTGATGACTTCACATGCATCATGGTATTTGCTTAAGCGAGTCAAGTATGGCAGAAGTTCTTTGATCAAGATAGAGTCTTCACGATCAATATCAAATGTTTTTAAATAAATGCAATTCTCAATAGGATTTGGACATCCTTTGTAAGGACTATCATCTATGAGAATAGTCTTGGTATGCTGACAAACATCTCCATATTGATTTCATACATACTTTAGAGGCTTGAACATTGCTTCTACTCCCATCTTATCTGGCCTATATATGATTTTGAGTCGATGTCTATGACATTGTTCGTGGCCCCAAATCATGAAGAAAGGATACTTTCTTTTTGCATGGATCTCCAAGCACTTAATAAATGCCATGACATTCTTATGTAAAACTGTTGACCAAACTCCCACTTGGAATCTTGCAAATAAGGCTTCAAGAAACTCCATACATCCTGGTCGAAGAACAAGCCATTGCTTTCCCATTTGAAAGCTTTGAAACCTTTTAGACTTAGCAAAGCATCGTTGTAAAAGAAGACCATTGAGATCAAGTATTACACATAAACATCAATCACATCATTGTGCTCTACTGTTGTTGAATTTGTTAGATATCCAACCATAGATGTCTTAGTTGAAGTTACAAAGAAGAAAAATAAGCACATTAGATTCATTTACTTCCTCATCATTCTACCTAATGTTTGGGCTATAAACTGGCATAGAACACTAAAGCAATTTAACTTCACATTGATAAATACATAAGTAGGTACTACTTAATAAATGATGTCTTAAGAAAAGAGACATTTGACCATATGGTCAAATCTAATCAAGAGTAATATCATGAGGTGAAAAAAATATATATGATGATTTTTTTGAAGTAAAATCTATTTTAATAAAGTCATTTTTTCATACCTATTTTTTATCGCTAATTATAAGTATACTTGAGATACTAACAATAGATTCTTGTAATTAGTTGCACAAATTATATTATCATTATAATATTTAACATACTTAGTTTTTAGAAAGGCCTTCAAAATGGCATGTACAAAGAAGGTGTTTATTAGTCCTAATTATTTAAAGAAAATTTAGACATGATACTTTTGATCATGTGACCAAAACTATGTCACATATAAGTGACACATGACAATTTAATTGAGATAAGTTATACTCTATTTGAATAAGTTTTCATATTTTCTTCTAAAGGACTAACCATTCTATTTTTGAACTAGCTATATCCCATAGATATTTAAACTCATGAATTGTAACAAGGATTTTACCTTAATGTTCCATACACACATCTCAAAAGACACATTGGAGAGAAATCTTTGTTGCAATATTTATTACCGAGGTAAAACTCCTTTGGGAGGTGCAGTGAATCTTTTTTGGGGTGTGCAATATATTGTTGGCTTTCTTATCCTAAGGCACATGCATAGACATACACTAGTGATGTAGTAAAAGAGGCTATAAGAGATAAGAGATTTGACCATGTGGACAAATCTAACCAAAACTAACATGACGAGATCATAACACAACACATATAAGAGTTTAATTGAAATAAGATCTAAAATAGACTTAAGTAAATTTTGCATAGCTAGCTCAAACTTTTCATTATGATAAGTATTCTTACACACTAGATTACAATTAAACAGTTATCCTTACAAAGGATGATAAATTTTAATGAGCTCTTTAATACTGATTTGGTAAAATATTTACTTAAATAGATTTTTAAAACCAAACATGCTTGGTACCTTTTATAAAAAAGTAAAAAACTAAAGACATAGTTTCTTTAATTAATATCATCAAAGAAAGAAAATATTGCAAATGCTAATGGAAGTAACTTCTCAAGAAAAAAATCAAAATTACATCAATGTGTCTTCCTTGATGAAAGGAGAACGGAGTTTAAACACCTGAAGTAGCCCTTAATTTCTCTTTCATAATTAGACTTTCTATATCTTGGCTTGATTCTTCTATGCCCTCAGGTGGTACTTCAAGAACTTGAACTTCTGTAGGAGGAACCTCTTGGGAGTTTGAATTTTGTTTGGCACTCTCATGGACCCTCCACAATTGTGCTTCAACCTCTCTTTGCTCTTGAGTGTTGCAAACCACTGCAATAGTCTTCATATGATTTACCAATGCCACCTTAGATGAAAGTTTACTTGCATATACATCAAATATCTAAGCCTTCAAAGTCCAAAATGGAAGGCTTGTTGAGGATTCTTGCGAATCGGGACTTTCGTCCGTTGGCACTCATCACAATGCTTGACGAATCGTGCTGCGTCGCGGAAAAGTGTGGGCCACCATAGTTGAGACTGCAGCACCTTTCGTGCTGTCATGTCCTCGCTAAAGTGTCCTCCCGCAATGCCTTGTGTGCCTCTGAGAGCACATCGTGCATCTCGTGCTCGCATACGCATCTACACAGCAATCCATCTTGCCTCAGCCTATAGAGCTGACCTGCAATCAGCTGATAGGGTTGGATCTTAAGGATTAATTGCCTAAGTCGACGGGCTTTTTCTATTGGTCACTCAGGAAGTCCATGCTCAAGTACTTGGACTATGTCATCTGCCTAATATGGCATTAGATCAGCCTTGAATAACTCTCTCTCGCTAGATAGGTTAAATATATGGGCATCGGGTAATTCATCAACGATACCTTGTCCAGCGGTTTCTCCCATGGGGATGCGTGACATGTGATCAGCCATGTAATACTGTTTTCCCTTTCGTACTACCACAGAGAAATCAAACTCTAGAAGCACAAGGAGCCATCGAGCTATGCGTCCTGTAGTGCAAGGTTTGTTTACGAGATAGAGCAAGGCTTGATGGTCCATGAAGAAGGTAAAGGGTGTGGCCAAAAGATAATGCCGGAATTTCTTCATAGCGAACACAATGGCTAATCCCTCTCTTTCTGTTGTCGAGTAGTTCATTTCCGTCTCAGTGAGTTGTCTGCTAGCAAAGCTCACTGGATAATCTAAGTTGTGTTTGCCAGGTTGGCACAACACTGCCCCCACGGAAAACTTAGAAGCGTTGATGTGCACGTGGAAGGTAATGGTCCAATCTGGGGCTCATAGAATTGGTGCTGTTATTAGAGACTTTTTCAATTCTTCGTACGCTTGTTGGCATGCCTCGGTCCATTCGAAGATGATCAGCAGCTTGTATAATGGTTTGGCGATCAATGCATAGTTCAGTACAAACTGCCGATAATACCCCGTATGGCCTAAGAAGCATTGAACTCCCTTGTAGTTAATTGGGGGTGGAAGGTCAACAATAACCCTGACCTTCTAGAAGTCAGTGGCAATGCCGTTCTTTGACACCACGTGCCCTAAGGTGCATCCGTGCTTAACCCAAAACTGGCACTTTAAGGGGTTCAAGGAGAGACTATACAAGCGACACCGCTCAAAGACTGCGCAAAGTTTGTCTAAGTGTTCGATCCAGGTCGAGTGGACACAGAGATCGTCAACAAAGACTTATAACTCCTTACGGAGCATGTCCTTAAAGATGGTGTACATGAGATGTTGGAAAGTGGCAAGAGCATTGGTCAACCCGAAGGGCATGACTATGTATGCAAAAACGCCCCACTCAGTGGCAAAGGCGGTCTTATGCCTGTCTGCAGGATGCACTTGCACCTGGTTGTACCCTAAGAAGCCATCCAGAAAACTGTAGGCTTCCTTGCCTGCCACCCTCTCAAGCATGTGCTCGGTGTACGGCAATGGATAGTTGTCCCTCTTCATAGCAGCGTTCACGTTCTTGTAATTGACAGACACTCGGATTTTTCCATTCTTCTTCATTACAATGACTATGGGCGATACCCAGTTTGTGTGCTCAATTTCGTAAATGAATCCAGCTCTCATCAGCTTGTCAATTTTCTCTTTGACAGCATGAGCGTGTTTTGGATTCATAGGGTACGGTTGGTGCTTGACTGGCATTGTGTCTGGCATCATGGGTATGTTGTGGGTCACGACACTCAAATCTACCCCCTTAAGCTCCTCTAAGGACCAAGCAAACACGTCTATATACTCTCGCAAGAGAGCGACAAGACTCGTTTCTCCTTCATCAGTCAAGTCATCGGCAATGAATACTGGTCGGGGTGTTTCCCTTTCCTGGGCTAAATCTACCTCCTTGACTTTGGCTGGTCCCTCGATTGGTTCGCTCGTCTGCCCTTGGCGTTTGGCACCTAACAGAACTACTACCCTATCCCCTTTTTTGAATTTTGTGAAGCATTTAGGGAGGTCCTACGGCTTTCGTTTTTCTTCTATTCGTGTATCCCTGGGTTGCTTTGCCTTTTCCTGCCTTAACCGTTTGCGCCTCAAGTGGATGGGTAGGTCCCCCTTGGTATGTCTGGTCGTGGGCGGCCTAGGGATCTCTGGATCACTATCCGAACTAACTTTCGATTCAGAGTCAAACCCTCCGCCTTCGCTAGAAGAGGTGGTCTCCCCTGGTGGCCGCAGTTCAGATGGTGATTCAGTCCTAAGTACTGATGTCGTTCCTAGCTGGGTTAGGCATGCTTGCTCAAGGCCTATGGCTCCTACGTGTTCCAACCAAGTGCGATCACATTCCATGCGCATGACTCCTCGCTCTGTCCTAAAGGTCTGCCTTTTCTGCGGCTTGGAGTCTGCTCGTATCTGCTCAATTTCTTGTCCTTCAGTGTCGTATTCTACGGTATCTACTTCACCTTCGCTCTCATCACTGAAGGATTGGCAGTCTTCGTATTCGTCACTAGAATCTTTGTCATCCGACTGCTCATCATCTCCTAGGGTTTGGTATGTCTCGTGTCGTGGGTTAGGAACTAGGGCCCAGTTATACATGAGTTTTAAATCATGCACCCTGGTCCATTGCCACTTGGATTCCTTTAAGAGATCCTGGAGTGGTTTGAAGTTTGCAGCTAGATTGCCAGCTAGCTTGTCCGTTAGGTATTCCAGTATCCCCTGGAGTTCTCTTTTATTGGATGGTACTTGGAAGGTGACAGGCTTAGGCTTTCCATGGAGGCTTCCTGCCATCATACAGACTGATATAGAGAGTGCTTCGTTAGACTTGCCGATCATTTTGATGGCTTGCTCATACACCTCATGATCTGAGAATGGCAGGTCGATTGTAGCGAGAACGTGCATCCAATCCTGCTCATCCTCTCAGCATGGGATATACTTGGTCAAGGGCCCATTAGACTTCTTGACTTGAGTGTTACCCTTGAGTATAGCAGAGATGGCGTCTAGGTCGACTGGTGAGGTCTTCCAAGTGTCCATCTCTATCCTTACGACATCCGTTCTATTGCCAAGGAAGATCAAGCCGCTACCCCAATCTTCGATGACTCTAGCGTTGCGCATCTAGGGTCGGCCTAACAGGATATCGTAGTCCACTCCCTTCATGACTATAAAGTCAACACAGAACTGGACACCTGGGATCTTCATTGGCCAATTCTTAAGTACCCCGAATGGCTTCACTCTCATACCGTTTGCTAACGTGACATTAAACCTAGTAGTTTCGACAGGTGGGTTTCCCCAAGTCTGAAGCACTGCGTGGCTAAGCACACTAACCCCAGCTCCCATGTCTACAATTCCCTTTCTTGTTGTGTCGCCTAGGGCTAGGACTGGTAACATTGCGTGCATCTCAGAGCCTTCCTAGAAGGCATTGACGTGCAAGGACTTAGGCATGGAGTGCAGCGTCAAACTTGGTAATTGCGTTTCTACATCATGGTCTTGAGGGTCTGCCGTGACCTGCTCTCGTGACCCTTCAACCCACTGCTTAAGATCTTGCCATAGGTTAGGATGCTGCCTAAGCAGATCTCCTAGGCAAAGTGTTATAAGGGTGGTCACTAGCGTGGTCAGGAGATCGTTGTGTGCTCGTCTCTCCTCTAACCTAGATTGTCCTGGCCAATGGCCGCAACTGATCTGCGGCTCTGTAGCATCAAGGCTTGGTCTTAACGGCACTACTTGTGGAGCTGTTGCTTCTGTCGAGTTAGGTTGAGGTGGTGATATTGGCGTGCTTACATTGGAGAGATCATCGATCTCGTCCTCTATGATGCGCTCAGCGTCCTTCAGATGCTCTTGAGCCTCCTTCACCCATTCCTTCACCTTTTCTATGGCCTCTAACTGTCGCTTCGGATGCGGGTTTTCCCCTACCTTAGTGCTTCCCTTTTCAGCTGTCTTAGGGGCTGAAGTCTCTGGCTCTGCGTCTGAAACCTTCTTTCCAGTAGGCAGAGTCGTAGCACTCTCGGTTTTTAGTGCGACTTTAGCTTTCGATCTCTTCTTCTTCTGCATGCGGCTTTTCTTCCCTATCGAGGCTGCGTCAAGGTTGCTAGGTCCTGGTAGAGCGATGCCGGCCTGCTTCGTTTGGGCTCGAGTCATGACCCGCAATGGGATAGGTGTGGCCTCCCCATCGAGGTTTTCGACACCAAACAGCCCCAATGGGACAGATGGTATGTTGGCTGAGCTAGAAGATGGCTTTCGCTTTGGGAAATCTACAAAGAGATGGGTGATTCCGCACTCTGCGCACCTTTGGTCAGCCTTGTCTCTGTTTTGCTGCTCCCTTTCAGGGCAGTGTGATGAGACATGACTGGGGTGACCATAAGTCCAACAGGTGACTGGATCCTGTGTCTGACCTCCACCTCGTCCTCTTCCTAAGGCCATCACCGACACGGGTCGGTAGTCCATGAGGACAGTGTTGCCCTCGTCGTCATGCGAGACGTAAGGGTATATGTAGGTCTCTTCCTCATTCGGCTCCTCCACATAGTGGACTGGAGCGTCACTCGGTGGATGGGTCACGTAAGGACCAGGTGGTCTAGGGATGCCCATGGGATTTATTTCCATTCTAGGAACAGCTGGCTTCATATCGTTAGGCGCGGGAAGAGCCAATGGGGCTCCCCTTCCGAAGAATGAATGCGGCCTGTTCGCTAGGTAGGGCTGGCCGTAGGGTTGCGAGTACGAAAGTCTTCTTGGTAATCTACAATGTGCGACATCATGGCCGAACCTACCGCAATTAGCACAAGGTCTTGACCTAGGGTTTTGACACTCGACCGAAGAGTGGTTTCCGCCACAGTACACGCATTGGACGTGCGGGCACGTTGGTCATCTCAACATGTCTTGAAACTTGGCTAATTGTGTCTTGACATCAGCCAAGCCTTGGTCTGTCTCAGTGGCTTTCCCCTTATCTTGGGATGATGGGATTGATCGCTCACTAGAGGCTGATGCTCTCTCTGAGCTTCACGAGTTGGTCTCCTCTAGATTCGAGCTCCTGGAGTTCCGCTCCTTCAACTGATCATCGACTCTGATGGCTTCCTCAAACACTCTAGCTATCGCGTCTCGCTACAAGCTCGAATTGCTTGCCAAAGCCTTATATAACTCCTCGTCTCGAATGCCGCTGATGAACACAGTTGAAACTGATCTTTCAGTCAGTTGCTCGCCCATAGGGATTCTCTTGAAGAGGCTCCTCACATGGGTTATGTAGTCGCGGATGTCCTCCTTCTCTTTCTGCTTGACGTTCATCAAGCGTACTAGTAGATTATCGGAGTATCCAGGCTCGGCAAATCTCTTAATGAAGAGATCCTTGAGGCTATTGAAATTGGCACGCTCTGGAGCATCTAAGCTCGTATACCACATCCTACCCTTGTCGCCTAGGCAAAGCCCGAATGCTTGTGAGCGTTGAGTTTGGTCGTTGAGGCCATTGGCTTCGCAGACTTGCTCAAACTGCTCAACGAAGCTATATGGGTCGTCATGAGATTGGTACTTATCGAGTTGCTTGGCAACAATCGGTATTTTGGCCTGGCTCTTTGAGCCTTGGCTTGTCCCTAATCCTGTGAGCAGCGACGTCACTAGTGCGGTGGCACTCTGCTCTGTATTATCGAGCAGCCGCTTCATGAGAAGCTCACTCAACGTCAAGTCTCCCTCTAGTGCTCTCTCATGGTCTGTTCGGTTTCGGCCAGCTAAGTTCAGCACTCGTTGCACCTCATGCAGCTCCATGCTTTGCCTTTGGCTCCTAGCCTTGATCCCTATTGTACTCGGCTATGCTCTGCAATGCTTTATGGGCTAGCCTTCTCTCCTTTTCTAGATCTGCGATGATTGCGTCTGTTGTCCTGCCGCGGTGCTCGTACCGGGCGTGCATATCATAACTGCTCACCAACTGCTGAATAGCGTCTGGGAATACGTTCAAATCGAGCTCCTCATTAGACCGATGGTCTGAGCTCTCTTCCGCCATGATCGTGTTCTCGCGCTCCACTAAGCTGTCGATCAGGTTGAATAGACTTGACAGATCCTTGGTCTTACTCCGTGCTTTGATGGTTTGATGGTCCGTGTTCTCGCGCTCCACTAAGCTCCACTAAGCTGTCGATCAGGTTGAATGAATTGGCACTCCTTGGTTGGTCCTACTCCGTGCTTTGATGGTTTGTCTATGTCTTGGTTCTGTCCTACTGGTGGGTTCCTTGAGTGGTTTTATCTGAGTGAGTTCCTTGACTTATTGAATACAATCCTCAATTTATGATCACTCAGTGTGTGTCGGTTCTCGTGCACTTGTGGTCAATCAGGCTTTCAGCTTTCTTATGTGTACTTCAAGTGCGAAATTCAATGTGAGTGCGGCAAACAATCTCTATATGCTTATGCCCTCTTGTCTTGTCTCGGGCCTGATAAGCTTCGTCGCTCAAGTCCTGGCCATTCTAGCAGATTCTAGGGTCCGCGCTGCTTCTTGCTGCTCACTCGGGGGTCGATCACAGGTCCTATGATTGGATTTTCGTTCTCAACGCGTCAGGTCGTTGGGGAGTGCTCTAGCACCGCTCCCCCTATCCCTTGGTCGTGACTCCTATGTCGGGAACTGCCTACAAGGCATTCTCTATGTTGTCCTGGAGCGGGTTGCACTTCTAGTCAGTCATGGGGATCAATTTTTTATGTTTTCTTTTTTCTATCTAAGGGTGTGTCCAATTCTCAAAATCGGGCGTCCGATTTACCAGTGGTCCGATTTTGAGCTGTTTGATTCTCAGAATCGGACAGGGGTCAAGTGTGCGATTTTCGAAAATCGGACAAGTGGTCTGATTGGACCAGGTGGGTGGTCCGATTGCTGACGTGTCCTAATCTGTGGGTCCGATTCTATGAATCAGACAGGAATGGGTCCGATTGCCTCGATCGGATAGGTGGTCCGACTGGTCTAAGTGGTCTGACCAAACAGGATGGTCTGAGTGGTCCGATCAGATGGGTTGGTCCGAGTGGACGGTTGTCCGAGCGTTCGATTCTGGGAATCGGACATTGGATTGGGTGTCCGATTCTGCCGACCCGAACGCACTTTCAAGCATGAAATCGTCAAAAATCTTAAGGTATTGATTATTACAAGCTACAAGATTCAACAGGAATGATGCTGGAGTGATTGGGAAGAGATCTATATACCTGGGGATCGCCGATAGCAATGTGACTCCTTGCACTGATCGATCGAAATGGGTCACCCAAGCTCTCTCTCTCTCTCTCTCTCTCTCTCTCTCTCTCTCTCTCTCTCTCTCTCTCTCAACTAGTTGCAAATGAGGATTTCCTTGCCCTCCAAGAACTTATACCCCTGTTGGACATTACTCGGATGTTACCAATCACTCTCCTTGCAATTCCTACACATTCAAATGAGCATTTCCTCCATTTTCCACTTGTTTTCCCCGATTTTCTCCCTGTTTTACAGCAGCAAACCCTATGCCTCTCGGGTGCGATTTCCTAATGTTAGCCTACTCTAAACGCAACAAGAATCGAAAGCAAAAAACTGAAATAATTTCTCCATGTTTTCTAATCATCAAACAACCAAAATATCCCAAAATACTTACTTATTTTGAAGATAAAAAACACTCAAACTTCCTACCTATCTCAAGCTCTGTTTCAGGGATGAATCCCCTACTTCGATGCTCGATATGAGGTGCGCAAGTGCTCAAGCTTGAATCCGTTGGTCCCGGCAATGGAACCAAAATGTAGAGGGAGCTCACGCTCAACCGCCAAGACCCACGGACCGCTTATTGCTTCAAGCGTTTCAAGCGAGCTCTAATGACTATCTGTTACTTAGCTGATGCGTTGTCGATCCTACAAGTGTAGTGAGCTTACCTTGATGTCGACGTGAGTAGCCTCCTCCCTCACACACCTCGGTAGTTCCACGATTCTTGATGCAAGCTCAAGCATCCTCAAGCCTCCTCCATCGCCAAGCTCCATCCTCCATAGCCGCGCGCGCGAGAAAAGAGAAGAGAAGAAAAGAGAAGAGAAGAAGAGAAGAAGAGAAGAGGAGATGGTGAAGAGCTTCACCCTCTTGATCCCTCACTCCCACACACTCACTCCCTCACACTCTCACACTCCCTCTCTCAAGAGCACACACAAGCAAGAAGGAAGAGAAGAAGAGAAGAAGATAAGAGCTCTTGTTAGCCACACACCAAAGAATGAGCTTCCATTCATTTTTTTGAACTTTATATACAAGCCCTAAAATCCCATGGTCACCCATCCCCTTTTTTACATGACCAGCCATTGTGGCAAGGTCCTTTTTCCATTTTACTCTTCTAGCATTATGCCTTTAGCCTACACCCGTCTAGTATTTTACAATTGGCACAGGAGGGAGCCTCGCGCTCTTTTACAAGAGTTTTCCAAGTTTTGAGGCACCTTTCATTTAAAATTGTGCTTTTTGTCCCGGCTTAGCTTTCGCCTGCGTGTCTTTGCTCTTTTTCTGTGCTTTTTCTGCTTTTTCCTTCATTTTTCACCATCTTACCTCGGGGCTAACATCTACTATTATAACAAAATTGATATAAAGTCTTCTATAACATTTCACATTAAGTGTACAACAAGAGACCAAATAGCTTTTTTATTGACTCAATAATACATGTAATTTGTAACCTATTTGCAAAAGAAACTTATGTTTTCTTTTTGGCAAACACCGTAAAACTTACAAATTCAAAATATATAACTTGTGGATCCCCTTTCACTTGACACAAATGAAATTCTAGTGTACCCTGAAACTAATGTCCGCAACCTTACATGTCTAAAACATAACCCAAGACGGCCTCAAATAGCCAACAAAATAGTAGAAAATATCTATGCTAGTTCTAGGTAGATATAAGAAACCAAATATAATAAGTAAAATTCAATGGCCATGTGAGGATCATAAATAGCCATCAACATGCTAAGTGTACATGTGTGAGCCCATCTATTAGGTAGTTTATCATCAGTGTTGTCCGTACGTGTTGAGCTTGCTATCTCAACAAAAAGGAGGAATGAGCAATAGGAGAAAAAATGAGGCTCAATCAATAAGTAAAACAATGATAACAATACTATGAAAAAATAAATTTTATACAAATAAAAGTGTTTTACATACAAACAAAGCTACTTTTACACAGAGACAAAAGTGCTTTTCCAAATACAAAAGAACTTTTACAGGTACCAAACTATTTTTGACAGGGACAACTATTTAGTAAAACATAGTGAAATGCATCGAGATGAGTGCAAGATACAAATAGAAGTCTTAATTGAATCCACAATGGATAGATAACAACATCCTAACAATAGTAATAAACTTTTTATTTAGAATAGAAAGGTACTTATGGCTGCCAAGTTGGCAAGTGATGGGCTTATCCCCAAACCCAAAACTAGTAGTGAGGAGCCCAATCAAATACAATGAACGCACAATGTAGAGAATGTGGGTTGCATGCAACTCTACTCTCAATAGTACTTTATGTGGTGTCTATTGTCTACACAATGATGGATTGTTATGAGATTGTACGAGACTAAGATGTGACTACACACTCAACTCTAGACGCTCAAAACAACTTATGTAACTTTCTGTTATGAGTGAATCTCGAGCTACCCTTTGGTAAGTGAATGCCTCATAAAGTGAAGAATAAGTTTTCTTCATTGTAAAATACCGAACACTACATGCATGAACCCCTTTTTTTTAAGTAGTGGGATGATAATATTGCATTTTAAAAATTTACTAAGGTTATTGAAATTTTTTTTACTTATCTCCCCCCCCCCCCCCCCCCGGCTGACGGTCGTACTGGAGGGGGAGAGGGGAATAGAATGTCCAGCAAGCTCCTTTTTGGAGCTTGCTCACCCTTAGTGCCATGCCAGTCGCGACACGTAGGAGAGGGAGGATCCCCCTCCCCTCCCCTATTTAAGCAAGGGGGGGCTGCTGCCGTGAAGGGATGAAAGGAGGGAGTGAGGGCTGCCACAACGCCGTACTATGCAGTCGACGTGAGAGAGAGAGAGGGCTTGAGCGAGGAAGAAGTTGAGGGAATTGCTGCGCGTGCTGGCGAGGAGCTGCCAAGTTTCGCCACCGCCTAGACATCGCCGCCCTCGGACGGCTCCAAAATCCCCCCCCCCCCCCCCCCACGTAAGCTTCTGGAAGCTTAGAAGCTTCCAAAGGGGGGGCCTTCTTAGCCCCCTTTCCTTTGGGTTTATTACCCCTCCCCCCCTCGTGTTTTAACCCCCTTAAGCCCCCCTTTCCCTTGGGATTTGAAACCTTTCCCCCCGTGTTTTAAGCTCTATAAGCCCCCTTTCCCCCAAGAAGAGTTGGGCTTAGAGGTCTTATTACCCCCCCTCGTGATTTTAATCTCTCTTAAGCCCCTTTCCTTGGGCTTTGAAGGTATCCCCATAAAATTCCCCCTTAGGTTTTACAAGCCCCCTTTTCTTCCCCCCCATAAAAGGGTTTTGACCTTTAAGGTCTTATCTCCCCGTTTTTTTTTTAAAATCCTCCTTAAGGCCCTTCCTTTGGGCTTGAAACCCCCCTATCAAAAAAACCTCCTTAAGCCCTTCCTTTGTGCTCTTGAAACCCCATGCAAAATACCCTTGGAGCTTTGTCCTTTTTTCCCCACTCGTAAAAGAAAAGAGAGTGTTGAGGGTCTTTTAACACCTCCCTTTCCCACTCAAAAACCCTCGTAATGGATTCCACACTTTATTTATTCCCCGTTTGTGCGAGTTTTTACAAGGCAATTAAGCCCCTCCTATGGCTTTAATGGGTCTTATCCGCAAAAGATTGTGAAACATCCCCCTTTTCGAAATCCCTACTTCAAGGAGAAAGCCTTCTAAAACTGATTCCGATAGATGGTGCAAGTTATTGCAAAAGAGAGCCACGGTGGAATATCAAAAAGGAGTTGTAAAGCTGCTTCCACAGCGGAAATGCCTCCTAAGAAAGTCCAAGGCACAGCCGTGGGAGGGTCGTCTCCCAGTATCCACGTGGATATCTCACCCCAAGCCCAGGTTTTCCTTCCTAATTTTTATTTGATATTGTTGTAATTCAATCATGCAAGGTTAATTGTTAGAAATAGGATATATTTTTGTCCTAGATGTTCACAATGGAGGAACTTAGTCATCAATACTTTTAAATGAAACATGCAAATTAAAAAAAGCATAAACGCATTTCTAGCAAATAGCTTTATGCATTGAAATGAATTATAAACTAGATTATTGTCCATTAAAATAGTATGCTTTGTTTAAGCCTAGATGTATAAACTGCATATCGCACTATTAACCCATATCCTCTTCGCAATGAATCATCATGGAAAGTGCAAAGCATGAAATGATTCTTACAATGCATAAATCTAGGAAATTATCGTTTGTCAACTGCATAAATTATCAAGGAAAAGGTTTCTTGTTTAGCATGAATTTTTTTCACAAAGTTATAGAAAGATTAGTTAGGATTAACCTAACCTATGCCTGGCCTTAATCGATAAGTTAAGGTTGAAAAAATTAATTTATGCATAGACAACGAGTCATGTGAAAATGATCACGTAATTATTTTCTAGAGTTAACCAAATTGGTATGAACCTAAAACACCTAAACCGCGGAGTACTCGTTTAGAAAGAGTTGAATTCCAAGAAATTCACTAGGAAATTAACATGTGACCTAATCATTACGTATCGCTAAAACTGAAACTCCTATACCTTAAATACTTGCCCACATTCACTAAATGTAGGGGACAGTGAAATGAAATTGGAAAGTGAGCTAGGGTTTGTCCCTAAGAATCTTACAAGATGAAACTTGGAAACCCTAGGTCTAACGACGTCAGCCTAGTAACCTGAAACAGATTGTTTCGTGACTCCATTGTCTCATAGTTCGATGCGACATTTGCGCAACAAGTGCGGAGTCATATGACCTTGTGATTGGATCACAAGGGAATGGCCAAGTTCTCGCAATGAGGTTGGCATGTCCTTACGCAAGTTATCTTGCAAGAGGATGAATAATGATCCTAATTTAGTAGTCTTTCTTGAGTAAAGAAGATTGATTGGAAACTAAAGACCAGCCGATAAACTGAAGTAACCAGTGAACTTAAGGTTTGACCAAGTTGGGTTAATAGAGTATGCCCTAACCCAGGATATAGGGGATCTTGCCAAGTTGCAAGTCATCCCGGATCGAGTGCTGGATGCATTCGAAAGGAAGGATTCATTCCTTAGCAGTTTGCCAACAAAAAAAAAACGATCAATGGAAATGTTTGTGCTTGCTACATATTCTAGAGCACTGTTTGGCTTTGTTTGATCAATGAATTAAAAGATAAATGGATATCTATACTTCAGGTTGAAGGCCTGAAGGGAGAGGTAGCTTCAGTTACCCCCGACTGCCTGCCTAACCCTAACCAAGGGGATTGTTGACCGCGTCGAGAAGGTGGATCGAACCCGCCGCGAGAGGTCTCTCGGTTGAGTGCTACTTGGAGCAGGAGGATGAATGGGTGCTAGAGGGGGCTCTGGCCATAAATCCCTCGCCTTCCAGGCCCTGCACAAGAAACTAACGTGACTTGGGATTGGATCTCGAGGCCTGCATACTAGTCTACAGGCAGAAACTTGGATTAGTGATCCCTGTGGATTGCTGGATAGCCTTTGGGCAGATTGTGGATAAGCTTTCGGGCTGGACTCTTTGTATTTCTAAGATAAATATGATAACCTGTTAATAAGGAACTTATTGATATTATTTTTCTATGTCAAGTGATAAGATTACGTGAAGGAACCAGTACCTAACGGGTTAATTAAAGAAGCTGGTTGTTACATGTCCAACTAATGTGTTAGGTAATTAAATAACTAAAACAACCCGAGGAAAGTGCGGAGGATGGGCCATAGGTCCGTCTTACGGATGGGTGGTCCCGGTTGGCCAGGAACTTTTCTCAAATCACGATGGATAGCAAGATGATCATCAAAGATCATGAACAACAAAAGCATTGACCTAGAGTTATGATTGAACCCGATTTACATTGTTTTAGGGGAACGGAATGGGACTATGCGTTATGGCAGAGAGGTTGAGCTTTGCATCCCTCTTGTTTCCCATTCTCCTTGAACCAAGTGCAGCGTGAATCCGCTTCGGACCTGGCATTTCTGCGTAAAGTAGTTCGCTTGGGTCCGACGCTAGTTGCCGTTGGGAAATGACCGATAAGGAAAACCCTAATTCAGGTCGATCCTAAGTTGGAACGGCCAGAATACTTCCGCTACGTCGTAGACGCGAAAAGCCCTAGATCGCAAACCCCGTAACATTCCATGGGAGTGTCAGGCGGAGCTTTCTAGACACCCTTTCCCATGGACTGCTAAGACGTGTCCTGAAGATACAAGAGGACAGGTTACAGTTGGTATCAGAGCCAACCAACAACTGAATTGTTTTTATGAAATCTTAATAAGATGAAGTAAAGCAAATGTTGTTGTTCCAAACATTTTCTTACTTTCAATGCTGTCTTGCAGAATTACGAAGCGTAGAACAAGTTCTTAGTATTTTGAATCATGTTTATGACTGCAATGCATTCTCTGCATTATCGACAAAGGGTTGAGATGATGAACATCCTAGAGCAAATTTATAATCCATCACCTTTGTATATGGAACGAAGATAGATGGGTGCTTCAGGAATCTACTATATAGCCGCCCACCGGTTTGCTTACCTACAAACCAACCTAAAGAGGATCAAGTGGTTGGAAGACCTGAAAGTTGTGAAGCTGTTCATTTTTGTGGAAGCTCACGTAAACTCAACTTTACATATCCAAGGTCGGAGGGTTGAGATGAACTTATATGTATATGAGTAAGCAACCGGCGTGATCCACGCTGACAGGATTAAAGTGTTTAGGCGCCATGAGAAGAATGGGTTCCAAAGAAAAGGATACCCTAAACTTCCAATGACTTACTGATTCCTGAAGATCCATGACTCGAAACCATACTATTATACAGTTCCTGTAGATAAATGTACTACAACGTTGTTCTCTCCAAACTAAACGTAACAATTGTCTTATCATCGCAAGAAATGTTGTATTCCAAAAGGGCTATGCCCATATAAATACAAATAAGAATTATTTTTATCAATGTCTGGTTGTGCATGAGAATTGATAAAAAGTTAAGTAGCTATATTGCTTACGTGATAGCAAAATTGAAGATGTAATATCAATCAATAACTATTATCGTATAATAACGTTAAGAAACCTTTATCCATGCACAACCCCAGGTACAGGTTCCTAGTTCGCCTCCTACATCAAGTACTGCTGTAATCTAGGAGAAGAAGTTTCTTCTCAAGCAGATCAAGCCACCCGAGTTTGACGGGAGAGGCAGGTCCATCCAAGTCGATGCTGAAATTTGGATTGAATCCATGGAGGATTACTTCGAAGTAGCCGGTACTGCATCCGCCAATCAGGCTATGCTCGCCAAGCTAAAGCTCATCGGCGAAGCCAGGCTTTGGTGGAAGCAATGGTGCAGGGATCAAGGGATCACAGAGGGATCAGTTACCTGGGAGAAGTTGAAGAAAGCCATGCAGGGAAGATACTTACCACCTGCATATCGCACCCAGAAAATGAATGAGTTCTACGAGCTAAAACAGCTGGGACTTACTCTTGATGCATACTATTCCAAATTTGTCTCACTTCTTAAGTATGCGCCGCAGATGGACATGACACAGCAGGAGTCCAAATTTTGTGCGGGTTTAAATCCACTAGTAAATACCCGTCTCAAATCTATGCATCCATTAGATTTCTAGGACACACTCATTCGAGCTGTGCCTATAATTCAGGAGGTGCAGTCTAGACCAAGGGGTAACAAAGCTTGGTCTTATAATGACCCAAACAGAGGAGCATTCAAATCTCAGATGAAGAGAGTTCAAGGTCATAATCAGGGACAAAGAAAGAAAGCAAGGACTAATAACGTCAACAACTTTGTTCCTACTCAAATCAATGGCCGAAACCTTCGATGTTTCCACTGCAACGAACCCGGTCACTTCAAGAGGCAATGTCCCAAGCTTGGTGGAGGACATCGCCAAGCACCTTTCCAAGGAACGGGCCATGGTCAAGGAGCCGCTACCCGAGACAGAGGAAGAACCGCCTGTGTCGCCAATAGGAAAATGTGCGAAGAATAAGAAGAAGAAGATCCGACCATGAAAGCTGAGTTTGAAAGGGAAACAATCCATGCCGCTCTACACAAGAAAGGGCCGAATCGCTAGTTCTTAGTGATTCGGACACCGTCGGACTATCAAGGTAAAAGTTTCAAGACATTGATTGATTGTGGTAGTACACATTCCTTTATCTCACCAGATTGTGCAAAAAGATTAGGAATAGCCATAGTAGAAGCAGCTACCTTGCTTGTGGAATTGGCAAATGGTCATGAGGTTACTTGTACCAGGCAAACTGCTAAGGTGGAATTCTTTCTGGGAGAAAAGAAGACTTTGGTCAAATTCAGAGTCATGAATTTAGGTATCCATGAGTGTCTACTCGGAATGGATTCGATTAAGCCTAATGACACCCACATTCATTGTGGAAAGGGTCAAGTTTCCTTTCGAAACTCTGAAAGGGAATTAGTCACAACCCAAGGTGAGGTTGGAGTGCCGAGAATCCAATTGGCCAAGGTATCTCGGATCATAAAAGGAGTCAAAAAAGGATTACCTGTCTACTTAATTAAGCTCAACAAGTTACATCAAAAGCAAGAATCTAATGAAGGACCTTCTTGACTAAAGGAATACGCAGACGTATTCCCTAAAGAGTTGACAGAACTCCCGCCTCAAAGAGAAGTGGATCATGAGATTAAGTTAGTACCAGGAGCTGCGCCAATTGTAAACAGACCTTATAGAATGTCCATACCATAAGCAATTGATCTGAAAGAATAACTCAAGCAACTGCTAGATCAGGGCTACATCTGGCCTAGTAGTTCACCATGGGGAGCTCCAGTACTATTCCAGAAAAAGAAAGATAGGACACTTCGACTATGTATTGATTACCGAGGATTGAATCAATCAACGGTAAAGAACAAGTACCCTATTCCTAGAATAGATGAGCTTCTTGATCGTCTTCAGGATGCAAAGATCTTCTCCAAGATTGATCTTGGGTTAGGTTATTATCAGATAAGGATCAAGGAAGAAGATATCCCCAAGACGGCCTTCAATACAAGATATGGGCACTTTGAGTTCCTAGTTATGTCATTCGAACTTACGAATGCACCTGCCACCTTCAACAGGTTAACATTAGGGCAAAAAACGCTTCAAAAAATGCACTTTTGTTAATCACGGGATTAAGGAAAGGGCCAAAGAGAGTTCGCCACATGTGCAAGAATATGGTATTCTTGTCTCCTCTTTTTTAGAGATAGTGGAGTCCATTTCGTGATTCTCTCTTCTTTTTTAGCCAAAACCCCTAAAGTCTGACATGTTTTGGAGTCCCAAAGACGTTATTTACTTACAAATCTGACAAAATACGTGACAGAGATGTGATGAAATTAATAATGAGTTTTTTGAAAGTAGGGAGATCTTTCAATATTGTTTTTGGCGCCCAATACATACTCATTTGTGTTCTTGGCGCTACTTTTTAGTTCATTCACCCCTCTTTGAGCTTCTTTCTCTGCGCTTTCATTCTTTTCATGGCTTCCTCCAGGCGTCCTTCTCGTTTAATACACTCTTGCACAGTATATAGCCAGGGAGCAGATGGAAATTTTGAGCCCAAAACCTTTGCTGTAAACGATTGGGTTACCATGCTGCCATCTTGCAAGGGCTCTCATAAGGTGAAAAGAAGAAAACGAGATGATATAAAGCATCACTGGAAGGGGCGTATCATTGCCTTCAAAATTATGCTCGAAGGCTGGTTTGTCAAGGTGCAACATGTTTACATGGCCAAGGATATGCACTTGCCTCCAAACGAACGTGTTCCCCAACAAACACATTGTAAGTTATTAGTTGAATAACGTATATAATTCTTTTCCATTTATGCAAGTTCTAACAAACGGTTCGTCATTGTAGATATCTTTCCATCAACAAGTATTGAATGGCAACCTGTGGAAAGCCTAAGTGGGACTTTCCATGCCATTCATAAGGTATTGGCAGACATTATTTATGCCGATCAAACTGCGTCTTTTTTTAGTGAATGCAAGGTTTTTATATATTATGCACAGTATGTGGTTCCCTCTAAAGCGGATAGGTATGGGAATATCGAAGATTTGCTATTGCCAAGTCTTTCATCTCTAAACTGGGAGAATCCTGACAAGGTAACGGTGCAGAGTTTCAAATTCAAAATATCTCAGGATATTAAAAAGTCCATGACAGCTGGAAGGATCTCAAGAAGAATACGTTTATCATGGTTTGTACCCCTCCATATCTTCATGGCTTGCTTCAAAACAGCAGATTTACAAAGAACGAAGGTATCCTGGCTAAGTAGAAACTTTTCGAAAGAGGATTTGGACAACACTATAGGGACGCATTGTAAATCTAGAGAGTGAGACCATAAGGGTGATATCTTGAGGTGCAGTGCATGCCCTCAATCCTTGGCTTTGGCTTACAGTATCCCTCGCCAAACTCTTGCTTTGGGCTTTGATTATAGGAGATACAAACTAAGATTGGGTATTTGGGTTCCCTTGGATTCCGATACAGATTACACACCATATAAACTTGCGGTGCACGTTTTGCCGCATGAAGAAGTAAAGAAGGTGAATGTTACTTCCAATTGGAGTCTGAAAGATGTGAGGGATACCTTGGAATTGCTAGACAATACATCCCCTAGATATAAGTTCAAAGTGAATGGCGTAACAATTGGTAAAAGAGCCGAGTGCTCTTTCTCTTGTACGAGTTGTTTGTCTCCCACAATTGTGAGTTTTGAGCCTTGAGAATGAAAACTTTGCAGGAATTTATCTTTATAGACTGTCCTTAAGATATTTTTTAGTGGGAACTCATAAGCTATCATGAAGCAAGTTGCCTTTCGAATGTATATAAATAAAATGTACATTACATTCGATTTATAAGTGAAAAATTTCATTATACCATGAGGTACAAAAATTTCATATAAATGTACAAAGCCAAAATAATAAGGCTCGTGTATGCTTATGTTTGCTATTTTGATTCTTTATCGATTTCTTCAAATATATTTTTTCTCACAGGGCCTTTCTTTGATTGTTGAAAAAATTTCACCTTTACAGGTAGTCTCTTTTCTTGGGGCTTAAGAGGGGATGGATCAAATTTCAGAGGAGAAAGCATTGGCATTCCTTTTTTTTTAGACTCTGCAGCAGTGGTCCCATTGCCTTTGGCCTTGCCCTTGCCCTTACCATTGCCATTGTCCTTACCCTTTCCCTTGCCCTTTCCCTTGCTTGTGCCCTTGGCCATTGAAGTTTTGGGAGGAAGAGGGGAGTCAGGATCATATGGTGTGATTGCCTTGTCCAGAATCAGCTCAATGCATCTCTCCCTTATCCACCAAACATATGAATCAGGATAGTCTCTACACTGTAAGAATAAATGTTATAAGTTAGTGAAAAGAAATCATGATAAGGGTTACACAAACATCAAATGAAATTAACTTACATTCACTCCTTCTATTTGTAACAACTTTGAATCCACTGTTTTGCAAATATTTGAGATAACTCTCCATCCACAAGAATGCGCATCGCTTTGCAATGGAACTTCTTGTAGAAGAAACGTATAAGGCCTTTGAGGATCAGCAAGATCCTCATATGTAGTATCCAAAAATGTAGAAACAAGTCTACCAGCGCTGCAAAAGGAAGCTTTGTAAGTTCAAAATATTTTTTGTAAATAAAATCAAAGTAAGTAATTTTCTTTCAACATACATTCTTGCTTGACCATGAACACCACTGAGAGAGTTCATAAAGATAATTTCTCTTGTAAGACAATTAATGTAGATGAGACTCCAATGCCCTCTGCAAATTCATAAAAGAGGTGAGTAGAAGGGTGAAAGCAAATCAATATAAATTTTCCTCTACAGAAAAAGAAAAATACATTTCTACATAAGGGAAAAAGATGTGGTAATTTGTCACACTATTAAAGCTACGAAAAAACGGTGAAATATTAGAACCAGATTTTGCAAATAGTTCCACAGAGAGAAGTGGAACAACAATATATATGGTTCTATGGATATCGAGAGTGAGAGAGGAGACCAATGCCCTATAGTCAATAGCAAAAGCTATTCAATACAAATTACATCCAAAATATACTTGAACCTATAAGACTTTACTTACGCAAAAAAAAAACAAAAAATATAAGCCTTACCTTATGCAACAAAAAACAACAGAGTCAGATAGTTGGACATCCCTTTTTTCCAACATGGGCTTGTCCTCAGGAGATATACTAAGATATTCCTCCTCAGGTTCCGCAGAAACATTCACAAGTATCTGCCCATACACTTTGCCAATCCTCTCGCTGTTGACGGGAGCAAGTGATGCGGCTTTCCTCTTGTAAACTTCGTCTTCAGTTCCCAACACCTCCAGATTTTTTTCACTCAAGAAAGACTCCTGCTGGGTGGCACCCCTTGTAGAGTAAAGGTGAGTTACATCCTCAACCTTTAGCTTTTTCTCTTTCCTGGACAATTTCAGGGGAATTTTAAGGATTTCAAGGGCTTTTTGATCGTTGGAAGGCAAGGGCCTCAGTACTTTATCGAACCTATACTTGATTCTGCTGATGATGCTGAAATCCTTATTCATAAGGGTGATTCTATGAGCATGGGCAGCAGCAATGTAAGCATCGTTCATGAAATCAATAACAAAATCTTCTGCGGCCTCTTGCAGGGCAAGAATGGATGAGAGTTGCCACTTCTTATTTAGACCAAAGACAGTTGCCACTTGAGACAATCTATCAGAGATCTCTTTAACGACTCTTATAAAAGCAGCCTTTGGAATGACATGCTGTGTAGCTCTCTGGGCTTTCCTGATCTCACTGAAACATCTCTGTATATAGAAGAACCGGGACTTCCTCTTTCTCTTTTGTGGCTTGGGAGGTTCAGTGGCTTCAGTAGATGTAGGCTCAGGTGCAATTGTAGGGGATGAATCTTTCACAGGGCAAGTCTCACCCTTTGCTTCCTCAACTTCAGGAGAAGAAACATTCACTGCACTGAAATTCTTTAACTCCATGGAAGATGTTAGGCCAACACCTGGTGTAGGGGGGATTTCTGTGGTAAAATGCTCTAGGGCCTGTGATGGCCCAGCTTCAGCAAAATTTGAAGAGGGCTCCTCCTCAAATTCATCAAATTGTAACTTTCTTCTATCCCCACTGTCCTTCCCATCCAGATACACTCTTCTTGCAGTTTGCTTTGTCCTTGCCATCCAGAGAAGCAAATACAAGAACCAGAAGGACAACAACTAAAATAGCAAAAATCTGTAAACGCAACAGGCTAAACGGCGCGAGAGGGGACGAAAAGAGAAATTCGGATACGGCGCGATATGAACAATACGAACAATATGGAAGCGTGCCCTCGCTCCGTATTGGAGATTACAAGAGGAGAAATGCCGAAATGGCGCAATAGGAGGAATGTGAAGATGATGGAACCACGCCCTCGCTCCGTATTGGAGACGACAATGCTGATACGGCGCGATATGGAGAAAACGAAGACAACGTAGAGAAGCCCTCGCTCCGTATTGGAAATCACACAAGGCCGATATGACGTGAGGGGGAGGTTACGAAAGCCTCGGACGAACATCCTCGCTTTGTATCGGCACATCTTGTTTTGACCAGCGAAGCAAAGGACTCAGCAAAAAGACCACCGATACAACGCGAGAGATTAGAAATGCAGAAGACGCAAGACTTGGATCGCACCATATCGGCAAGCAAGGCGGAAGAGCTCGAGAAATGTAAAGTGTACACGTAGGAAAAATAACCCCTTATATACCCACGTCGATCATGACACGTGTCACGTGTCTGACGCTGATTGTGCCACGTGTCTGCGCATATCGTGCATATGCTACGTCTGGACTAACGACCGGTCCACGTGTTTGCCATGTGTTTATCGGCCACGTGTTGACCAACGGCTACTGCCACGTGTCGAAGCCCAACGGATAGTGCCAGGTGGCATAATTCTGCGCCTACATAAGGGTGTGTCCCTAATCCGTACGGCTTTTTTTGGTTTTTTGTGGATCTATGTCTCTTATCCTAATACGGCACGAGAGCGAGTGTTTGTCTTCTTTTCTTTTGTCTGTTTGCGTCGTTTTGGAGGTTCTGCAGAGTCTTCCTTCAGCTTCCCTCCTAAGCTCATAGTGCCCAAGCTCGGGTGATCACGGTTGTGGCTCTTTCGTTAAGGTTCTTACTGGAATCACCGATACGGCGCGAGGGGGCACATCCGTCTGAAGCGTTTCGGTCTTATCGCGCCGTATCGGCACAAATTGGAAACATGTCTGAACCCACAGAATTCCTTGGCTCCAAGGTTTTTCCAGGAACTGGTAAAAGAAGAAGGCTTTCAAAAGGCTCAAGGGCATCAACATGTGATGAGCCTGTGCATTCTGTTTCTTCTCCATGCTCTACCACCAGTGTGAGAATGTCAAGTACATCTCCAGGGAAGCGAACGTCGGTAATGAGAGGTCAAGGAGTATCAGAGCTTACTGATATCACTCCATCAGAGAGGCTTCTTGATTTTATCCTTCGGAATGGAATGGATCTCTCATTCTATGGAGTTGTGAAAAATGTCTTTAATCCTGATTGGGACCTTGACAGTGTTTTGAAATCTTGTAAAAAATATATTTTGGAGGACTTTTTGGAGTTTGAAAATCTTGCAGGTCCTTCTGTTGAAGTTGGCACAATTGAATATGTCCATGTTCCCATTGGGTCAACAGGAAATGAAAAGTTAATGTTTACTAAGAAGTGTGGTGCCCACTCTCTGGAGAGGTTTTATTCAAGAGACATATTGTGCTCCACTCATTCCAAAAACTGCAAGATGATGAGAAAATCTGCTACTTTTATTGTTTTCACCCTTGTCAAATATCCTGTGAAAGCTGAGGAGCAATAGTTGGAAGGAGCAAAGTCTGCCAGCTTTTGCATGTTAGATGATCTGACAGATGAAAAGGAAACAGAGGAGGTTGTAGATGCAGATTTTGAGGCTTCTATTGCTGAGAATTTGGATGTTGCTCACTTCAAAGCTGAGACTATCATTAAGGAGAGCCAAGGAGATACAAACCCTCCAACTGATAAGAGTTCTCACCATATTGTTCCTTCTCTACCATCTATACCTTTCAAGGACAAGGAGTACATTTTATTGTCAGATATTCACAAAAAATTTAATCTCAGGGAAGATTATTGTCTAGCAATTATTGCAGAGGCTTGTGATGCTGCAAATGGGATAATTGACACAGAGAATGAATCAAAGGAAGAGATATTCAAACTTGATAAAGAAACTCTAGACGATAAGTTTATTGATGCTGGTGAGGCCCTCTCTCGTTGTTTTGAAAAGGCCAAAGAAGCTGAGAAAGAGTTGAGTATTACTGATGAGGACTTCGATCGCATTCAAAGCGAACTTGGGATTTCCAATTTTGGAAGAGAGGAGTCTGAATATGTTAAAGAATTGATTAACACCAATGAGACAGCATCATCAATAAATTTATGGAATCCATTTAAATTGGAGTACGATGAAAATCAAGTGGTAAGATAATTTTGAATTTTCTTTTACACATTGGTAGGTTTACATTTCATGCTCATTCAGTATGGGTTTTATTTGTAGTTGGAGATTGCTGATACAGATAACTTCTTGAGACGTGGCAAAGGATTGAGAGCTGCCGGTAGTACATTCAAAGACATTGCACTCGGCCACTACTTGGCTAGAATTGACCCTGATTCCTTTTTAGTACTTCATAGTAGTTTCTCAGAGGATGCAGCATGGCCCATACTTTGTATTAAAGCTCTTACAAGGCTTCTAGGTTTCTCAGGATTACAATATAATGCCCACAAAGTAATGTTTTTGGAAAAGACTAAGACTGCAGCAATTAGGATTTTTGGCTACGGTCCAGGTTACTCTGCTTCTAGAGCAGGATACTTTTTGGCATTCACATCCTACGCCTTGGCTGCAAACCGAACTGATGTAAAATCTATAGCTGGCTACAAGAGAAAAAAATTTCTACGTTATAGAGGAAAGATTCCTGAGGAGGAAGAGAATGTGAGAGTTTTGGAAAACTAGCTTTGTATATATTCTTTCTTATATATAAAAGTGCGATTGCTCATGTGTCATTGCCGTCTTTTATCTGCATTCTTTGAAGTTGTCGTTGAAAAAACCAATTGAATAGCTTCTCCAAAGCATTGCTTTTTGTAACTCCTCCCCCATGCCTTGTGCTTCGAAAATAACTTGTGCGTGCTTGATAGTGGGATTTTTCCATGCCTTGGTTACTATAAGTTGCTAAAGGGCCATGCTCCTCCACAAAGTAAGGTCCATGAATATGAAGAATATGCTGCAATACAAAGTAACACTAATTTTATACCAATTGAAAAACCTGTCAAAATAAGCCCATATTAAATATTTGTTTACTTTACCAGATAAAAAGTGATATCTTTTTCTCCCCATGCCTCTTTTATCGCCTGAACAAGCTTTGTGATTGATCTTTTGAACTCTTCCGCATATGTATATGTTGTCTTATGTTGCCTGAGGAGTTTCAGAAAAACATCAAGGTGTATCCAGACCTCCATTCTAAGAAATGCAAGCCTCGACGTGCTTGCAACATTTGTTGTGATCTCACATAGCTCTCTCCAACACTCCCAAGCCACATTCACCTGCCTTCCTGAATGGTTTCCTAAGAATCGTCTAGCTTTTGAGCCTCCCATAGAGACATCGGACAAGATATCTCTTGTTTTTCCTGAAAGTATTGGATCCTTTCTCAAGTGAACTTGGCCCCTATGAAATCCCATTTTCGATAGAAATGCCTCGCATTTATCAATACACTCATCTGATAAAGATAATGGCTTAATGTAATATGCGTAGTCAAGATGCAACCTGAGAAGCTTATCGATTATTCTAATCTCTGCATGCAAAGTACAAATATGAACATTCTTAAGAGAGATGGAAAGAATGGGATCCCAGATGTCTTCTATGTTTTTAAATTTACTCAGATCTATAGAGTCTCTATTTGGGGCTCTTCTTACTGGTCGCAAACTACTCCAATCTTTGGATCCAATACTTTCCATGCAATAAATGCAAGGATATTTTGCATTTGCACCATTACATATTCCAAGCATACATTTGATAGTTTTCAAATCAGCACTCATATGCCATTCCACATTAAATTTACCAACCCCATCAACTACCAACATTTCGCCTTCACTTTGAGACTTAATGATATTTGGAATACCTGTATGGTTGAACAACCATTTCAACGTTTGATGATTTTCAATTGGTACCTGGGCTGCACCAATCCACCAAATCTCCATCTCGGATTGGATCTTATGCAATGGAGCTTGGCCCTGACCATTGCTATGGTCCAATGCCATGTTCATGAGGCAAATGCTAATTCTTTCCATCTTCTGTCCCTTTTGAATCTGTGCTTCATCCAACTTCAAGGCAAACTTTAGAACACCATAACTTTCTTCTACTGTGATTTTATACATGTGAACCATTGCAATTTGCACCTTTTTTAGATCAACCCATATATTGTTAAACGCATTGTAATAAAAAATTGCCTGTTTTTTTTGTTTTTCATAGGACATAGACCTTTCGATGTGAATGTAATCTCCAAAAACATGTGGAATCTTGCGATTCATGGCAATTCTTGCAGTCGAAACTACAAGGGCTCAGGGCAATCCAAATATAGTTATCCTATTGCGTTTAAGATTTTTAAACCATAATCCAGAGATAGCACAATAACCTTTTCGACTTATACCCACAATATCACATGTCTCTACGATTTCATTTGCTTTCACCGTGCCTTTTAAATCCTTGACTAACTCTTTGCAAGTTGGACCTCTCAAATCCGCATTTTCGGGTGACTTAAGAATCCTCAAAATATCTTTCTTATTCATGGTTTCCTTCAAAAGTTTGATTCTTTCCTCATTCTCTCATATATTTATGCCTAGTATGTTAGAGACATATTTCTTTGTAACATTTAGTCTCCTTTTCTTTGCTCTCTCACACAAGCTGGTTATATTTTTTAATGGTCTCTTCCTCTCTCTAAATCCTACTGGAGTTTCTCTCAAGCGTGTTAGCTTATCCTGCAATGACTTGTTAACATTTTTCAAAATATCAATCTGACTTGTCAACTCTAAAATATTTGTTTGTGTAGTTTCTAGTGCTTTTTTCATTTCGTGCATTTGAGCTATATATGTGTAAGACGCAGAGTATAACCTCATACAGTAGCCAAGCATTCCATTGTAACCTTCTCCAGCATATCTTATATAGTCATGGACATTGAAAAAAGGAGGTGGTTTACCTGTAGAAGGATCCCTGGGATAAATATTTCCATCCACCCACAAATCTATATGCTTCATTCCTTGTGTTCGCAACCTGTTGGCTTCAATCTCATCTATCAATACTCGATGATGTATACTTCTCCAAGATGTGTAAATTGGATCTAGCTGAATAGATAGCTTGTATTTACGTGTGCTTGTGCCTGTGTTATTTGAAGTAGTATTGCTAGACATTCTAGCAAATGAATCGAGCAAGAATCTCACAGTGATAGGAAGCAAGTACAACAAAAGAAATGGTAAAAGAGAATAGTGTGTAGAAAGAAAACGTGGGAGCAAACAAATGCGAAGTTCGTATGAAAATCTCGAAAATACAAAATCTCTCGAGTTCCAAGACAAAAACGGCCGAAAAGGTGACCCTTGACCTGGATTAAAAGATGAGGGTAATTAATGGCCGACCTCTTCAATGAACCAAATATTCTCTCATTAATCACATCTGGATAACCAAATTTAGAGGTTTTATTCTTCCTAAACCTCAACTAATTAGTAACTTAATCACTTTCTTACAAGTGCCATTTTTGAAGCGTTTTTGGCCCTAATGTGTAGGATATCTTTAGGCCATATCTTGATGATTTCGTGCTTGTCTTCTTCGACAACACTTTAGTCTATTCTAAACATGAAGAAGATCATGTACCCCAACTTCGGATTGTCCTTGAGACAATGAGGTCACATAAGCTGTATGCTAAGATGAAGAAGTGTGCACTCTTCAAACGCTAGATTGAATATCTGGGATTCATAGTATCAGCAGAAGGAATCTCAGTGGACCGCCAAGGTCAGAGATGTGCTGGAATGGCCAATACCAACATCTGTCAAAAAATACGCAGCTTTCTTGGATTGACAGGATGGTATAGGGTCTTCATCAAAATCTATGCTTTGATTGCAGCACCTTTGACGGACTTATTGAAGAAGCAAACTTCCATTGCATGGTCAACTCTCAAACAAAATAGCTTCGACAGATTGAAGCAAAGTTTGGTATCAGCACCTATTCTAAAACTTCTAGACCTCAATAAAGAGTTCGAGGTAGTAACTTATGCTAGCATTCTTGCCTTGGGGTGTGCACTCATGTAGGAATGTCATCCTGTAGCATACTCTTCAAGGAAATTGAAGAGTCATGAGAAGAATTATGCTACGCATGATCTGGATTTGCTAGCTGTCATCCATGCTCTAAAGCTTTGGAGACACTACCTATTGGGTAACAAATTTACTCTAGTAACTGACCATAAGAGTCTCAAGTGGATCTTTACCCAGAATGAGCTCAACATGAGGCAACGTCGGTGGATTGAAGTACTTGAGGAATATGACTTTGAAATCAAGTACCGACTAGGAAAAGAGAATGTAGTTGCCGATGCACTTAGTCGCAAGGCATTCCTTAATTCCCTAATCTTGCAGAATCCATCAACAGCTAGATCTCTAGCTACTAAAGTATCTATGCTAGGCAATCCAATACCTGAGTTAGCTAGAGAGGAAGCATGCCATGATCCAGCCTATCAAAAGATGCTAAGGGAAATCTCTATCAAGGAACAGAATCAAAAGCTGCAGGCTAAGTATCATGAATTTTCTATCAATAGTGGACTTGTCTACTATAGAACAAGGCTGTGTATACCAGCAAGCTAGTCACTTAAGCAGAAGATATTGTGGGAAGCTCATGATTCCCCTTTCTCAAGACATCCTGGCTATGCCAAGACTCTTAATGCAGTTAGGAAGAGCTACCATTGGGAGAGGCTTAAAGGTGACGTTCTCAAATATGTCACCGAGTGTTTGTCTTGTCAACGTATCAAAGCCAAACATGTCATGATGCCAGGAAAGTTGCAACTGCTTGACATTCCCCAAATGAAATGGGAATTCATCAATATGGATTTTGTTGTAGGCCTACCCCAAGTTCAGGGAGGATACAACTCCATCATGGTTGTGGTTGACATGCTTACTAAGGTTGCACACCTTATTCCAGTAAAGACAAACTATAAAGCCTCAAACATTGCAAGATTGTTTATCAAGGAGATATTCAAGCTACATGGTTTACCCAGAAGAATCATTAGTGATCGTGATTCTCTCTTTACGTCACACTTCTGGAGAGATGTCTTTGAAGCTATTGGGACTCAACTCTATTTTAACACAGCTTACCATCCCCAAACAGATGGCCAAACAGAGCGAGTAAATCAAGTCATCGAGGACATGCTTAGGGCATACTGTTGTCGGGAGCCGAAGAGGTGGATTCAATATTTGCCTTTGGTTGAATTTGCCTACAATGCTTCTTACCAACAAAGCATTCAGATGACCCCTTTTCAAGCATTGTATGGTCATGACTGCAAAAGTCCCCTAAACTTCTCAGATCCAACCTTAAGGGTTGAAGCTTCAAGGCACATGTTGGAAGAGATGGATGACCAAATAAAGTCAATAAGACAAGACATCCAAGCGGCCAAGGATAGACAGAAGGCATACACGGATTTGAAGCGTCAAGATAGAATCTTCAAAGAAGGAGACATGGCCTTCATTGCGTATGCCCAAAGAAGAGTTCCCTATCCTCAGGAGATTGCAAGAAGCTAAGTCCAAGGTATTGTGTAGCCCAGCTCATAAGGGCCATGCGGACTTGACGTTATCCCCATCTTCCTCCATAGTAAAACTACGGGAAGTTTTTCATGAGTGCAACACCCAATAAAAAGAATACCGTCGATCTCAAGCAACCATTGAGCTGTACGGCTACTGATGAAAGACGGCATGGATCCTTTGTAAACAGCATGTCTTAGCAACATGAAACAAGGGTTTCCCTCGTTATAGGAGTTAACCTGGACTGTATAAAATCCTCAAATGCCTAGGACCTAATGCTTATAGATTGCAACTCCCTGCGAACCTAAAGGTTCACAATGTATTCCATATCAGTCTATTGAAGAAATATGTACCTAGTTCTAACCATATACTTGATGACCAACAAATTGTAATGCCTAGTCAAGGAGTCCTTGAACTAAGGCCTGACAGGATCTTAGATGTTAGGCAGATACAATTAAGATCCAGAACCTTGAGAGAATACCTCGTCCAGTGGAAAGATTATCCCAAAGAGGATGCCACTTGGATAGATGAAGGCACTCTCAACCATCAATATCCCCAGTTTATCTCGAGATGAGGACATCTCAATTCCTCTAAGGGGGAGAGAATGTAAAATACCGAACACTACACGCATGAACCCCTTTTTTTTAAAGTAGTGGGATGATAATATTGCATTTTGAAAATTTACAAAGGTTATTGGAAATTATTTTGCTTATCTCCCCCCCAGCCGATGATCATGCTGGAGGGGGAGAGGGAATAAAATGTCCAGCAAGCTCCTTGCTGGAGCTTGCTCACCCTTAGTGCCATGCTAGTCGACACGTAGGAGAGGGAGGATCGCCCTCCCCTCCCCTATTTAAGTAAGGGGGCCTGCTGCCGTGAAGGGACGAAAGGAGGGAGTGAGGGCCACCACAATGTCGTGTTGTGCAGTCGACGTGAGAGAGAGAGAGGGCTTGAGCGAGGGAGAAGTCGAGGGAATTGTTGCGCGTGCTGGCAAGGAGCTGCCAAGTTTGGCCACCGCTAGACATCGCCGCCGTCAGACGGCTCCAAAATTCCTCCCCCCCCCCACATAAGCTTCTGGAAGCATAGAAGCTTCCAAACGGGGGGCCTTCTTAGCCCCCTTTTTTTTGGGTTTATTACCCCTCCCCTCTCGTGTTTTAACCCCCTTAAGCCCCCCTTTCCCTTGGGCTTTAAAACCTTTCCCCCCCCATGTTTTAAGCTCTATAGGCCCCCTTTCCCCCCAAGAAGAGTTGGGCTTAGAGGTCTTATCCCCCCCCCCCCCCCCCCCCCCCTCGTGCTTTTAATCTCTCTTAAGCCCCTTTCCTTGGGCTTTGAAGGTACCCCCCTAAAATTCCCCCTTAGATTTTACAAGCCCCCTTTTCTTCCCCCCCATAAAAGGGTTTTGACCTTTAAGGTCTTATCTCCTCATTTTTTTTAAAAATCCTCCTTAAGGCCCTTCCTTTGGGCTTGAAACCCCCCTATCGAAAAAACCTCCTTAAGCCCTTCCTTTGTGCTCTTGAAACCCCATGCAAAATACCCTTGGAGATTTGTTCTTTTTTCCCCACTCGTAAAAGAAAAGAGATTGTTGAGGGTCTTTTAACACCTCCCTTTCCCACTCAAAAACCCTCATAAGGGATTCCACACTTTATTTATTCCCCGTTTGTGCGAGTTTCTACAAGGCCATTAAGCCCCTCCTATGGCTTTAATGGGTCTTATCCGCAAAAGATTGTGAAACATCCCCCTTTTCGAAATCCCTACTTCAAGGAGGAAGCCTTCTAAAACTGATTCCGACAGACGGTGCAAGTTATTGCAAAAGAGAGCCACGGTGGAATATCAAAAAGGAGTTGTAAAGCTGCTTCCACAGCAGAAATGCCTCCTAAGAAAGTCCAAGGCACAACCGCGGGAGGGTCGTCTCCCAGTATCCACGTGGATATCTCACCCCAAGCCCAGGTTTTCCTTCACTACAAGATATAGACCTTATAGCGACGTTTAAAGCGACGAAAATACAAACAACAAAACTTACCCCCGTCATCGCAAAAAGCGTTGTTATTGACGACGCTATAGAATCATCGCTATATGCGTCGCATTTGGCATCGCTATATGCGTCGCAAATATAGCGACGATTGCAGAGTATTTGTGACGCTCATAGCGACGACAATAGCGACACGTGCAGTAAATTTGCGACGCAAATAGCGACGATAATAGAGAAAAAAAAATTTTTGTGGCAGGGTAGCTGTGTGTTGTATGAGAGCCATACAAAATAGTTTCTGCACTGCTGCATACAAAGCGTTTGCAAACAAAAAGAATGTATACTGAAATCATAAAACTGATACATGAAATAAATACATGATATCACATAAAATGCAATTGGTACAATCATGAAACAATATTACTAATACATAGAAAATGTCTACATAGATCGGGCGACTAAAAACTAAAGGTGTGTGAGCTCTAAGGATCTAAGGGCGAGCTACAAATCCTCGTCCCCCGAAAGCTCTTCCCGCTGCAAAGGAGCATCAAACGGATTTTGCAGAAAAAGAAACAACATATACCATACAATAATGCATTCAAATATCTCATGGTAACTACGGACAAGAAAGATGAGTGACTTACAGGGCCGCCGTGTCTATACAATCGGTCGATCAATGCCCTGAGACCGTGCCTCTCTGCATATCGAGTCTCAAGGCCTTGCGGATCGCGATTTGTAATGGAGTGCTGCAAAGAAAACAAAATGCTAACTGCTAGAAACATGATTGTCAGTACAAAGAATATCTCAAAAAAATAAATAAGCAAAACAAAAGAGAAACTTACAAAGTCCTCTAAATATGTCCTGTGGCCGCCACTTCCAAGATGATGTACCGATCCGGCCTCGATTCGTGCCCTCGCCGCCTCCCGCTGCTGACTCCAACGTCCTGGCGAATTTGTAGCCTCCTCCCTCAGTCGGCGCCAGTCGTCTGCATCTAACCACTCGGGCTTTGGAGCCCCACTCTTGATTGCCTTGCGTGCGTCGGATCGTCTATGTGACATGTATGCACGCATGCAATCCATCATCCAGCCGTAGAGAATCTATCCACTGCGGCTGGCACCGGGAACTCCTCGTGCAAGGATGCTACTATGTACTCCTTGCTCCCCTCCGGTATGTTCCTCCAATGATCCAGGATGTTGTGCCGAAAAACTTGTTGGCACAACTCCCTCATACAAGCCATCACCCTCCTCCCCTCATCATTCATGATGATGGCTCCTGACCTGCCATCCACTAGGTATCCATAACCCCTAGGAGTATGCCTAAGATGGGCCCTCTCCCATCTCCGTCCACGCTCCTGGGCATATCCAGGAGACCCCTGTACATCCGATGTACCGACGGGGGTACCCTCTCCCGGAGTGCCACTCAAAGGGGTGCCACCAAAAGGAGTGCCACTAAAAGACGTGCCATCTGCCGACGGCTGCGCAAAAGCCGGAGTAACTGGAGTGGACATCCCCATAGGTGTGACAAATCCTGGAGGTGACGCAGCTCCAGCTGAACGACGAGACGGAGACACCGCGTCCATGTCTCCACAGCAGCACCCCCCTGATCCTCCTGCAGTCGCAGTCCCTCCCTCCGGCCCAAGTCACGAGCGTCGAGATCGTCTGCTCGAAGCTGAAGCATCTGATCGCGCTGAAGCTGATCTAGCTGAAGCTGATCTAGCAGAGCGCCTTGACGAAGAACGAGACAGCTCCTGATCTGCCATCTCTCTGAATCTCGCGAGCTGATATGGAGACATGCGTGCCATCATGTCCTGAAACTCCTCATCGCTCATCCCTCGACTCATCCTGAAAATGTTGATACCTGCACAGATAAAAAATGATGTTAGAATAATCAATTTAAACTATACAAAGCACATTAATATAAATCATTTTTGAAAAATCCCTCTTAAAATGCATATCTTATCTATCTTTATGGAAGATCTAAACAACGAGTTGAGTAATACAATTCTCCAAGAATGAAGTATTCTATGGTCCCATGTTAATCTCCTGACAGAACTCTGCATACACTGGAAGGTCGATAGACATGTCACCACAAAAGAACGAGTTTGCCTGATTCTCAAAAAATTCTACGACTTCTGTATTTCCATCATTGTTAGCCGATGCGGGCTCCAAGCTTGCGGTGGCCTCCACCCCTTGTAATTTCGATCCCTCTATTTGCATATTTTCTTCATCTATGCCTGGAACATCGCTTTGATTGTATACTCTCGCACCTCGAGGAGTTGAAGGTATAACATACCACCATCGAGGTTGTCGGGGGTTTGGATAGAAGATTACCTGTTCACAAACACTTACAAAGCGACTTCAAACCATTGTGACATAAACCATGTCGTATTACAATTAGCAAGTAAATGACTATTTGTACCTGTTCACAATGGGCCGGCAACACAAAGGTGTCGCGCAAATCCATCCATTTTTTTTCGGAATCTATTTCGAGAAATCCAGATGGACCTCGTCAAACTGTTGCTCCAGCTCCTCCAAGTACCACTTTGAACCATTGCACATCGAATATTATCATGGAGAAGCTACGGTAATCCACCGTAATAATACTTTGCAAGTTCCCAAAATACTTCATCTCATCCACAACCGTATTCGGATCCGTTGCTCATCGCCGGCTCTCTTGCTTAAACCTTGCCATGACACCACAGTCCATTGTGGAGCGCATTTGGTCAATACGCTCCACCCGAAAATGCCGTCCCCGCGACCACGCTGCACTATATATTTTGTACTGCACATTGAAACACTCAAATTAGATGTAGCAAGTAAATTTAGATACGACACATTCTAAACCCCTCATTACCTTTGGACTACATCCCTTCGAGAACTCCCACTCCTCCATTGAGACCTCTGTCCCTTCGTTGGATGCTGCGGTCAAGGCTCCATGCAACCATCGTGTTGACATAAACTGCGGAATCTCCTCCATGCCTTCGGGATATCGAATCAGTCGGTGACGCGTACTGCGTCGAAATTCAGCTCGCGCTTCCTCTCGATCTTGCCTTGCAATCTGGTACTTGGCGAGCCACATCTCCATGGAGGCATGGTGCAACATACAAAAGCGATTCACCTCCTCTTCCATTGAGGCATCCATTCTTTTTTCTACCCCATTTCCAACCACCACATCTCCAGTCAGCCTATCATCATCCTTCAGCGTCCATAGCATTTCATTGTCTGGTTCCACTGTTGGTAGCCATTGTGAGATATGCACTAACGCCTCTGACACCAACCAACCTTCTGCCATGCTACCTTCCGGACGAGCTCGTTGTCGCACAAAGCCTTTCAGGGTTTTCATGAAGCGCTCCAAGAAGAACATCCATCGCGTATGGACAGGTCCAGCAATCTCCACTTCGTCCACAAGATGCACAAGAAGGTGAACTTGTATCGTGAGCATGCTAGTGGGCAAGTATTTCTCAAAGAGACAAACCGTCTCAACTGCTCCCCACCTTGCGGATTCAATAGAGGACATCTTAATCTCTTTCTGTGAGATCCATTGCACCAAAGTCGACAACTTGTAAATGGCCCCGCGAATTTCTGGAGTTAGGCATCCCGCGATCGCGATCGGTAGGACAAACTGCCACAAATGAGAAAGCATTAAGAATAATGGTCACTTTTCAAATTTCAAAATGTCCACGCTAATTAAAATCCATTCTGTTCACAAACCTGACATATCTTATGCCAATCATGGGATTTTAGCCCAGACATTTGGTCATCTTTAGAAAATGCGGACCTGAGAGAACGCATCATACCCGTCGGAGTGCGGATAGACTTGATTACTTGCTTCACAATGTGCTCTTCTTTGGTAGACAAAACCCAGGGAGCGCGAGGAAGCTGCACTCCCCCTTCAGCACTCGACTGTGGCCAAAGCGCCTCCATCTTACCTACCTCCTTTAAATCCATTCGTGACCCTATAGTGTCTCTCTTTCCTATGATGTGGTCCCATAGCAAGCTGCCCACATTTTTGAAAATATGCATGGGATCTAACAAGTGGTTGACCTGTAAGTGGGTCCAATATGGCAACTCGTAGAAAACTAAGAACCGTCGCATTCCATTTGGATGTGATTCCGGGTTTACCATTTTCAGCTCGTACCAGCTTGCAGCGTTCATACGTGCTGGAGGTCGTCCAAGAAAACCTTCCCTGAGTTCATGATCCTCCGGCAAGAAAGCGGCGTGTCCTTGATATACCATCTTCTTCATGGTTCGTGACCTTCGGGAGTCTAACTGTGGCCCACAAATGGACATGCATGATAACCTGAGGTAACGAGACCTGCAAGGCGATCCACGACCTAGTGAATACTTGATTGAATGAAATAAAATATAGATATTACCAGCGAAGAACAAAGGTCTGCTCACCTGAGCACTCTCCCAATCCCGGAAAGTCATGCATCGTCCACATGAGAATGGCTCGAATGTTGGCTGACCGCCGACCATCGCGCCTGCTCATATCTTGCACCGTGACCCCCTCCTCCCAAAAAATCTTAAGCTCATCGACTAATGGACGAAGATACACGTCCATATTTTTTACTTTGTAGCGGCCCGGGACGAGCAAGCTAAGGATGAGATGTCCTTTCTTCGTAGAAAGCCATGGAGGAATGTTGTAGTTGACAAGCACTATAGGCCACACACTGTAAGAAGTTGAGCGCAGACCAAATGGGTTCACACCATCCATGGCGAGACCGAGCCGAAGATTCCTTGGCTCTCGCGCAAAGCCTGGGAAGGTAGAGTCAATGTGGCTCCATGCGCGCGAATCTGCTGATATTCGTCGCATTCCATCCGTGGACCTATTCTGCACATGCCACATTGTCAAGCTTGCCATGGCAGACGTGCGAAACATGTGGTTTATGCGGGGGATGAGCGGAAAGTGTCTGAGAACTTTTTGAGGGATGGACTACCCTTGCAAGTCCTGTCGATACCTATGAGCACCACACTCTGGACATGTCTCCATAGTCTCGTATTCATCTCGAAATAATATGCAGTCGTTGATACATGCATGGATGTTATTGTAGTCCATGCCAAGCTTCCGTAAAACATGTCGTGCATCATTATAAGACTCAGGCATGGTGTTTGCAGGTGGCAATATATGATATTTCAATAACCTGAAAAAAATCATAAAAAACCTTGAAAAAACACAAATGTTTACAATAATACTGTTTTTAAAAAAAACAATGAAGTCTGTGTGCAAGGTACCTGAATAACTCAGTCACACTCATATCGCTCCAACCGTATTTTTCTTGCACACTTAAGAGTGCAAGCAATGTCTTCAACCGAGATACTCGGCACCCATCATATAATGGTATGGATGCTTCCTCTCTGAGCGGGTCAGATGTCTCAACATCCATGGGAATCAATGCATCGATCATTGTCTCCATCTCAGGCTCCAAGATTGTAGGCAAGTCGGGAAGGTTGTCTGTCTCCTCTGGCATTGATGGTATAGATGGGCCTTGCGAGTGGTCGATTGGCTCCTGCAATCCATCCATCGCACGTCCACGAACTCTTCTAATTGGCCGCAAAGGGTGCACTCCCCCTTGGGTCGAGACATCGCCCCCCTCGATACAAAATTTGCCAACAAGACCCAATCTTATTGTGTATGGTTTTCAATTAGCTTGAGAGTACAATGCATGAAAAATGCTAGCTTCAAATTACCGTTTGCTGAAAATCCGCAATCGCCTGATCAATGATCTCAGATTGAAACTCGCCAAATGGTCGTACGTGTTCTATAGACAATCGGCGTTTTCGTCTAATTGCCAACTTGCATTGAGAGCAATGACATGGGACACGCTGATTAAGATACGTCTTGCGGTCTTGAACAATAAGACCTTCTTTGTTTGCCATCTTATCTACATTACAGCAAACGAGGCTTAAATGGATAGCTTTATGGAGATGTACGTCAAGTTGCAAGTTGACCATAAACCTTACATTGTATATAGTAGTCGAGAGATTTTCCGATGTTATATCTCGGCCTTGTATTATGCTCAACGATTTGTTTGTCCCGGTAGATAATTATTTGTTATATCTCAGCTTTGAGTATAAGTAATCCATTTTAAAATTAATGCGCGCCATCTATGAAATTTTATAACTATAGTAATAAAATTTATTTCAATCAATTCTACTCATAGTCATAAGACCTGAGAGAAATTATCCTATACTCAATTTAAGGGTTTATTCTTCTATAACAATAATTTTGGGTTCATTTTGATGAAGTACGTGGCCCATGGCAAAGCACATTGCATACCATTATCAATAAGTCTATTATCTTAAATTTCCTTCCCCTCCCTCTCCCTCTCTTTCTCTCTCTCTCCCTCTCTTTCTCTCTTTCTCTCACCCTCACCCTCTCCCTCTCGTTCTCTTTCTCTCCCTCTCTCATTTCCTTCCCCTCCCTCTCCCTCTCCCTCTCCCTCTCTTTCTCTTTTTCTCCCTCTCCATCTCTATCTCTCCTTCTCTCTCATTTCCTAAACAAGCAAAAAATAAAGTGATTTAAACATCCTCCAAGCAAAAGGGAGAGGGAGAGATACAATGCACTTTCCCTCTCTTTCTCTTTCTATCCCTCTCTCATTTCCTTCCCCTTCCTCTCCCTCTCGCTCTCTTTCTCTCTCATTTCCTCTCCTAAACAAGCAAAAAATAAAGTGATTCAAATATTAAACAAGCAAAAGGGAGAGGGAGAGAGAGAATGCACTCTCCCTCCTTCTCCCTCTCTTTCTCTTTCTCTCCCTCTCTTATTTCCTCCCCCTCCCTCTCCCTCTCCATCTATTTCTATTTCTCTTTCTCTTTCTCTTTCTTTCCCTCTCCCTCTCCCTCTCTTTCTCTCTTACTCTCTCGTTTCCTCTCCTAAACAAGCAAAAAAGAAAGTAATTTAAACATTAAACAAGCAAAAGGGAGAGAGAGAGAGAATGCACTCTCCCTCTCTTTCTCTCCCTCTCCCTCTCCCTCTCTTTCTCCCTCTCTTTCTCTCCCTCTCTCTCCCTCTCCCTCTCCTTCTCTTTCATTTCCTCTCCTAAACAAATAAAAGAGAATGATTTAAACCTTCAACAAGCAAAAGAAAGAGAGAGGAAGACTCACCAATGAGATATGGCGAGCGTGGGCGGCTTCTCTTTGCAACGAGGGCTCCTCCTCTCCTTCGCGAACAACAGCGGTGGCGGCGGCGGCGGCAGCGGCGGCAGCAAGTCTCTTCCTCTTCTTCTCTCACAAAGCCTTCGCTCTCTCCCTCGCTCTCGCTCTCAAAAGGCGAAGAAAAGAAAATGAAAATGGCGCTCTGGTTTCGGCCGCGCTTTTTTTCCCTGCGGCGTCGCAACTGGCGTCGCTATTTGCGATAGCGACGCCGATATCCGCCGTCGCTAATCGGTGTCGCTAATTGCCCAATTCCTTGTAGTGCTTCCTAATTTTTATTTAATATTGTTTTAATTCAATCATGCAATGTTAATTGTTAGAAATAGGATATATTTTTGTCCTAGATGTTCACAACGGAGGAACTTAGTCATCAATACTTTTAAATGAAACATGCAAATTAAAGAAAGCATAAAAACATTTCTAGCAAATAGCTTTATGCATTGAAATGAATTATAAACTATATTATTGTCCATTAAAGTAGTATACTTCGTTTAAGCCTAGATGTATAAACTGCATATCACACTATTAATCCATATCCTCTTTGCAATGAATCATCATGGAAAGTGCAAAGCATGAAATGATTCTTACAATGCATAAATGTAGGAAATTATCGTTTGTCAACTGCATAAATTATCAAGGAAAAGGTTGCTTGTTTAGCATGAATTTTGTTCGCAAAGTTATAGGAAGATTAGTTGGGATTAACCTAACCTACGCCTGGCCTTAATCGATAAGTTAAGGTTGAAAAAATTAATTTACACATAGACAATGAGTCATGTGAAAATGATCACGTAATTATTTTCTAGAGTTAACCAAATTGGTATAAACCTAAAACACCTAAACCGCGGAGTACTCGTTTAGAAAGAGTTGAATTCCAAGAAATTCACTAGGAAATTAACACGTGACCTAATCGTTACGTATCGCTAAAACTGAAACTCCTATACCTTAAATACTTGCCCACACTGATGTTGAGATATCGAGCTCCACTCGTGATATGCCAGGGTGACCGTTGTGTATTTATGTCACCGACTTGTTAGCTGTAGATGCGGTTGGTACACCGCCCATGAATAATAGCTACATGACAGCCATCCTTATCTACTCTAGTTTGTGGCTCAGTTAAGATGCCACCTTAGTTAGTTGAGTTTGGTTTGAGACCCATATATAGGGTTCTTCTATTTCTATGTACTAGAGTTCTTTAAGAAGAGGAAAACTGTTTTCAGCCTCCACATGTGCGTGTATTCCCCCGTTGTGCAAGCAAGAAAGCTACAAGTGAGACTCCTTCCTTCTCTCCCACAATCTTGACATGGTATCAGAGCCTTGTTCGTGGTAAGGAGCTCAAGAAAGAAAACCAAGTTCGCGGTGTTCTGGTAAGAGGACCAGTGTTGCTTTCATTTTTCTGTTTTCGGAGCAAGTCTCTACAGGTAGTACAGCCGGAAAGTGCAAGAGTGTATTGTTTGAGATTGAGACGCCCTTCGCGGTGTAGCAAGAGGGCAGTATATGTTGCGGGAAAGGGCTTTAGCCCTTGGTTGCTCTGTTTTTTTTATTTGAGGCCATTTCGGGGCCTATTTTGGAGGCGGAAGTTTTCTGCACGCACTCAAGAAAAGGCCCTGTTTTATGCTATGCGACCACTGTTCTACAGGTCGGTGAAAAGTTACTGTAGAAATTGCATCGTATGCCTGTGCGCAGAGACATTGGGAGTTACAAAATCATCCTTGTTGCCTGTTGATGCAAAATCGTCACTAGGAAGTGATTATGTGGTCAAATACCACTTTCGTCAGTTTTGCAGATTTGCCCTTGTGAGGCTGAAGCTGTGTTTTTTGCAGTGACAGAATTCTTTGCAGTGTTCTGTAATGGCATGTGATTCTCTTTCACAGATTGTCACTGAGAATCTTGACAAGAACAACTTCCAAGCATAGAAGTTTAGAATGACGAATTTCCTTATGGGAAAAGGATATTGGGAATTCGTTGCAGGAAATGAAGAAGAATCAGTTCTTCTTGATGTTCCCAATCAACAGCAAATGCAGGCATTTAAAGCATGGCATGAGAGAGCTAGGAAAGTTATGTACTGGCTGTCTATCAGCATTTCAGACTCTATGATTGTGCATATTCAGGATGCAAGTACGCCAAAGGAGGCATGGGATACTCTATCAAAAATGTATAGCACAAATACACAAGCCAGGAAAATGCAACTCAAGCAAGAGTTGCACAATGTGCAAAGAGAAAGTATGAGCATCAATGACTACCACATGAAGGTGAAGAAGATTGCAGATGCACTTGCTTCCATTGGGTCGCCAGTGGAAGATGATGATTTAGTTTCTGTGTCCTTGAATGGTCTAGGAAAGGATTATGCACAGTTCCGAACATCGATTTTTGTTCGTGAAAGATTTCCTGATTTTGAGGAGTTGATTGCTCTTCTAATTTCTGAGGAGCAGAGAAATGGTGGTGCATCTTCTTCAGGAGGAACTTCAAAAGAAGTTGTCTTCTACTCAAATGCTGGAAGAGGTAGAGGCAAAGGTAGAGGAGGCCAATATGGAGGCCGTGGTAGAAATCAAAATATGTAGCAAACTCAAGAAAACCAGTCCTTTGGAGGAGGACGTGGTAACTCTAGAGGCAGGGGGAGCCAAAGAGGTCGTGGTGGATGGCAAAGAGGCCAAAATGCAAACAGCAATGTTGAATGCTACTACTGTGGTAAAATGGGTCATATGACTAAAGACTGCTATAAAAAGTAGAATGACATCATGAATAGAAAATTGCAACAAGAGAATTATGCATCTTCTAGTAGCCAGGGTGATGACAGAAATGAGCATTTGTTTATGGTGCAGCACATTACCAATTCTGTGACAAGTGCAGACGAAAGCAACGATGTGTGGTATGTTGACTCATGTGCATCAAACCACATGACAGGCCATGCAGAATGGATGCAGGATGCAAGGAAAATGGAAAAACCAGGATTTGTGGAGACTCGTGATCATACTGCACATCCTATTGTGTAGATTGGAAAAATTCCTTTGTCTATGCAGGATGGGAAAAAGAAATACCTGTCGGATGTATTTCATGTCCCGAATATCACCAAGAACCTGGTTTCTGTTTGTCAAATGGTTGAGCAGGGCTTGCAGGTCAGATTTAATTCTCATGGATGCTTTGTTGAGGATATGAAAAATAAAGGTCGCTTGATAGCAAAAGGAAAGAAGAAGGGCAGAATGTTTACGTTGGATGCAGACATGCCTGAATTGAGTGCATCAATGTTTGCACATGGGACCGGTGTAGTTGCAGATATTGATATCTGGCATAAACGCATTGGTCATGTTAATGTACAGCGACTTAAATCAATGCAAGCCCAAAATATTGTTGCAGGATTGCCTAAATTCAAGGTTGTAGAAATGCATAAGGTATGTGAAGCCTGTCAGTTTGGAAAACAGGCAAGGAAACCATTTCCTAGACATGTTCAAGAGAGTAAGAAGCCATTGGAATTAATCCACTCTGATGTGTGGACTACTAAAGCTGCATCTCTTGGAGGCTGTCATTATTTTGTCACTTTTATTGATGACTATAGCAAAAAAGTTTGGGTGTATTTTATGAAAAAGAAAAGTGAAGTTTTTGGGCATTTCAAAACTCTTAAAGCTATGGTTGAAAAAGAAACAGGCCTGCAAATAAAATGCCTAAGGTCAGATGGAGGGGGAGAGTACCTGTCAAATGAGTTTGCAAGGTTCTTGCAAGAGTATGGCATAAAGCAGCAATATTCATGCAGTCATACCCCACAACAAAATGGAATTGCAGAAAGGAAAAACATGCATATTGGAGAGGTATCTCGTGCCATGCTAAACGAAAAAGACTGGCCAGATTTTTACTGGGCTGAAGCAGTTGCTACATCAGTCTACATAATGAACATGACTCCCACTACAGCAATACATGGGATGACTCCAGAGGAGAGGTATACTGGTAGGAAACCAGATATTTCTCATTTGAAGATTTTTGGTTGCATTGCTTATGTTCATGTGCCAGATGAGTTGAGATCCAAGTTGGATCCAAAAGTTGAGAAGTGCATCTTTATTGGTTACTCTCTGCAGCAGAAAGGGTATAGATACTATAACCCTTCTACTCATAAGTTTACAGTGAGCAGAGATGTTGTTTTTTATGAGATGAGTAGCTGGTATAAACCATAAATGTGATTGATAATGTAGATGCACAAAATGGTAATGCTGCACAGAATTCACAGCAGCAGTCACAAGATATTAGTGGACCTAGAGTGTCCTCTAGCAGTGGTTCACATTCTTCGCCATGGACAAGCAGATTGAGATCAGGAGAATCTTCTCAAAGCAATGCAGATAGTGGTATGCAGGTATCACGAAAAGGAAAAGAAAAGGTAGATCAGCCCATGTTTGATGTGAATGCAGGTCACTCTTATGTGGATGGTGAATCCAGTGGCTCAGAACAGAGCATTGATGATGAGTTGGGTATTTCTTCTATTGTTACACCTGGAGTAAGGAAGACCAGGGATGTTTTGAGAGCACCTGGGAGTGAACCTACTTTGTGCAGGTTTACCAGAGCTAGGTATCCTGTGGATAGGCTGAAATATGATGTCCATCTCTTTGCTCTCTCTCTCTCTCATTGTGTCTCCTACTTTCGCACACTCTCTCTCCTCCCATGCTTCAATGTCTTCTTCACTTTCTCTCCTCTCTCTCTCTAGAGACATCTCATTCCTATCTCATTTTCCCTCACTCCCTCTCACCCTATCTCATTTTCCCTTTCAATCTCTTCTCTTCTCTCCTCTCTTTTTGTTCTTCTCGTCTTGTAATGCACATAGGCATGCTTTGAATCATTTGCTCGTGTTTGCTATTTATCTAAGATATTTGTTGAATCATTTAGTTGACAAAGGATGGTACGAAGGAGAGAACGCCAAGCAAGCTAGCATGGACAGATGCAGGAGCATCGGACCCGGTGGCATCGAGGCATTAAAGGCGGGCATGATCATGGAAGCAAGGACAATGATCCGCCATCATGAGGGCTCACGTTAAATATCGGCCTGGAGCCACAGTCTCAGTGGTTATAATTAGCCGGCTGATCGATACGATCCTCTCTGCGCCACACAAACTGCAGAGATTAACAGGGCTTATAATCGCTTGTCGTACAATCCTCTAGTTGCAGACGACTATGGCAGCGGAACAAGTTGCGCCGGGGAGATGGACCACTGGGTTGTGCGACTGCTGTACAGATTTCAGCTCCTGTAAGACCATCAATCAATCACTGAGCTAAGATAATTACACAGGAGACCTAATTAATGCAAGAAGCCATTCGTTACATCGTGATGATAATGAATCATCGCACCGCATTGATTTTCATGATTAGTGCAAAAGAAGTACTCATAAAATCACTAGAAAGAGATCGCAAAGAAACATATCAGTGAGGGTGATTTATGTTAACGCTAGTAATCACGACAGTGCTTAGAGATCGTATTTGATCGAATTACAATTACTAATTTCATGCGCGTGGCCTTTGATTTTGTGGTGCTTGGGTATTTGATTGAATTAGGCTGCTGCGCCTGGTGCTGCCCCTGCGTCCTGGTGGGTCGCCTTGTAAACGTCTTGGATCGTGGACACACCTGTGAGTGAATTAACTGTCCTTATTGTATGATCAATCTAAGGTTCTTCATAATTCAAACAACCCCACGGCCCCCAATGTTTGTGTGTGATCTGTTTAAGTACATGATCCGATAAGCGAATCAATCAAGCACTGTTGATTATGCGTTGATTAATTGATCAGCTTGCTGTGCGGGTGGTTGCATCTTCTTCATCCTGCCCAGCTTCTGCCAATGTCTTTACACCTGCGGCTATCGATCCAAACTGCGACATACATTCGGTCTACCAGAGGAGCCCTGCAATGACTGCTGTGTGGACTGGTGCTGCCAGTGCTGCTCTATCGCCCAAAACTACCGCGAGCTGAAGAACCGCGGCATCGACCCCTCTCTAGGTCAGTATATTCTTCTTCTTCCCATCCATATGTAGCTTGTGGGTTGCCCCCTCATGTGGCATTCATTTCTCCCATCCGGAAAGTATGTGGAGCTTCAAAACCTAAATGATACTGATCAGCTTAGAGAAAGCAAAAGCAATAGTCGAAATAGTATATACATAAGTGCAATGCAGGCATACACATATTCAATCATATGCATAAAAATAGATGCATACAATATATGTGCAAATATAAAGACACTATCACTTGTTTCAAATGCATATATCATGGCAACTACAATATATCTATCTATCTATGTATCTGCATTATGCAAACACCAAAATCTCATTTTAGGATTGTGCTTTTGCAGGCTATGAACTTGTCAAGGGAAGACTTGATGCTCCAAACACAGAATTCCTGGCAAAATAACCCATTGTAGGGACTATGGGAGTCTTGTTGTACTGAAGATCTTGTGATGTTTCAAACTCATATTTCACTCAACATTTCTAAGTCTTCTTTCTTAATATAGTGTTCAAACTTTGTACATAGGTTTGGATTAAATTTGCACATATCTCAATCATAGTGGACTCATCAATAATTGTTAAACTAGATCAATATGTTCATGGTGAATCTAAGCAATAATAAATACAACCATTTGCACATCACCATGTCCAAGTTATCCATTAATGAAACAACTAATGTGGCTATTATGCCTATGTCCAATGACATTAAAAACATGGGTACATAGGAGAGTACACAAGAATATTCGCTCTTTGGAGAGAGAGAGAGAGAGAGAGAGAGAGAGAGAGAGAGAGAGAGAGAGAGAGAGAGAGAGATCCATTCATGCAATTATGGGTACCATGTCTTTGCACAACTAGACTAAAAGAATGGTACATTGGGTATTGCAGGTGAGCATTGTCTTGTTAAGGATTGTGTGTGCGTGTGTGTGTATACTGTGATCTTGATGAGAGAGAGAGAGAGAGATAGAGAGAGAGAGAGAGAGAGAGAGAGAGAGATGGATGATTCATTCCTATGATGTATCCATGGATTTATGGACCATCACTAACATTCATGCATGTACATCCTGTAAAATATTACATGGCGTAGGGAACAGAATCTGAGAAAGAGATAGAGAGTACACAACAGATAAGAGGAGAATCAGTAAATTCTTTAACTCCAAACCACTGATACAAAGATGGCTCTGTCCACCCGTGCGCTTCCACTATGTGAAGCTTAGATGGCGATCTAGACAGAAGATAGGTGAAGAGCTTAAGGCTAGCTGGAACAACAACTCTGACTGGGTGAAAGATAAGTGAGAGATGGCTGCGAAGGGGTTTAGCTTTTATAGCCCGCGAAGGTCGTTAGGTCGGCCGACCTACCATATGAGCTTCCACTAGTCGGCCAGGGAATATTCCAGGGAATATTCCCTTTACCATCGGGTCCCTTTTAACTCCCTTACACCGCAACTCGATGCAATACGCCTCGAGTTGCTACCAGCTTAACCACTCCATCTAACCCAAAGATTAGACCCACAACTGTCACCTTTTTGCCATCCGGTCACATAGACCTCATCTGATATACAAGTCAGGACTCAACCAATGTCCGGGCTCACATTTGGCTTCTTCTCATAATGGGGGCCTTACAACTTTGAGCACCATGGATCATTGGTAGCACCTAATGAGGGTGGGGCATTGATCATATCTAACACATCCCTCTTGGTCAACTTCTTTATTGATCACTTGAGTCAAATCTCACTATTCCTTTTAGTAAGTTATTGGTTACATACTTGGTCTTCTTGTTTCTTACACTAAAAGGAAATGCAAACATAGGTGGGAAAATAGACACATTTTTTGAACTTAAGAAAAAATGAGTGCACATGAAGTGTTTTTTATTACAAAAGAAAATCAACATGTGAAATAGTGCTATGTATGTATCATCATCCTCAAAAAGGGGTTAAGAAACAATTGATATGAATTGTCACAACAACACAATTATGTAATGGCAAGATCCATGCATGTATAAAACGATAATGTATATATTCAGAAGTTGAATTGCGATTCCCAACAACAAGGATACAACCATTGAGACAACACCTCACATGTTCCTATCCTCATGAGAATGAAGGAGATACGTAAGATGCATGGAGTATGCGAGTTATATATTGATATTAATTATGCAAATTCAAGCTGACTATTAATATGCACACTAATTGTGAGTGCAAATTCATAATCTCCATAATTGTAGTAACTTGTAATGCTAATTTCTATGATATGAACTACTTGTGATGAGATTGCACTTATTGATATTAATTATGCAAATTCAAGTTGACTATTAATATGCACACTAATTGTGAGTGCAAATTCATAATCTTCACCATTGTAGTAACTTGTAATGCTAATTTGTATGATATGAACTACTTGTGATGAGATTGCACTGGTGCATATCAACCTAGAAAGAAAGTGAACTAATTGGGTAGCATGATATGGGGTGCAAAGTAGAATATTGATTATTTATTGAGTTGCTTCAGTTTTGAGCAAGAAATAGTATATCAAACATTGAGTATCTTGCTAACCCAGGAGCTATAATGTTAATGCTCGCTAGCATTTAATTCATATAATATTCTAATATTCTAACAGAATATAAGTTGTAGTGGACCTTTGAATACTAATATTAATTTAAAAAAGGATTCAACACAAACGTATAAATCATATAATATGTTAATTATTTTATTTTTACTTTTTTATAAAGGATGTACTTGTATATAAGGGTAGAAGCACTGTTAGGTGGTATTAAAATTCCACTATTTTGGTGATGTTGAAAAGTGGTCTCAAAAGGGGTTTCTTCCTTGCCCAATTGTAAAAAGCTGGGAATCACAAATAAGTGTTAATAATGTTGATATTATGCCATGTCACACTGACATTGGTATAAAAGGAGAGAAGATGTAATTTTTCATATCTTTTTGACACATTAATACAATTACAGTCTTTCTCTCCCTTCTTGCTCACAGGTTCTATGGCTTCCCCTTCTTTCTTGTCTTTCTTTCTCTAAATCTAGTCTTTCTCTCTCCTCGTCACTCTTATTCTCTCTCTTCCTGCAATCTTTTTCTCTCCTCTGCAATCTCTCTCTCTTCTCTTTCTCTCTCCCTGGTTCTATCTCTGACAAGTGGTATCAGAGCTTGAGTCTTTGATCCATTATTTTCTTCCATTTTCAGTCCCATTTTCCTATTTCAAAACTAATTTCAGACAAAAATGGTACAAGACAGTGACTAGTGGAGTGTTGCAGGACATCTACAGTTAGCAAGAGACTACATCTGGAGATATCCAAGGTCAGATATGGGGGGTAAAGGCTTAAATGGCTGGACGTCATCAAATTTCATGCAAAAATGGAGCATGGGGCAAAGAATCCTTACTGCATGAGCTTCAGGAGGAGTACCATGGTTGAGGTGTGTTGCTGATTACCAGCCAGGAACAACCCGAAAAATGCGCCAAAATTTGCGCTGAATTCCCTGCTCTCTCCTCCCTGCTCAGCTTGCTCCACATCCTCAACCATTGATCTCAGCTCTTAAAGGATTCATCAAGCACTTGTTGGCAATAATCTTCAGCCTCTGAAGCATTCTGATCAGTCATTCTCTTGCTCAAACCCTAATACACAGCAAGGCAGCCATAGCCACAGACATGGAAGCTCAAATTTCTCAAAATTTTGGACCTTCCCGACCTCGAAAGCTTCTCTAAAGCTAAGTACAAGCTGGATAGACTCCAAGATTGAAGACATTGAAGAGATTTCAGCTCGTGCTTGACATTGGAGCTCAAATGGAAGGATTATTTTGGGGCATTTCATCAAGGAGCTTGAATCTTTGAGGTTCAAGTGTTCAAGCAAGGCTGGAGCATTGATTCTTCAAGGATTTCATCATATTGAAGTTCGTATGGACTGATTTTATGGAGATTTCAAGCTTTATGATGGATTTATGATGGATTATGAAGAACTTTTGCATCAACGGGGTTGAAGCTGACATCCATCATATTCTTCAAGCTTAATGGAGGTATTTCCCTTTTACTAATCTCTGAAATCTCTCAATAATCCTATTGCTAATGGATTTTCCACTTGTTGATGGGAGGTTATTGATCAATTAATTCACTGGATTGATCAATAGATCAGAGATTAGTGTTAATTTTCCTCAATTTCAACCTATTTCATTGAATTCCATTTTGATTCAAACTATTACTCATCATAGGTATCATTTGATCAGCTTGATGCATAACCTTGATTTGTTTTGTTGAATTTCTCTCACCCAAGCTGAAATATTGTAAAAGGGTAAGTACTAGCAATCAGTGAGTCACTGAATTGCATAGGTAAGACCCTTCTCCCATCTCAATTTTTTCTAATCCCAATCAATTGCATCTCATGAAAGGCTGAATGAATATTTCTGAATTGCATATCATGCTGATTGCTTAGCACACTAGCCTCTGCCATGTTGATATTCCCACCGAGGAAAAAGGTGGATGCCGGGGGAGATAGTGGGACAAAAGAGAGGTGACCCTCCCTCACTATCGAAGATCCCGAAGGGGTGCAACCAACCGACCCGGGGGGAACTTTGCCCACCTCCCGGTGATTCGGAGCCCATGTAGGGAGCCTGTCATACCTTTTTATCCCTCACACAGGTACAGTGAGTGGAGGATTGAAGATTGAAGACTTTCCAAGGACTCAAATACCTACAGGACCAAAACAGGGTAAAACAGGGAATTTACAGGTCACTTACAGGGTATTTACAGGTGGTTACAGGTACACCCTTCATTGCTGAAGCACAGGTGCAGGTACTATAGGGTACCCTCAGGTCCTATATACCCTTTTGCAGGGTTTGGTAGCCATTTGGGGTTATTATCTTGCATTACAGGGTCAAAACAGGGCACTTACAGGACTAGACAGGTTGCAGGACTGGACAGTTCAGACTCTGAAATCCAGCTACAGAATTTTCTGCCCTAAACCTGTTATAGCGTGCTATAGCTCTTCTTGAAGAGGGCATTGCTAGCTTCAATTCGCACAAAAAATTTCTGAAATCGGAGCTTCCTAGCCAAAGTTATAGCCGTTTTCCTGACAGGGGGTACTGCAGGACTGCACTAGTATGGCAGGACATAAAGGCAAAAATAAGGTCCAGGAGGATTATGCTCAGCAAATCAGGGATTCCATGATGGATAGCACACTTCAAGAGAACCCTGAAGAGCTTCAAAAAGAAGGATAAATCAGTATACTCACTGATACTTTGTGTGCCCATGAACAAAGACATAGGGAACAACATGAGGCCATTTTGTCAAGAATGGAGCATATGGTTTTATCTACTGATCAAACGAAGTCTTCCATTGATAAGTTGGTGGATTCAACTACTCAAACCAAGGCTTCTATTGATAAGTTAGTAGAATCTAATGCTCAACTTATGGCACAATTTTCTCAATTAATGCAGTTGCAAATGGGATCAAGAGAAGCCAATGAGAGGGCTTGTTCAAACAGTGGCTTTTCAGTCCCACTTCAGCCATCCAACCAAAATGGTCATGAAAATGGGATCATTGGAAGAAGAGGCATTCCAAATAGTCAGTATGAAGTAGGAGAAGCTTCACAAAGGCATGATGACTATTTGGGCAGTTTGAATGGGGCCAATACTCAAGCTTTTGGACTGCATACTCAAAATTCCAGGGGTACTTTACCAACAGGAAGATTACATGGTAATTCTCAGCCACCTGTTGGAAGATTTCACTCTCAATTTGGAGGTTCTGTACTTGGAAATCCTGATCAGCCAATTTTGGGACAGCAACCCTTTCATGAAAGAGAATTCAAGGACAAAATTGTTTTAGCCAAATTTAATGGCCAGTCATCTTCACCATCAGAATTAGAGGAATGGACCTCTAAGATGGAGTCTTACTTTGATATATACCCTAAAACTGATGATATGAAGATTCACTTTGCTTCCTTGCATCTAGAAGGATTTGCCCATACTTGGTGGAGGTATATTAAGAAAGAGAATGTACTTATTGAGAATTGGGAAGCTTTCAAGGCACTTATGGCTGAAGTCTTTGTTTCGCCTCTTGAGAAAGAGAAGTTAGCACGGAGATGGTATGGTTTGGAATAAAGGGGCCTAAGTGTAAGAGAGTATACAAACCAATTCCTCAACTTGACCATGTATGTGGAAAGCATCAGTGATGAGGCCAAGCTTCACAAGTTTATGTATGGTTTGGAGCCATCTTTGTCAGCTGATGTTATGGCGCAAAATCCTACTTCACTTTTCAAGGCTATTGAGCTTGCGGAGCACTATGGAAGAAAGTATAGGAAAGAGTCTTCATTTCAGCCAAGTTATGGACAGCCAAGGACTGTTTTAAAGCAGGGACAAGTTGGTAACATTTATGGCAGCAATCATGTGCCTAGTGGGAGCTTATGGGTACCAACTTATCCTCCATTCAATGCTTCTAGGTCTCAAAGTAATTTCAGGACATCAAACAGTCCAAAGGTTGAATTTAAGCAGGGTGACAACAAGCCTAAGTCCATTTCAGCTAATACAAATCCCAAATCTATTCCCATGGATCTTTACAAGGAAAGGAAGGACAAGGGCTTATGCTTCAAGTGTGGAGAAAAGTATACTCCTGATCATGCTTCAAAGTGTGTATACAAAAATGTCAAGCCAAAGCTTCAGAGTATGCTAGTTTTTGAGGACTTTGAATATGACATAGATGAAGTTAATGCAGTGGCAATCAATGCTGAAAATGAAGATTTTGAGGAGGATGTTGGACAGGAGTACTTTTATGATCCAGCTAACTCTTTTCCATTTGATCCAGGTGGAGATGCTCCGTTTGGAGACTTATCTTTGCCATTTTTGTTATGATGTCCAAACCTCACAGGATTCTTGGTTACACCTGGCTGAGTTTGCTTACAACAATTCCACTCATGCGAGCATAGGAGTTTCACCCTTTGAGGCTTTGTATGGTTACAAGGTGCCCTTATCCACAGCCATCTTTAATGAAAAGATCAATCCTCATGGGAAGGAAGAGTTGGAAAGAATGCAGACCCTTCTTCAGCAATGTAAGGTGAATCTAAGGAAGGCTCAAGATCAAATGAAGATGTATGCTGATGAGAAGAGGAGGCCTTTAGAGTTTCAAGAAGGAGAGCTGGTTTTGTTGAAGGTGCCCAAATCCAAGTACTCTACGTTGAAAGATGGATCCAGTAATAAGCTTGCCCACAGGTTTTATGGCCCTTACAGGATCCTTAAGCGGATTGGAGATTTGGCATACAAACTAGAGCTTCCCTCTTCTACAAAGATTCATTATGTCTTCCATGTTAGTCAGCTCAGGCCCTATTATGGTGATCCAATGGATATAGTTGATGAGCTGCCACCTATTGATGAAGATGGTCTTGTTCAGTACATCCCAGAGGCTGTTATAGGTCAGTGCGAAAAGAAGCTTCGCTCACGTTCTATTGTGGAATATTTGATCAAATGGAGAGGTTTACCTTTTGAAGAGGCTTCTTGGAGACCTGATTCTATATTGGATGAGTATCCATACTTGAGGGAGACATTGGTGGCTGAAGCCTATTGCTTATGGAGCTAGTATTGATGCAGACTGGTTCAGGACAGCACGTTGTTTTAGAACAGTTTTTATTGTACCTAATTTTTAGAATTAAGCTATCTATATGGGCTAAGTACTCTTCAAGAGCTTCGTTTTGATATATGCTACATCTCATTTGGACACTTCTATCAAAAGTTATGGCAGATTTGGTCCAGCAGGGACTGTTTATTTAGCAAGCTGTCTACTTTGTTCTGGGACTATTTGTTGAAGACTTTATGGCTCCATTTGCTTCTGAAGTATTTCAAATCATGTGTATAGTTGGGCCTTACTTCTGTTCTTCAAATTTAGCTCTTGTAATGGTCATTCTTCATTCATTTCCCATTTGAAAAGCTGTAAAACAGAGTAGTACTCTGTTCTATCCATCTCCTTTCTAGTTGTTTCTAGGTTTGTTTTTTAGGACAAAAACTTTTGGGAAGGGATGGATTGTAAGAAGCTAGGAATAACAAATAAGTGTTAATAATGTTGATATTATGCCATGTCACATTGACATTGGTATAAAAGGAGAGAAGATGTAATTTTTCATATCTTTTTGACACATTAATACAATTACAGTCTTTCTCTCCCTTCTTGCTCACAGCTTCTATGGCTTCCCCTTCTTTCTTGTCTTTCTCTCTCTAAATCTAGTCTTTCTCTCTCCTCGTCACTCTTATTCTCTCTCTTCCTGCAGTCTTTTTCTCTCCTCTACAGTCTCTCTCTCTCCTCTTTCTCTCTCCCTGGTTCTCTCTCTGACACCAATGGATTTTATAAATGATTTAATTGGATAAAATATGGCACTATGAGTTACTCATGGCATGCAAAGATGGACACTTGGAATGATTGTTGGTTAAGGTAGTTTTAGTACCCCCCCACACCTCCAATTGAAATGACCTCATGCATGTGTCCACCATCTTCTATCCCTCATTCTTGCTGGATTGGAGTTGCATTCTCGATGCCCTATGTTTAAGCTATTTCCTCCCCCCTCCCCCGACTGTGTGTACTATGTCATTACCAATAACAAACATTTGTCTACATTCTGTTCATACATGCAATAGAGCTCGCTTTTGAAAGCCCTCATCACCCTATGCATGCCAGTAGTAGAGTTTGCTTCTGAGCTCTTTTCTCCCACCCTGTCACCTCCCCCCCATAGACATTTTTCTTGGCTCTGTTCATGCCTATAATAGAGCTCACTTTTGAAAGCCATCATCACCATGTGTGTGCTAGTAGCAAAGTTTGCTACTAAGCTCTTCCCCCCCGGTCCAATGAACCTTGGTAGCTCTAGCAAGGCTACCTCTAAAGGCAAGAGGACTGAGTCCTTATTAGGTAAATCTTTGTTGGGATGTGAAACTTCAATATGTTAGCTACCTTGAATATGTTGATTCTAGTTTGTTCATAAATCATTTTTCCTGGATTTGCATGACGTTGATATCGCATTTACAAGTCTCAGATGGAGGGGGACATGTCAGCCAAAACTTCGAGTATCTACACTTGCCTCAGTTTTGCTACACATCAAAGGAGTTGCATGAGGTCTATGTGCTAAGCTTGTCCAACATGCTCCCCCAGCAAAAGTGCCAACCATTTTAGAGCAGGATTGGCTGTCAGTTTTCAAGGAGGTCAGTCATTGCAGCTCCAAGCTCTACTTCAATATGTTGAGACTAGACTTTGTGGATGAGTACGACCTCCTTTATCACAAGGTCTACCAGGGCACATCGAGTAACAATGAGCTCCCCACAAATTTCACAAAGTACTTTATGTGGGAGCAATGTCCATCAAAGGACAATCTAAGAGAGCATATGATCACTTGGGGAAATCTAGGGCCAATGTACCTTGGCTAATCTATACAAGCCAAGATAGTCTAGATAGAAAGTTAGAGAACTGGTTGAAGGCAAATGGTGCATCAAGCGTTGCTCCCAATGAAACATCTAATAAGACAAATGTGGAAGATGGGAAAGACCCTTTTTGCATGTCAACTCCAGTGTCCAATCGAATGTCATCTGTGTTAATGCACTCTTTGCAACCAACTGGTATCAATGCTATGTATCAAAGGGCCAAAAGTGCAAAAGAGGACACACATGAGGTTTTTAGTGTTACAAATTAGCCTATGATGAGAGAAGAGAGGATCTTCTTTGTCAAGAAGGTGCAAGTGCTGCCGACAAAGATGATGATCATAGAATTGGAGGCCTTGAAGATATAGATAAAAAACCTCCTACAATGCCCTTTGCTAAATACTTTGCAAGTAGAACACTTGTAGGGCTGCATCGAAGCTTGTGAGAAGGCAATAGAGTATTGCAGTGTGAATGCAAATGAAGGCTCCTTGAACAAGCAACCCATGGAAGTAGTGCAAGTGAATTTCTCTACTCCAAATATTTGTGTATGTCAAATTCATTTTCTTTGTGGTAAATGCACTTTCTAAAGGCACAAAAGTACTTTTTAAATGCCAAAATAATTTACACACTAGGCCATAAGCACTTTGGTTGGTTTACAATCAAAATTTTGGGAAGAAGAGCACTTTATGTACCTTTTAAACATGTTTTCATGGCAAATAAGCACTTTCTATTGAGTGGAAGTATTTTCTCCCAGGAAGGAGACAACCTATCAAACTCCTTAGAGCTTTTATATTGGGCTAGAAACACTTTGGATAAGGAAAAGCTCTTTTTACAACCCTTTCTGTGCATTAGACCATAGCACTTTGTATGGGACAAAAGAAATTTCTTAGAAGAAAAACACTTTGCATATCCTTAAAAGCACTTTCTCTAGTAGTGAAGCAATTTGACTAGTGTAGAAGTACTTGCCTTAGTGAAGAAAGCACTTTTTGAACATCACAAAGCACTTGCATTAAGCTATAAGCAAAGCCATTTTTTGGTGTTTATGAAGCACTTATATGATGGAGGCTTTTTTCTATGGATAAGTAAGTAGTTTTGCATTTTCAAAATAGCTTTTACTAAACCCATAGCACTTTCTTTTATGTCAAAGAAGTTTTTATCAAAAAGAACTTTGTTTAGAGAAAATTTATTTTTATGGACCAAGAGCTATTTTTTTCAAAGGAAATATCAAATTTCTATGATAAAGCACTTTTTTCTCCAAAAGCACTTGATTAAACTAGAAAGCACTTCTGAGTGTGTGGAGCTCACTACAAGCCTATAACAAGCATTTATCTGGTGTTGCACACTCTCCATGATGATCTGCACAGCTTAACTACAAGATTGCTTTGGTAGAAGAGAAGGATACAATCATGCACTTTGAGCTTGTTGAGGAGCTTAGGAGGGGGTGGTGCACACCATTACCCCCACACTGCCCGTTGCATCAATGTCACGTGAAGCAATTTATGTCAGTGGTGAATGTGTTGGTTGTGGCTTGCCCTTAGAGGCACCAGCCTAGTTTGTATATACATGCTAGCTTGCTCTCATTGATACCATCCCTATTGTTTTGCATCTATGTGGTCTACAAGGACTATGTGCATGAAGCCAAGGTGTTAGCAACAACTACTACCTAAACTTGCCAAGTTTTGGGTTGCCTTGAGGAACACACAAGTAAAATGTAAACTTTATGGTGTACTTGCTACAAGCTAGGCATGTACATTTTTTTGAACATATTAGTGATGGTTCTATTTTTTGGGTTGCAATGGAATACTCTACCAGTTTCAAGCAAGAGAACAAAACCTGTCAAGAGCAAACCACAATTACTAGCTCTGACAAGCTTGATCAAGGCAGGCAACAAGGACTAGAGAATGAAAAGAAAACTAAGACTTCTACAAGCTCTTTAAGTCATGAAGGTGATGCTCCACTTGTGATAGAAGAAAACTAGCAAAAGATACATGGGAATGTATCAATGTCAAGGGAGGAGACTACTTTGCAAGTGGAGATGGAACAACCAAAGAAGGCAGAGATACATGGTGGAGACCAACTTGGTGTTGATGAAGTGAAGTCCTTGGAAAATGCAAATGCTGGGGAACAACCTAAATAGGGTAGTGAAAAAACCCAGGATGATACAATGAATGAAATGCTTAGTGTGGTGGCTCAGAGGTTGAAAAACAAAAAACATGGCATCGAGACCCCCTGAGGACAACACACCCCTAAAAAAGAAAGGAAGGAAGATGGAGGCTACTGAGAAGAACATGTTTCACTTGTTCTTGTGCCAGCAAGGAAAAGTAAAAGTAATACTCCCACTTGTGTCCCCACCTCACCTACTCATTTGCCCAAAGCCAAGGCATGTAAAAGAGCATAATGCTAAATGTTGTCTTGTAATTCATTTTCATATTAAGAATGCAAGGGTTCTCTCCTTTTAAATCCTTGCGTTGCGATCTTGTCAATTGTCTCTTTCTTTCCGATAGTCTCCTTCTTGCACCAATGTTCAAGTTTATTAAATCTACTATTTTACTTCTACCAATTGTTAGTTTGTAAGCTTTTCTTTAATGATTTGAGCCCTAATGCATTCTATAGAGATTAACTATGATGAGCAGATCAAGATGGAGGAGATCAAAGTGGAGAAGATAGATTGAACACCACCAATATATAAGACATCACCTACTTTCAATGAGGAGTCTCTTGTAGGCTAGATTGCTAGTATCATATTTGATTTGAATGAGTTTTTTTTGGTCAGTTGTTTCCACCGAGGACAACCAATCCCAGATTTACCACTTGGTAGTTTTACCATGAAGGATCATAGACAAAGTGTGTTCTCAGAAACAACATAGACCTCTTCTTGCCAGAAGTTGCCATGATAGTACATGTATAGTTAGAAACTGGGTGGGGACCCCTTGTACCTCCCCTTCTTCTTGGGAGTCACCCATTCCAATATTGTTCACGCCAATGCATACTTAACTAGAAGTTTTCCATAATTGGGCTAGCTGTTTAGTCCTCAAATCCTTAAGGTGATGGACGACCTTTGATCTATCCAATTATGGAAATCTTCTTTTATTTGCCTAGGATTCAAACCTAGTCTCAACATATTGTGCATGCCATCAAGTTTGAGATGGATCCAATTCTAAGTGATGCAAACATGTACACAATGGATGAGGAGGTTGAGGAGAATATTTACAATAGTGTGCCTTTTGGCATGTAGCAACTTAGACAGCTCCTATCCACTCTCAAGTTGTGTTTCATTTTGAATAAATAAAGCACGAAGTGTCACATATCTTGGCCATGTTAAGATGTCCCTATGTTGTTTTTCAACATGCTAAAGTCTTTGTGTTATCTAGAAGCTACTTTTTCCCCTAGGGAAAGTATTCTTGCACTTCTCAAAGTGCATCTAGCCTACTACAAAAAGTGCTTTCTTTCTTAGAGAAAACATTTTTGGTACTACTAAAACTACTTTCTTTCCTAGGGAATGTATTTTTGTAGTACTCAAAGCCCAGTTCAGAAAGTACTTTCATTTCTAGGGAAAACACTTTCTACACTACTCGATCAAAGTGCTTCTAGAATAAGGCAAAAGCTCTTGGGAGTCAAGAAAGATATTTCCTTCGAAAAGGGAAAGTGCTTCTATTCAACACAAAGTGTTTTCATTTTTGGAGAAAGCACTTTTTGCACTACTCAAAGTGCTTTTGGAATAGTCTAAAAGCTCTTAGGAGTCAAGAAAGATCTTTCCTTCTAAGGAAAAGTGCTTCTGCTCAACACAAAGTGCTTCTTTGCTATGATAATAAATTTAACGTGTACTCAAATGTAACTCTCATAGCCATAAACTATTTGTTGAGTTAAAATAAAGTATATATGCATCATTAGTGAATTGGACAGTGTCCACGAGAATATACATCCATTTCATGTTGGAAAACACAAAACAGAAAACCTATACATAAGTATATATTCATTACTTGATTGACAGAACAATTAAGGGAGATACAACAAGGTAGTAGGGTTTAGGGCATATGACAACTAATTCAATGATTTGGCTTTTAACACATAAGTTACTTATAGTTTGTCCAAACCACTCTCTCTAGGCAAGTTCTTTTCCATGGGTCGCCGTCAGCATCTTGTCAATGTTTGCTATCCCCACTTGTTGACTTGCACCCACTATCTTGGCTCCATGGAACCATTTGAATAAAACTCCAAGATCATCAAATAGAAAATTGTTCATTCTGTCCTCGGTCTGGTTTGGACATTGTGAAGGCACCACTATAAAAGTGCTCACAGCATTTCTCGACACCTTGTACAACTCATTATCCATAATTAATATATTACATTCATTGAACTCTTACATTAGTTCCCAATATTGTTTTAGATTCTTAAAGAAAATGGGATTTTCGAATGCAAAGGGTTTATTGGCAACAGTGCACCCCTCCTACCCAATAACTCCCTTAATCTGGTTCTTTGCTAAGGGAAATGTAACCTTAATGTAGTCTTCAAGGTTGTCTAGTACCTTACTTGACCTACTATATACATGTTGGAAATGTAATCCACACTTGCTAGAGAAAAACTAGCTCATTATCAGTGCAACGGTGATGTGTTAAGACTAGGTTTGAATCCTAGGCCAAATAGAGGAAGATTTCCATAATTGTGATGGATAGACCAAAGGTCATCCATCACCTTAAGGTTTTGGAGGCTAGATGGGTAGGTCAATTATGGAAAACTTCCAATTAAGCATGCACTAGTGTGAACAATACTGGAATGGGTGACCTCTTGGGAAGGGGAGGCACAAGGGGCCCCCACCCAGTTTCTAACTTGGTATCAAAGCTCATGTTGCTACACTTGAGTGGCATTAGGTCCTCAACCAAGGTGTGGCTTGAGGGGGGGGGTATTGGAAATGCAATCCATATTTGCTAGAGAAAAACTAGCTCACTATTGACCATTGCACATGCGGTCAAAATATTACCCCAATTGTCCTGCCATGCCCTTCCAATTTTGATATTTACAATCATGCATTTGATGACGAAGAAGTTTACACCTTCCTCTACATTAACAACAAAATTTTCTCCCACAGATAACACATCACTTAAGACATCGGGGTGCCCTGCATACAAGGGTGCATTACCCTCATCCTTCTCACTCTCATCACTATTGCTTGCTACAACTTTAGTCAACAACACAATACTATAGTATTCCCAGCTTGGTATGTACCAATTGTTCTTATATCTTGCCCATTGCCTCTCCATGCATTCATTACAAAAGCACGACAATGAGTGATATTGTGTGGCAAGGATGTTAATGGTGGAGTATCCATTCAACTGAATGCATTGAGCAGGACTTGACTATATGCTTGAAATCCCAATTTCATTGGAAGAGAACCTACCCTTTAGGAAAGTAACACAATCAGCTACATATTTTAAGGGTGCAACCATTTGGTTCCAACTGCTCATACATGAGGGCTCGTTTTATCACTGCACATGCACCATCATCGTCTCCCTTTCAATGCTCTAAACATGGAAAACTGTAAGCATTTCTAGTCAAGTGTATTGAAAAATCTAGCCATAAAGGAGAGTGGGTGTCATGCCTTGAATTGAGATGCACAACCATTTGACCATACCCAATGGCGTATGAGTTGGTATCGCTAATCCTCCAACCAACAATCATGAAGAAGCAAACAATGCTGGAAAAACATTGTATCATGTATTTTGTCATTAAAAAAAAAAGTGGTATGTCTTTTTCACATCCTTGTTCAAACAGACATAGTTAATGTGTACCAATATGGTGATGTGATCACTATACCGGTGCATATATTGAATCTAATTTTACCCCTTGAAAGTATAGCTCTCTACAAAATCAATCATTGAAACAACAACATCATTAGGGAACCCTATTAAGAAATCTTTAAATAATTGTGCTTGCCATTTGTAGATAAAGCAGTGCATAATGAAGCTCCCAATCTTGTTTTTCATGGAGGATATGAAATCTAGACACTTCATGTGCACAATCTTTAGGTCTTTGCTTGTGCCCCTTGCACCATCATTTTCTACCTCATGGTCTCTTTATGTGTGCCTCACACCATGTTTTCCAATTGGCCTTGGACACTCTTCAAACAGCTTCACAAGTAGCAACAATGATGTGTTCTCCTTCTCACTTGGACACAAATAGAGCTTTTTGATTCCACAATTAGAGCATGTACCAAAAAGGCATTTTTTGTCATGGAATGTGGAATCCTCCCCTTTGTTGCAAGGCAAAGATTCCCATAGCTGGGTCACACCACTGTAGACCTATCCACTTGCTATGCAAGAAGAACTATCAAGGATCTTGGAACACATGAGGCAAGCACAAGTGCACCTTATGTCATGAAGTTTCTTGTGCAGATGTAGTTGAAGGGTTCCTCAAAGTAAAGCATCTAGACATGGGCAATACATCAACATCTATGTCTATCCTTTAATTTCCTTATGAAAAAAGGCTTCAATCCCTCGAAGCATCTTGAGAAATTTAGATATGGCGATGGATTGATTTGAATCTTTTAAAAATCTCTAACTATAGCAAAAAAAGAAAAAAACTTTAAGCCATAAGGGAACAGAGCTTTGAGATAAAAAAACACTATCCATATTTTAAAGTGCTTTTACTTTCAAGAAAGCACTTTCTAAAGCAACAGCAGAAAAGGCAAACACAAACTAAATGTAGAGTACATGTAATCTTAAAAGTGCTTCCAACATAAAAAGGGCTTCTAACACAAACTAAATGTAGAGTACATGTAATCGTAAAAGTACATGTAATCTTAAAATCACTTTGTATGAGCAAAAAGTATTGATATAAGTCAAAGTATAGTGCAAGTAATTCTAAATTTGTTTTTCATAACAAAATGTACTTCCCTCATAGCAAACAGTTTCACACAAGAGAAAGGGCTTTCTTGAGAGGAAATAGCTATTTTTTATGGAAGTGTTTTTCCTAAAAATGAACAACTTCTATGACCTAAAGTGCTAACACACAGAGGACTTGAAGTGATAAGAGTCCTAAGAGTGCTACTACATCCAAAAGTGCTTTGCCAATATAGAGGACTTTGCCTTTGAAGAACATAGCTATTGCAGCGTGCCTCTTATGAACACAAAGAGAATTTAGGAAGGGCTTTTAATCACTGCTAGTATAAGACAAACAAAGCCAATAAGTACATGATATGCACCTAAGGCTCATCAAGCAAGTGAATAGGATGTGTGATGATTGCTAGTTGTCCAATTCTCTTTTGACAAACATCCTTTTGATTGGGCAATACAATCATCTCTACACTCCCAAAACTTGAATACCAGGTCTTTCATCTCATTTGTAATGATGTAACTCTGAGGTGGTCTTCTATGGCATGTCTCCAAAGACAAAACTCCATCGTCATCCAACTGCAATCATTATTTGGCTACAAGTAAATTTTGTCATTGTACTCCCAATGCTTTTGTTGCCTTTGGTATGCTTATAGGTCTATGTGCTCCACTAGTACATGCAAGTCCTTCACCATTGAGTATGCTCAATAACATTGATCTCTTTAGGAAGAGCTCATTGTTTGATATTGGTATTTTCACTTATGACAATGTACTCTGAATGTTGATCATAAATCCTTGATCGGTCTCATATTGTAATTCCCTAAAGTTAGGATGTTGCAAAAGCTCCTTAAATATCTATTTTTGTGTATCCATATCGATGCCCTATGTTTTTCTAACCTAGCTCTTTGTTGACATATTTTTGCATATCTTCTTCTTTATCTTGTCATCAGTGAATGTTGGTTCAACCCTCATATTCTTTAACTTCTCTTGATGCTCTCTTTGCTTTACAACCCAGTACTCTCTCATTACTCTCAAGCCTTCATATTGATTGCACGAAGGAGAGAGAGCCAAAGTTTCAACACGGTTGTTGCTGCACAAAATGAAAAAATGAGCAAGAGCCTAGCTAACTATGTAACCCAGTGGACACATACTCAGAGAGAGAGAGAGAGAGAGTGTGTGTGTGTGTGTGTCGTCCTCATTTGTTGAGAGCTCGAGGGAAACTGTTACAGCTCGTGACACTTCTCCCCCTTTAAAACTAAAATAATTTAATAAAATAAGAGCCTACTATTTTCTAAAGGCCCATACCAAAAGGCAGAGTATACTACTTACCAAAGAAGTGTCAATGACACTCGTTTTGATACCACCTAACCATGCTTCCACCCATAAGCAAGAGCTCATAGTTCAAAATTTATATGTACAAAAGAAGTCAATCCACCTAACCACCTATCAAATGCCTTCATTGTCTACATTATCACACAGCTCACTTTTATCATATTTGAATATTTAAATACTTATTTTTTAAATTTAATTTTAGAAATATAATAAAATTAAAATAATTTAAGAAATAAATTATAATATTAGGTACTGAGTAACACCTTGATGCTAGTTTACTTGTATCCTATACCAATGTGATTAAGATTAGAAGTGAATATATGTTAGGATAGTAGCACCTTTGGTACTCATTTAATTACATCCAACACTAGTATTTCTATAATTTGGAATGAATAAGCTTTAGGGTAGTAACACCTTGGTGCTAGTTTTTTTTACATCATGCATCAATGTCTTTAGGATTAGAAAGCAACATGCATTATAATAGTACCAACTTGGTGTAGTTTTCTTACATCTTACACCAACCTATTTAGAATAAGGTAAAAATTGCATGTAGAGTTTAGTAAACATTAATTTGGTGTTTAATAAACAATAATCATTAGTAAAGTAATACATTGGTGCTAGTTTCTTGCATCTTGCACCACATTTGACACCTTTGATGTTGGATTATGGCCTTTAGGTAGTTGTGCCTATGGAATATGGAATTTGTTATGTCCTAGTCTTTGACTTGTAGTGGAGCATAAATTAAATGTTGAAAAATTAGTTCAACACCATTTAGAGCAATTGATAAAATTTGAAGTGGATAGTGTGCTTGTAGCTTATGTTTTAGAAGTGGTCCAATGATAGAGAAAATCTTAGGTAGTAGGCATGTCAAGAAAAAGTGTTTAAAGAGGGTGATTGGGTAGTAGTGTATAATTCTCATTTGGGTGAATTCCCAAGAAAATTAAGCCAACCTCCTATATCTCCGATGTCTACGGGTGCTAATGCATTCTCAATGGACAACTTTACATTGACATCCATAGGTGTAGCATAAATTAAATATTGACATTTTAGTTCAACACCATTTAAAGTAGTTGATGAAATTGAAAGAGGATAGAGTGCTTCTAGCCGATGTTTTATAAGTGGTTAAATGATGGAGAAAACCTTGGGTTAATATGCATGTCAAGAAAAGAGTGTTTAAAGGGGGAAATTGGGTAGTAGTGTATAAGTCCCATTTGGATAAATTCCAAAGAAAATTAAACCAACATCCCATCTCTCCAAATGTCCAATATTAACACCATATTAGAGATTTTGGGAATTTCCCAAGTCCCACTTTGAATGAATGTCTTACTTTTGTGAATGAAAGAGAGCACTATGTTTATGTTTATCTTTAAAGGGCACTTTGTATGTTACAAATATGAGATCACACATTTTGAGAGCTTAAATGATGAATGTAAGCTATGTGGCTGTTACGAGATTTGGATTTCACCTCTATCTTTTCTAGCTTACTAACAAAATATGATGTTGTATGGTGGTGGAAACATCAAGGAGGCTTAACTAGTATATACCTAGGAAATTTCCAAGTTTAATGTAAGAGTACAAAGCTTTGATGGAGTGGAGAGAGAATTTAGAATACAAGAGCCTTAAACATTGTATGAAAATATGTTATCATGGCCAAAATTTATAATGTTATGGATTTGAAGATATTATAATACGAGTTTTCTCTTTTAGATATAGCATCATTTAAAGTGACATGTATAAGTTTCATGAACTAGGACCTTAAAAGAGTCACCACTAACTACGTGTGGTTTAATAACTTGATCTAATACCATATCGTAATAAGTTTGGATAACCTATGATGTGATGGTTTTTTTTTGTGTAAACCAATAGACACAAGTATGTCAAATAATTGCTCACCCCATTTACATTTTTTGTATGTATATGTATGATACGTAAATATCTTTTATTCAAAATTTCTATCTATCTTGATAATATATGGACAAGATGGATATTGGCTTTGGCCAAAATCAACTAGTTTCACACTTTGACTAGCTAAATGAATTTTCATATCATAAAATGAAGATTTATATACCAAGCTAGAAGTTTATGATTTTTCTAAGACTAAAGATTTAACCTTTGACCAATGGTTTGTGTTTCCAAAGAAATAAACATAAATTTTATTATCAATTAAGACTTATTTGTTAGCTAAGACATAAAGTACAAAATTGGACTTAAACCACTTTATAAGAAATTTCAACACAATTAACTAATGTTATTGAAAGAATAAAAAACATTAAGTAGATTCTCTCATTGATATTGGTGGCGTTTAAAAACACCAAGGTAACTACACAAAACACTTTAAATTTTTAACAAGCATATATTTCATAGCCATGCAAAAGCCCTTAATGTAAGGGATATATTTACTATGGAAGTCAAAATTAGTCCATATAGAGTCACTATCTTGTTGCATCATGTATATTGGAAAAATACAACTTTTGTAGATAGCTGCACTACCATTTATGAAATGTTTGTGATATCCTAACTCATGAGCAAGTTGCATTGCTTCCATATCTTTCAAAGTAGAGACTAAAGGAGTCTGCTTCAACATGGATAATTGTGAGTTGTTCAATGCAAGTGATAGACGATGTGAGGCATTTGTTGAGTATGCTTGTATAGTAGATGGTTATAAAGTACAAAATATGATTTAAACCACTTTATAAAAAATTTCAACACAATTAACTAATGTTATTGAAAGAATAAAAAACATCAAGTAGATTCTCTCATTGATATTGGTGGTGTTTAGAAACACAAAGGTAAGTACATAAAACACTTTAAATTTCTAACAAGCATATATTTCATAGCCATACAAAATCCTTTAATGTAAGGGATATATTTATTATGAAAGTCAAAATTAGTCCATGTAGAGTCAGCGCCTTCTTGTTACATCATGTATATTCGAAAAATACAAATTTTGTAGATTTTGTATAAAACATTTAGTTGCACTACTATTTATGAAATGTTTGTAATATTCTAACTCATGAGCAAGTTGCATTGCTTCCATATCTTTCAAAGTAGAGACTAAAGGAGTTTACTTGAACATGGATAATTGTGAGTTATTCAATGTAAGTGATAGACGATGCAAGACATTTGTTGTGTATGTTTGTATAGTAGATTGTCATAAAGTACAAAATAGGATTTAAACCACTTTATAAGAAATTTCAACACAATTAACTAATGTTATTGAAACAATAAAAAACATCAAGTAGATTCTCTCATTGATATTGGTGGTGTTTAGAAACACCAAGGTAACTACATAGAACACTTTAAATTTCTAACAAGCATATATTTCATAGCCATGCAAAAGCCTTTAATGTAAGGGATATATCTATTATGAAAGTCAAAATTAGTCCATATAGATTCAGTGCCTTCTTGTTACATCATGTATATTGGAAAAATAAAAATTTTGTAGATTTTGTATAAAACGTTTAGCTGCACTACCATTTATGAAATGTTTGTGATATCCTAACTCATGAGCAAGTTGCATTGCTTTCATATCTTTCAAAGTAGAGACTAAAGGAGTCTGCTTCAACATGGATAATTGTGAGCTGTTCAATGTAAGAGATGGATGACGTGAGGCATTTGTTGAGGATGTTTGTATAATAGATGGTCTCTTGAAGCAAGAAGTAATTGAATGTTGAACATATATACCATCTTTATCAATCATGGTCTCGTGCAATGCTGATGATGAAGATGAAATACCATCATTCTCTGCTCTAGTCCATTCAACAATGACAACCTTGAATTGAGCATACATACAATTCATGTCCATATTGAATTGGATCCTGTCCATATCGATCAAACTTGATGACTTCACATGCATCATGGTATTTGCTTAAGCGAGTCAAGTATGGCAGAAGTTCTTTGATCAAGATAGAGTCTTCATGATCAATATCAAATGTTTTTGAATAAATGTAATTCTCAACAGGATTTGGACATCCTTTGTAAGGACTATCATCTATGAGAATAGTCTTGGTATGCTGACAAACATCTCCATATTGATTCCATACATACTTCAGAGGCTTGAACATTGCTTCTACTCCCATCTTATCTTACCTATATATGATTTTGAGTTGATGTCTATGACATTGTTCGTGGCCCCAAATCATGAAGAAATGATACTTCCTTTTTGCATGGATCTCCAAGCACTTAATAAATGCCATGACATTCTTATGTAAAACTGTTGACCAAACTCCCACTTGGAATCTTGCAAATAAGGCTTCAAGAAACTCCATACATCCTGGTCGAAGAACAAGCCATTGCTTTCCCATTTGAAAGCTTTGAAACCTTTTAGACTTAGCAAAGCATCGTTGTAAAAGAAGATGATTGAGATCAAGTATTACACATAATTGTGTTGCATTTCTTATCAAGGAAACATCAATCACATCCTTGTGCTCTACTGTTGTTGAATCTGTTAGATATCCAACCATAGATGTCTTAGTTGAAGTTACAAAGAAGAAAAAGAAGCACATTAGATTCATTTACTTCCTCATCATTCTACCTAATGTTTGGGCTATAAACTGGCATAGAACACTAAAGCCATTTAACTTCACATTGATAAATACATAAGTAGGTACTACTAAATAAATAATGTCTTAAGAAAAGAGACATTTGACCATGTGGTCAAATCTAATCAAGAGTAATATCATGAGGTGAAAAAAAATATATGATGATTTTTTTGAAGTAAAATCTATTTTAATAAAGTCATTTTTTCATACCTACTTTTTATCGCTAATTATAAGTATACTTGAGATACTAACAATAGATTCTTGTAATTAGTTGCACAAATTATATTATCATTATAATATTTAACATACTTAGTTTTTAAAAAGGCCTTCAAAATGGCATGTACAAAGAAGGTGTTTATTAGTCCTAATTATTTAAAGAAAATTTAAACATGATACTTTTGATCATGTGACCAAAACTATGTCACATATAAGTGACACATGACAATTTAATTGAGATAAGTTATACTCTATTTGAATAAGTTTTCATAGTTTCTTCTAAAGGACTAACCATTCTATTTTTGAACTAGCTATATCCCATAGATATTTAAACTCACGAATTGTAACAGGGATTTTACCTTAATGTTCCATACACACATCTCAAAAGATACATTGGAGAGAAATCTTTGTTGCAATATTTATTACCGAGGTAAAACTCCTTTGGGAGGTGCAATGAATCTTTTTTGGGGTGTGCAATATATTGTTGGCTTTCTTATCCTAAGGTACATGCATAGACATACACTAGTCATGTAGTAAAAGAGGCTATAAGAGATAAGAAATTTGACCATGTGGATAAATCTAACCAAAACTAACATGACAAGATCATAACACAACACATATAAGAGTTTAATTGAAATAAGATCTAAAATAGACTTAAGTAAATTTTGCATAGCTAGCTCAAACTTTTCATTATGATAAGTATTCTTACACACTAGATTACAATTAAACAGTTATCCTTACAAAGGATGATAAATTTTAATGAGCTCTTTAATACTGATTTGGTAAAATATTTACTTAAATAGATTTTTAAAACCAAACATGCTTGGTACCTTTTATAAAAAAGTAAAAAACTAAAGACATAGTTTATTTAATTAATATCATCAAAGAAAGAAAATATTGCAAATGCTAATGGAAGTAACTTCTCAAGAAAAAAATCAAAATTACATCAATGTGTCTTCCTTGATGAAAGGAGAACGGAGTTTAAACACCTGAAGTAGCCCTTAATTTCTCTTTCATAATTAGACTTTCTATATCTTGGCTTGATTCTTCTATGCCCTCGGGTGGTACTTCAAGAACTTGAACTTCTGTAGGAGGAACCTCTTGGGAGTTTGAATTTTGTTTGGCACTCTCATGGACCCTCCACAATTGTGCTTCAACCTCTCTTTGCTCTTGAGTGTTGCAAACCACTGCAATAGTCTTCATATGATTTATCAATGCCACCTTAGATGAAAGTCTACTTGCATATACATCAAATATCCAAGCCTTCAAAGTCCAAAATGGAAGGCTTGTTGAGGATCCTTGCGAATCGGGACTTTCGTCCATTGGCACTCATCACAATGCTTGACGAATCGTACTGCATCGCGGAAAAGTGTGGGCCACCATAGTTGAGACTACAGCACCTTTCGTGTTGTCATGTCCCCGCTAAAGTGTCCTCCCGAAATGCCGTTGTGTGCCTCTGAGAGCACATCGTGCATCTCGTGCTCGCATACGCATCTACGCAGCAATCCATCTTGCCTCAGCCTATAGAGCTGGCCTGCAATCAGCTGATAGGGTTGGATCTTAAGGATTAATTGCCTAAGTCGACGGGCTTTTTCTATTGGTCACTCAAGAAGTCCATGCTCAAGTACTTGGACTATGTCATCTGCCCAATATGGCATTAGATCAGCCTTGAATAACTCTCTCTCGCTAGATAGGTTAAATATATGGGCATCGGGTAATTCATCAACGATACCTTGTCCAGCGGTTTCTCCCATGGGGATGCGTGACATGTGATCAGCCATGTGATGATGTTTTCCCTTTCGTACTACCACAGAGAAATCGAACTCTAGAAGCAGAAGGAGCCATCGAGCTATGCGTCCTGTAGTGCAAGGTTTGTTTACGAGATAGAGCAAGGCTTGATGGTCCATGAAGAAGGTAAAGGGTGTGGCCAAAAGATAATGCCGGAATTTCTTCATAGCGAACACCATGGCTAATCCCTCTCTTTCTGTTGTCAAGTAGTTCATTTCCGTCTCAGTGAGTTGTCTGCTAGGAAAGCTCACTGGATAATCTAAGTTGTGTTTGCCAGGTTGGCACAACACTGCCCCCACGGCAAACTTAGAAGCGTCGATGTGCACGTGGAAGGTAATGGTCCAATCTGGGGCTCATAGAATTGGTGCTGTTTTTAGAGCCTTTTTCAATTCTTCGTACGCTTGTTGGCATGCCTCGGTCCATTCGAAGATGATCAGCAGCTTGTATAATGGTCTGGCGATCAATGCATAGCTCAGTACAAACTGTCGATAGTACCCCGTATGGCCTAAGAAGCATTGAACTCCCTTGTATTTAATTGGGGGTGGAAGGTCAATAATAACCCTGACCTTCGAGAAGTCAGTGGCAATGCCGTTCTTTGACACCACATGCCCTAAGGTGCATCCGTGCTTAACCCAAAACTGGCACTTTAAGGGGTTCAAGGAGAGACGATACAAGCGACACCGCTCAAAGACTACGCAGAGTTTGTCTAAGTGTTCGATCCAGGTCGAGTGGACACAGAGATCATCAATAAAGACTTGTAACTCCTTGCAGAGCATGTCCTTAAAGATGGTGTACATGAGATGTTGGAAAGTGGCAGGAGCATTGGTCAACCCGAAGGGCATGACTATGTATGCAAAAACGCCCCACTCAGTGGCAAAGGCGGTCTTGTGCCTGTCCGCAGGATGCACTTGCAACTGGTTGTACCCAGAGAAGCCGTCCAGAAAACTGTAGGCTTTCTTGCCTGCCACCCTCTCAAGCATGTGCTCGGTGTACGGCAATGGATAGTTGTCCCTCTTCATAGCAGCGTTCATGTTCTTGTAATTGACACACACTCGGATTTTTCCATTCTTCTTCATTACAATGACTATGGGTGATACCCAATCTATGTGCTTAATTTCGTAAATGAATCCAGCTCTCATCAGCTTGTCAATTTTCTCTTTGACAACATGAGCGTGTTTTGGATTCATAGGGTACGGTCGCTGCTTGACTGGTGTTGTGTCTGGCGTCATGGGTATGTTGTGAGCCACGACACTCAGATCTACCCCCTTAAGCTCCTCTAAGGACCAAGCAAACACATCTATATACTCTCGCAAGAGAGCGACAAGACTCATTTCTTCTTCATCAGTCAAGTCATCGGCAATGAATACTGGTCGGGGTGTTTCCCTTTCCTGGGCTAAGTCTACCTCCTTGACTTTGGCTGGTCCCTCGATTGGTTCGCTCGTCTGCCCTTAGCATTTGGCACCTAACAGAACTACTACCCTGTCCCCTTTTTTGAATTTTGTGAAGCATTTAGGGAGGTCCTGCGGCTTTCGTTGTTCTTCTATTCGTGTATCCCTGGGTTGCTTTGCCTTTTCCTGCCTTAACCGTCTGCGGCTCAGGTGGACGGGTAGGTCCCCCTTCGTACGTCTGGTTGTGGGCAGCCTAGGGATCTCTGGATCACTATCCGAACTAACTTTCGATTCAGAGTCAAACCCTTCGCCTTCGCTAGAAGAGGTGGTCTCCCCTGGTGGCCGCAGTTCAGATGGTGATTCAGTCCTAAGTACTGATGTCGTTCCTGGCTGGGTTAGGCCTCCTTGCTCAAGGCCTATGGCTCCTACTTGTTCCAACCAAGCGCGATCACATTCCATGCGCATGACTCCTCGCTCTATCCTAAAGGTCTGCCTTTTCTGCGACTTGGAGTCTGCTCGTATCTGCTCAAATTCTTGTCCTTCAGTGTCGTATTCTACGGTATCTACTTCACCTTCGTTGTCATCACTGAAGGATTGGCAGTCTTCGTATTCGTCACTAGAATCTTTGTCATCCGACTGCTCATCATCCCCTAGGGTTTTGTATGTCTCGTATCGTGGGTCAGGAACTAGGGCCTAGTTATACATGAGGTTTAAATCATGCACCTTGGTCCATTGCCACTTGTATTCCTTTAAGAGATCCTGGAGTGGTTTGAAGTTTGCAGCTGGATTGCCAGCTAGCTTGTCCGCTAGGTATTCCAGTATCCCCTGGAGTTCTCTTTTGTTGGATGGTACTTGGAAGGTGACAAGCTTAAGCTTTCCACGGAGGCTTCCTACCATCATGCAGACTGATATAGAGAGTGCTTCGTTAGACTTGCCGATCGTTTTGATGGCTTGCTCATACACCTCATGATCTGAGAATGGTAGGTTGATTGTAGCGACAACGTGCATCCAATCCTGCTCATCCTCTCGGCATGGGATATACTTAGTCAAGGGCCCATTAGACTACTTGACTTGAGTGTTACCCTTGAGCATAGCAGAGATGGCATCTAGGTCGACTAGTGAGGTCTTCCAAGTGTCCATCTCTATCCTTACGACATCCGTTCTATTGCCAAGGAAGATCAAGCCGTTACCCCAATCTTCGATGACTCTAGCATTGCACATCCAGGGTCGGCCTAACAGGATATTGTAGTCCACTCCCTTCATGACTATAAAGTCAACACAGAACTGGACACCTACGATCTTCACTGGCCAATTCTTAAGTACCCCGAATGGCTTCACTCTCATACCGTTTGCTAACGTGACATTAAACCTAGCAGTTTCGACAGGTGGGTTTCCCCAAGTCTGAAGCACTGCATGGCTAAGCACTCTAACCCCAGCTCCCATGTCTACAATTCCCTTTCTTGTTGTGTCGCCTAGGGCTAGGACTGGTAACATTGTGTGCATCTCAGAGCCTTCCCAGAAGGCATTGACGTGCAAGGACTTAGGCACGGAGTGCAGCGTCAAACTTGGTAATTGTGTTTTTACATCATGGTCTTGAGGGTCTGCCGTGACCTGCTCTCGTGACCCTTCAACCCACTGCTTAAGATCTTGCCATAGGTTAGGATGCTGCCTAAGCAGATCTCCTAGGCAAAGTGTTACAGGGGTGGTCACTAGCGTGGTCAGGAGATCGTTGTGTGCTCATCTCTCCCCTAACCTAGATTGTCCTGGCCAATGGCCGCAACTGATCTGCGGCTCTGTAGCATCAAGGCTTGTTCTTAGCAGCACTACTTGTGGAATTGTTGCTTCTGCCAAGTTAGGTTGAGGCGGTGATATTGGCGTGCTTATGCTGGAGAGATCATCGATCTCGTCCTCTATGATAGGCTCAGCATCCTTCAGATGCTCTTGAGCCTCCTTCACCCATTCCTTCACCTTTTCTATGGCCTCTAACTGTCGCTTCGGATGCGGGTATTCCCCTACCTTAGTGCTTCCCTTTTCAGTCGTCTTAGGGGCTGAAGTCTCTGGCTCTGCGTTTGAAACCTTCTTTCCAGTAGGCAGAGTCGTAGCACTCGGTTTTTAGTGTGACTTTAGCTTCCGATCTCTTCTTCTTCTGCATGTGGCTTTTCTTCCCTATCGAAGCTGCGTCAAGGTTGCTAGGTCCTAGCAGAGCGATGCCGGCCTGCTTCGTTTGGGCTTGGGTCATGACCCGCAATGGGATAGGTGTGGCCTCCCCATCGAGGTTTTCGACACCAAACAGCCCCAATGGGACAGATGGTATGTTGGCTGAGCTAGAAGATGGCTTTCGCTTTGGGCAATCTACAAAGAGATGGGTGATTCCGCACTCTGCACACCTTTGGCCAGCCTTGTCTCTGTTTTGCTGCTCCCTTTCACGGCAGCGTGATGAGACATGACCGGGGTGACCATAAGTCAACAGGTGACTGGATCCTGTGTCTGACCTCCTAGGCCTCTACCTCATCCTCTTCCTAACGCCATCACCGACACGGGTCGGTAGTCCATGAGGACAGCGTTGCCCTCGTCGTCATGCGAGACGTAAGGGTATATGTAGGTCTCTTCCTCATTTGGCTCCTCCATGTAGTGGACTGGAGCGTCGCTCGGTGGATGGGTCACGTAAGGACCAGGCGGTCTAGGGATGCCCGTGGGATTTATTTCCATTCTAGGAACAGCTGGCTTCATATCATTAGGCGCGGGAAGAGCCAATGGGGCTCCCCTTCCGAAGAATGGCTGCAGCCTGTTTTCTAGGTAGGGCTGGCCGTAGGGTTGCGAGTACGAAAGTCTTCTTGGTAATCTACAATGTGCGACATCATGGCCGAACCTACCACAGTTAGCACAAGGTCTTGACCTAGGGTCTTGACACTCGGCCGACGAGTGGTTTCTGCCACAGTACACGCATTGGACGTGCGGGCGCGTTGGTCATCTCAACATGTCTTGCAACTTGGCTAATTCCGTCTTGACATCAACCAAGCCTTGGTCTGTCTCAGTGGCTTTCCCCTTATCTTGGGATGATGGGATTGATCCCTCACTAGAGGCTGACGCTCTCTCTGAGCTTCGCGAGTTGGTCTCCTCTAGATTCGAGCTCCTGGAGTTCCGCTCCTTCAACTGATCATCGACTCTGATGGCTTCCTCAAACACTCTAGCTATCGCATCTCGTTGCAAGCTCGAATTGCCTGCCAAAGCCTTATATAACTCCTCGTCTCGAATGCCGCTGATGAACACAGTCGAAACTGATCTTTCAGTCGGTTGCTCGCCCATAGGGATTCTCTTGAAGAGGCTCCTCACATGGGTTATGTAGTCGCGGATGTCTTCCTTCTCTTTCTACTTGACGTTCATCAAGCGTACTAGTAGATTATCGAAGTATCTAGGCTCGGCAAATCTCTTAATGAAGAGATCCTTGACGCTATTGAAATTGGCACGCTCTGGAGCATCTAAGCTCGTATACCACATCCTACCCTTGTCGCCTAGGTAAAGCCCGAACGCTTGCGAGCATTGAGTTTGGTCGTTGAGGCCATTGGCTTCGCAGACTTGCTCAAACTGCTCAATGAAGCTGTATGGGTCATCATGGGTTGGTACTTATCGAGTTTCTTGGCAACAATTGGTATTTTGGCCTGGCTCTTTGAGCCTTGGCTTGCCCCTAATCCTGTGAGCAGTGACGTCGCTAGTGCGGTGGCCCTCTGCTATGTATTATCGAGCAGCCCCTTCATGAGAAGCTCACTCAACGTCAAGTCTCCCTCTAGTGCTCTCTCATGGTCCGTTCGGTTTCGGCCAGCTAAGTTCCAGCACTCGCTGCACCTCATGCAGCTCCATGCTTTGCCTTTGGCTCCTAGCCTGTTGATCCCTATTGTACTCGGCTATGCTCTGCAATGCTTTGTGGGCTAGCCTTCTCTCCTCTTCTAGATCTGCGATGATTGCGTCTATTGTCCTGCCGCGGTGCTCGTACCGGGCGTGCGTATCATAACTGCTCACCAACTACTGAATAGCATCTGGGAATACGTTCAAATCGAGCTCCTCATTAGACCAATGGTCTGAGCTCTCTTCCGCCATGGTCGTGTTCTCGCGCTCCACTAAGATGTCGATCAGGTTGAATAGACTTGACAGATCCACGTCATTGGTGCTCCTTGGTTGGTCCTACTCTGTGCTTTGATGGTTTGTCTATGTCTTGGTTCTGTCCTGCTGGTGGGTTCCTTGAGTGGTTTTATCTGAGTGAGTTCCTTGACTTATTGAATGCAATCCTCAATTTATGATCACTCAGTGTGTGTCGGTTCTCGTGCACTTGTGGTCAATCAGGCTTTCAGCTTTCTTATGTGTACTTCAAGTGCGGAATTCAATGTGAGTGCGGCAAACAATCTCTATATGCTTATGCCCTCTTGTCTCGTCTCGGGCCTGATAAGCTTCGTCGCTCAAGTCTTGGCCGTTCTAGCGGATTCTAGGGTCCACACTGCTTCTTGCGTTTCACTCGAGGGTCAATCACAGGTCCTATGATTGGATTTTCGTTCTCAACGCATCAGGTTGCTCGGGAGTGCTCTAGCACCATTCCCCCTATCCCTTGGTCGTGACTCCTACGTCGGGAATTGCCTACAAGGCGTTCTCTATGTTTTCCTGGAGCGGGTTGCGCTTCCAGTTGGTCATGGGGATCAATTTTTGATGTTTTCTTTTTCTACCTAAGGGTATGTCCGATTCTTAGAATCGAGCGTCCGATTTACCAGTGGTCCGATTTTGAGCTGTTTGATTCTCAGAATCAAATAGAGGCCAAGTGTGCGATTTTCAAAAATCGGACAAGTGGTGTGATTGGACCAGGTGGGTGGTCCGATTGCTGACGTGTCCTAATTCGTGGGTCCGATTCTACGAATCGGACAGGAGTGGGTCCAATTGCCTCGATCGGACGAGGCGTTCGATCGGATAGGTGGTCCGACTGGTCCAAGTGGTCCGATCGGACAGGATGGTCCGAGTGGTCCGATCGGACGGGTTGGTCCGAGTGGACGGTTGTCCGAGCGTTCGATTCTAGGAATCAGACACTGGATTGGGTGTCCAATTCCGCCGACCCGAATGCACTTTCGAGCATGAAATCGTCAAAAATATTAAGGTATTGATTATTACAAGCTACAAGATTCAACAGTAATGATTCTGGAGTGATTGGGAAGAGATCTATATACCTGGGGATCGCCGATAGCAATGTGACTCCTTGCACTGATCGATCGAAATGGGTCACCCAAGCTCTCTCTCTCTCTCTCTCTCTCTCTCTCTCTCTCTCTCAACTAGTTGCAAATGAGGATTTTCTTTCCCTCCAAGAACTTATACTCCTGTTGGACATTACCCAGATGTTACCAGTCACTCTCCTTTGCGATTCCTACACATTCAAATGAGCATTTCCTCCATTTTCCACTTATTTTCCCCGATTTTCTCCCTGTTTTATAGCAGCAAACCCTATGCCTCTCGGGTGCGACTTCCTAATGTTAGCCTACTCTAAACGCAATAAGAATCGAAAGCAAAAAACTGAAATAATTTCTCCATGTTTTCTAATCATCAAACAACCAAAATATCCCAAAATACTTACTTGTTTTGAAGATAAAAAACACTCAAACTTCCTACCTATCTCAAGCTCTGTTTCAGGGATGAATCCCCTACTTCGATGCTCGATATGAGCTGCGCAAGTGCTCAAGCTTGAATCCTTGGTCCTGGCAACGGAACCAAAATGTAGAGGGAGCTCACGCTCAACTTAGCTGACGCGCCGTCGATCCTACAAGTGTAGTGAGATTACCTTGATGTCGACGTGAGTAGCCTCCTCCCTCACACACCTCGGTAGTTCCACGATTCTTGATGCAAGCTCAAGCATCCTCAAGCCTCCTCCATCGCCAAGCTCCATCCTCCATAGCCGGGCGCGTGAGAAAAGAGAAGAGAAGAAGAGAAGAAGAGAAGAAGAGAAGAGGAGATGGTGAAGAGCTTCACCCTCTTGATCCCTCACTCCCACACACTCACTCCCTCACACTTTGACACTCCCTCTCTCAAGAGCACACACAAGCAAGAAGGAAGAGAAGAAGAGAAGAATAGAAGAAGATAATAGCTCTTGTTAGCCACACACCAAAGAATGAGCTTCCATTCATTTTTTTGAACTTTATATACAAGCCCTAAAATCCCATGGGCACCCATCCCCTTTTTTACATGACCAGCCATTGTGGCAAGGTCCTTTTTCCATTTTACTCTTCTAGCATTATACCTTTAGCCTACACTCGTCTACTATTTTACAATTGGCACAGGAGGGAGCCTGGCGCTCTTTTACAAGACTTTTCCAAGTTTTGAGGCACCTTTCATTTAAAATTGTGCTTTTTGTCCCGGCTTAGCTTTCGCCTGCGTGTCTTTGCTCTTTTTCCGTGCTTTTTCTGCTTTTTCCTTCATTTTTCACCATCTTGACTCGGGGTTAACATCTACTATTATAACAAAATTGATATAAAACAACAAGTGAGTCTTCTATAACATTTCCCATTAAGTGTACAACAACACACCAAATAGCTTTTTTATTGACTCAATAATACATGTAATTTGTAACCTATTTGCAAAAGAAACTTATGTTTTCTTTTTGGCAAACACCGTAAAACTTACAAATTCAAAATATATAACTTGTGGATCCCCTTTCACTTGACACAAATGAAATCGTAGTGTACCCTGAAACTAATGTCCGCAACCTTACATGTCTAAAACATAACCCAAGACGGCCTCAAATAGCCAACAAAATAGTAGAAAATACCTATGCTAGTTCTAGGTAGATATAACAAACCAAATATAATAAGTAAAATTCAATGGCCATGTGAGGATCATAAATAGCCATCAACATGCTAATCAAATACAATGAACGCACAATGTAGAAAATGTGGGTTGCATGCAACTCTACTCTCAATAGTACTTTATGTGGTGTCTATTGTCTACACAATGATGGATTGTTATGGGATTGTACAAGACTAAGTTGTGACTACACACTCGACTCTAGACGCTCAAAACAACTTATATAACTTTCTGTTATGAGTGAATCTCGAGCTACCCTTTGGTAAGTGAATGCCTCATAAAGTGAAGAATAAGTCTTCTTCATTGTGAAATACCGACCACTACATGCATGAACCCCTTTTTTTTAAAGTAGTGGGATGATAATATTGCATTTTAAAAATTTACTAAGGTTATTGAAATTTTTTTTACTTATCTCCCCCCCCCTCGCCGACGGTCGTACTGGAGGGGGAGAGGGGAATAGAATGTCCAGCAAGCTCCTTGTTGGAGCTTGCTTACCCTTAGTGCCACGCCAGTCGACACATTGGAGAGGGAGGATCCCCCTCTCCTCCCTTATTTAAGCAAGGGGGGGCTGCTGCCGTGAAGGGATGAAAGAGGGAGTGAGGGCTGCCACAACGCCGTGCTATGCAGTCAACGTGAGAGAGAGAGAGGGCTTGAGCAAGGGATAAGTTGAGGGAATTGCTGCGTGTGCTGGCGAGGAGCTGCCAAGTTTCGCCACCGCCTAGACATCGCCGCCGTCGGACGGCTCCAAAATCCCCCCCCCCCCATGTAAGCTTCTGGACGCTTAGAAGCTTCCAAAGGGGGGGCCTTCTTAGCCCCCTTTCCTTTGGGTTTATTACCCCTCCCCCCCTCGTGTTTTAACCCCCTTAAGCCCTCATTTCCCTTGGGCTTTGAAACCTTTCCCCCCCGTGTTTTACGCTCTATAGGCCCCCTCCCCCCCCAAGAAGAGTTGGGCTTAGAGGACTTATTACCCCGCCCTCGTGCTTTTAATCTCTCTTAAGCCCGTTTCCGTGGGCTTTGAAGGTACCCCCCTAAAATTCCCCCTTAGGTTTTACAAGCCCCCTTTTCTTCCCCCCCATAAAAGGGTTTTGACCTTTAAGGTCTTATCTCCCCGATTTTTTTTTAAAATCCTCCTTAAGGCCCTTCCTTTGGGCTTGAAACCCCCTATCAAAAAAACCTCCTTAAGCCCTTCCTTTGTGCTCCTGAAACCCCATGCAAAATACCCTTGGAACTTTGTTCTTTTTTCCCCACTCGTAAAAGAAAAGAGAGTGTTGAGGGTCTTTTAACACCTCCCTTTCCCACTCAAAAACCCTCGTAACAGATTCCACACTTTATTTATTCCCCATTTGTGCGAGTTTTTACAAGGCCATTAAGCCCCTCCTATGGCTTTAATGGGTCTTATCCGCAAAAGATTGTGAAACATCCCCCTTTTTGAAATCCCTACTTCAAGGAGAAAGCCTTCTAAAACTGCTTTCAACAGACGGTGCAAGTTATTGCAAAAGAGAGCCACGGTGGAATATAAAAAAGGAGTTGTAAAGCTGCTTCCACAGTGGAAATGCCTCCTAAGAAAGTCCAAGGCACAGCCGTGGGAGGGTCGTCTCCCAGTATCCACGTGGATATCTCACTCCAAGCCTAGGTATTCCTTCCTAATTTTTATTTGATATCGTTGTAATTCAATCATGCAAGGTTAATTGTTAGAAATAGGATATATTTTTGTCCTAGATGTTCACAATGGAGGAACTTAGTCATCAATACTTTTAAATGAAACATGCAAATTAAAGAAAGCATAAACGCATTTCTAGCAAATAGCTTTATCCATTGAAATGAATTATAAACTAGATTATTGTCCATTAAAATAGTATGCTTTGTTTAAGCCTAGATGTATAAACTGCATATCGCACTATTAACCCATATCCTCTTCGCAATGAATCATCATCGAAAGTGCAAAGCATGAAATGATTCTTACAATGCATAAATCTAGGAAATTATCGTTTGTCAACTACATAAATTATCAAGGAAAAGGTTGCTTGTTTAGCATGAATTTCTTTCGCAAAGTTATAGAAAGATTAGTTGGGATTAACTTAACCTATGCCTGGCCTTAATCGATAAGCTAAGGTTGAAAAAATTAATTTACGCATAGACAACGAGTCATGTGGAAATGATCACGTAATTATTTTCTAGAGTTAACCAAATTGGTATAAACCTAAAACACCTAAACCGCGGAGTACTCGTTTAGAAAGAGTTGAATTCCAAGAAATTCACTAGGAAATTAACATATGACCTAATCATTACGTATCGCTAAAACTGAAACTCCTATACCTTAAATACTTGCCCACATTCACTAAATGTAGGGGACAATGAAATGAAATTGGAAAGTGAGCTAGGGTTTGTCCCTAAGAATCTTACAAGATGAAACTTGGAAACCCTAGGTCTAACGACGTCAGCTTAGTAACCTGAAACAGATTGTTTCGTGACTCCATTGTCTCATAGTTCGATGCGACACTTGCGCAACAAGTGCGGAGTCATATGATCTTGTGATTGGATCACAAGGGAATGGCCAAGTTCTCACAATGAGGTTGGCATGTCCTTACGCAAGTTATCTTGCAAGAGGATGAATAATGATCCTAATTTAGTAGTCTTTCTTGAGTAAAGAAGATTGATTGGAAACTAAAGACCAGCCGATAAACTGAAGTAACCAGTGAACTTAAGGTTTGACCAAGTTGGGCTAATAGGGTATACCCTAACCCAGGATATAGGGGATCTTGCCAAGTTGCAAGTCATCCCGGATCGAGTGCTGGAGGCATTCGTAAGGAAGGATTCATTCCTTAGCAGTTTGCCAACAAAAAAAAACTATCAATGGAAATGTTTGCTTGCTACATATTCTAGAGCACTGTTTGGCTTTGTTTGATCAATGAATTAAAAGATAAATGGATATCTATACTTCAGGTTGAAGGTCTGAAGGGAGAGGTAGCTTCAGTTACCCCCGACTGCCTACCTAACCCTAACCAAGGGGATTGTTGACCGCATCGGGAAGGTGGATCAAACCCACCGCGAGAGGTCTCTCCGTTGAGCCCTACTTGGAGCAGAAGGACGCTTGGGTGCTAGAGGGGGCTCTGGCCATAAATCCCTTGCCTTCTAGGCCCTGCACAAGAAGCTAACGTGACTTGGGATTGGATCTCGAGGCCCACATACTATTCTACAGGCAGAAACTTGGATTAGTGATCCCTGTGGATTGCTGGATAGCCTTCGGGTGGATTGTGGATAAGCCTACGAGCTGGACTCTTTGTATTTCTAAGATAAATATGATAACCTGTTAATAAGGAACTTGTGTGATATTGTTTTTCTATGTCAAGTGATAAGATTACGTGAAGAAACCAGTACCTAACAGGTTAATTAAAGAAGCTGGTTGTTACATGTCCAACTAATATGTTAGGTAATTAAATAACTAAAATAACCCGAGGAAAGTGCAGAGGATGGGCCATAGGTCCATCTTACGGATGGGTGGTCTCGGTTGGCCGAGAACTTTTCTCAAATCATGATGGACAGTAGGAAGATCGTCAAAGAACAGGAACAACAAAAGCGTTGACCTAGAGTTATGATTGAACGTGATTTACGTTGTTTTAGGGGAACGGAATGGGACTATGCCTCATGGCAGAGAGGTTGAGCTTTGCATCCCTCTCGTTTCCCATTCTCCTTGAACCAAGTGCAGCGTGAATCCACTTCGAACCTGGCGTTTCTGCGTAAAATAGTTCACTTGGGTCTGACGCTAGTTGCCGTTAGGAAATGACCAATAAGGAAAACCCTAATTCCGATCGATCCTAAGTTGGAATGGCCAGAATACTTCCGCTACGTGGTAGACGCGGAAAGCCCTAGATCGCAAACCCCGTAACATTCCATGGGAGTGTCAGGCGGAGCTTTCTAGATACCCTTTCCCATGGACTGCTAAGACGTGTCCTGAAGATACAAGAGGACACGTTACAGTTGGTATCAGAGCCAACCAACAACTGAATTGTTTTTATGAAATCTTAATAAGATGAAGTAAAGCAAATGTTGCTGTTCCAAACATTTTCTTACTTTCAATGATGTCTTGCAGAATTACGAAGCGTGGAACAAGTTCTTAGTATTTCGAATCATGTTTATGACTGCAATGCATTCTCCGCATTATCGACAAAGGGTTGAGATGATGAACATCCTAGAGCAAATTTATAATCCATCACCTTTGTACATGGAATGAAGATGGACGGGTGCTTCAGGAATCTACTATATAGCTGCCCACCGGTTTGCTTACCTACAAACCAACCTAAAGAGGATCAAGTGTTTGGAAGACCTGAAAGTCGTGAAGCTGTTCATTTTTGTGGAAGCTCACGTAAACTCAACTTTACATATCCGAGGTCGGAGGGTTGAGATGAACTTATATGTATATGAGGAAGTAACCGGCGTGATCCACGCTGACATGATTAAAGTATTGGGGCGCCATGAAAAGAATGGGTTCCAAAGAAAAGGATACCCTGAACTTCCAATGACTTACTGATTCCTAAAGATCCATGACTCGAAACCATACTATTATACAGTTCCTATAGATAAATATAATACAACGTTGTTCTCTCCAAACTAAATGTAACAATTGGCTTATCATCGCAAGAAATGTTCTATTCCGAAAGGGCTATGCTCATATAAATACAAATAAGAATTCTTTTTATCAATGTCTTGTTGTGCATGAGAATTGATAAAAAGTTCAGTAGCTACATTGCTTACGTGATAGCAAAATTGAAGATGTAATATAAATCAATAACAATTATCGTATAATAACGTTAAGAAACCTTTATCCATGCACAACCCCAGGTACAGGTTCCTAGTTCGCCTCCTACATCAAGTACTGCTGTAATCTAGGAGAAGAAGTTTCTTCTCAAGCAGATCAAGCCACCCGAGTTTGACGGGAGAGGCAGGTCCATCCAAGCCAATGCTGAAATTTGGATTAAATCCATGGAGGATTACTTCCAAGCAGCCGGTACTGCACCCGCTAATCAAGCTATGCTCGCCAAGCTAAAGCTCATCGGCGAAGCCAAGCTTTGGTGGAAGCAATGGTGCAGGGATCAAGGGATCGCGGAGGGATCAGTTACCTGGGAGAAGCTGAAGAAAGCCATGCAGGGAAGATACTTACCACCTGCATATCGCACCCAGAAAATGAATGAGTTCTACGAGCTAAAACAGCTAGGACTTACTCTTGATGCATACTATTCCAAATTTGTCTCACTTCTTAAGTATGCGCCGCAGATGGACATGACACAACAGGTCTCCAAATTTTGTGCGGGTTTAAATCCACCAGTAAATACCCGTCTCAAATCTATGCATCCATCAGATTTCCAGGACACACTCATTTGAGCTGTGCCTATAATTCAGGAGGTGCAGTCTAGACCAAGGGGTAACAAAGCTTGGTCTTATAATGACCCAAACAGAGGAGCATTCAGATCTTAGATGAAGAGAGTTCAAGGTCATAATCAGGGACAAAGAAAGAAAGCAAGGACTAATAATGTCAACAACTTTGTTCCTACTCAAAGCAATGGCCGAAACCTTCGATGTTTCCACTGCAACGAACCCGGTCACTTCAAGAGGCAATGTCCCAAGCTTGGTGGAGGACATCGCCAAGCACCTTTCCAAGGAACGGGCCATGGTCAAGGAGCCACTACCCGAGACAGAGGAAGAACTGCTTGGGCTGCCAATAGGAAAATGTGTGAAGAAGAGGAAGAAGAAGTTCCGACCATGAAAGCTGAGTTTGAAAGGGCAACAGTCCATGCCGCTCTACACAAGAAATGGCGCCAGTTCTTAGTGATTTAGACACCGTCGGACTATCAAGGTAAAAGTTTCAAGACATTGATTGATTGTGGCAGTACACATTCCTTTATCTCACCAGCTTGTGCAAAAAGATTAGGAATAGCCATAGTAGAAGCACCTACCTTGCTTGTGGAATTGGCAAATGGTCATGAGGTTACTTGTACCAGGCAAACTGCTAAGGTGGAATTCTTTCTGGGAGAAAAGAAGACTTTGGTCAAATTCAGAGTCATGAATTTAGGTATCCATGAGTGTCTACCCGGAATGGATTGGATTAAGCCTAATGACGCCCACATTCATTGTGGAAAGGGTCAAGTTTCCTTTCGAAACTCTGAAAGGGAATTAGTCACAACCCAAGGTGAGGCTGGAATGCCAAGAATCCAATTGGCCAAGGTATCTCGGATCATAAAAGGAGTCAGAAAAGGATTACCTGTCTACTTAATTAAGCTCAACAAGTTAGATCAGAAGCAAGAATCTAATGAAGGAACTTCTTGACTAAAGGAATACGCAGACGTATTCCCTAAAGAGTTGACAGAACTCCCGCCTCAAAGAGAAGTGGATCATGAGATTAAGTTAGTACCAGGAGCTGCGCCAATTGCAAAGAGACCTTATAGAATGTCCATACCAGAAGCAATTGAGCTGAAAGAACAACTCAAGAAACTGCTAGATCAGGGCTACATCCGGCCTAACAGTTCACCATGGGGAGCTCCATTACTATTCCAGAAAAAGAAAGATAGGACACTTCGACTATGTATTGATTACCGAGGATTGAATCAATCAACGGTCAAGATCAAGTACCCTATTCCTAGAATAGATGAGCTTCTTGATCGTCTTCAGGGTGCAAAGATCTTCTCCAAGATTGATCTTGGGTCAGGTTATTATCAGATAAGGATCAAGGAAGAAGATATCCCCAAGACGGCCTTCAATACAAGATATGGGCACTTTGAGTTCCTAGTTATGTCATTCGAACTTACGAATGCACCTGGCACCTTCAATAGGTTAATGTAGGATATCTTTAGGCCATATCTTGATGATTTTGTGCTTGTCTTCTTCGACAACACTTTAGTCTATTCTAAACATGAAGAAGATCATGAACCCCAACTTCGGATTGTCCTTGAGACAATGAGGTCACATAAGCTGTATGCTAAGATGAAGAAGTGTGCACTCTTCAAATGCCAGATTGAATATCTGGGATTCATAGTATCAACAGAAGGAATCTCAGTGGACCCAGCCAAGGTCAGAGATGTGCTGGAATGGCCAATACCAACATCTGTCAAAGAAATACGCAGCTTTCTTGGATTGACAGGATGGTATAGGGTCTTCATAAAAAACTATGCTTTGATTGCAGCACCTCTGACGAACTTATTGAAGAAGCAAACTTCCATTGCATGGTCAACTCTCAAACAAAATAGCTTTGACAGATTGAAGCAAAGTTTGGTATCAGCACCTATTCTAAAACTTCCAGACCTCAATAAAGAGTTCGAGGTAGTAACTGATGCTAGCATTCTTGCCTTGGGGTGTGTACTCATGTAGGAAAGTCATCCTGTAGCATACTCTTCAAGGAAATTGAAGAGTCATGAGAAGAATTATGCTACGCATGATCTGGATTTGCTAGCTGTCATCCATGCTCTAAAGCTTTGGAGACACTACCTATTGGGTAATAAGTTTACTCTAGTAACTGACCATAAGAGTCTCAAGTGGATCTTTACCCAGAATGAGCTCAACATGAGGCAATGGGCATTCCTTAATTTCCTAATCTTGCAAAATCCATCAACACCTAGATCTCTAGCTACTAAAGTATCTATGCTAAGCAATCCAATACCTGAGTTAGCTAGAGAGGAAGCATGCCATGATCCAGCCTATCAAAAGATGCTAAGGGAAATCTCTATCAAGGAACAGAATCAAAAGCTGCAGGCTAAGTATCATGAATTTTCTATCAATAGTAGACTTGTCTACTATAGAACAAGGCTGTGTATACCAGCAAAGCTAGTCACTTAAGCAGAAGATATTGTGGGAAGCTCATGATTCCCCTTTCTCAAGGCATCCTGGCTATGCCAAGACTCTTAATGCAGTTAGGAAGAGCTACCATTGGGAGAGGCTTAAAGGTGACGTTCTCAAATATGTCACCGAGTGTTTGTCTTGTCAACGTATCAAAGCCAAACATGTCATGATGCCAGGAAAGCTGCAACTGCTTGACATTCCCCAAATGAAATGGGAATTCATCAGTATGGATTTTATTGTAGGCCTACCCCAAGTTCAGGGAGGATACAACTCCATCATGGTTGTGGTTGACATGCTTACTAAGGTTGCACACCTTATTCCAGTAAAGACAAACTATAAAGCCTCAGACATTGCAAGATTGTTTATCAAGGAGATATTCAAGCTACATGGTTTACCCAGAAGAATCATTAGTGATCATGATTCTCTCTTTACGTCACACTTTTGGAGAGATGTCTTTGAAGCTATTGGGACTCAACTCTATTTTAGCACAGCTTACCATCCCCAAACAGATGGCCAAACAGAGCGAGTAAATAAAGTCATCGAGGACATGCTTAGGGTATACTATTGTTGGGAGCCGAAGAGGTGGATTCAATATTTGCCTTTGGTTGAATTTGCCTACAATGCTTCTTACCAACAAAGCATTCAGATGACCCCTTTTCAAGCATTGTATGGTCATGACTGCAAAAGTCCCCTAAACTTCTCAGATCCAACCTTAAGGGTTGAAGCTTCAAGGCAGATGTTGGAAGAGATGGATGACCAAATAAAGTCAATAAGACAAGACATCCAAGCGGCCAAGGATAGACAGAAGGCATACGCGGATTTGAAGCGTCAAGATAGAATCTTCAAAGAAGGAGACATGGCCTTCATTGCGTACGCCCAAAGAAGAGTTCCCTATCCTTAGGAGATTGCAAGAAGCTAAGTCCAAGGTATTGTGGACTGTATAAAATCCTCAAATGCCTAGGACCTAATGCTTATAGATTGCAACTCCCTGAGAACCTAAAGGTTCACAATGTATTCCATATCAGCCTATTGAAGAAATATGTACCTAGTTCTAACCATGTACTTGATGACCAACAAATTGTAATGCCTAGTCAACAAGTCCTTGAACTAAGGCATGACAGGATCTTAGATGTTAGGCAGAGACAATTAAGATCCAGAACCTTGAGAGAATACCTCGTCCAGTGGAAAGATTATCCCGAAGAGGATGCCACTTGGATAGATGAAGGCACTCTCAACCATCAATATCCCCAGTTTATCTCGAGATGAGGACATCTCAAATCCTCTAAGGGGGAGAGAATGTAAAATACCGAACACTACACGCATGAACCCCCTTTTTTTAAAGTAGTGGGATGATAATATTGCATTTTGAAAATTTACAAAGGTTATTGGAAATTATTTTGCTTATCTCCCCCCCAGCGACGATCGTGCTGGAGGGGGAGAGGGAATAAAATGTCTAGCAAGCTCCTTGCTGGAGCTTGCTCACCCTTAGTGCCATGCTAGTCGACACGTAGGAGAGGGAGGATCCCCCTCCCCTCCCCTATTTAAGTAAGGGGGGCTGTTGCCGTGAAGGGACGAAAGGAGGGAGTGAGGGCCGCCACAACGTCGTGCTGTGCAGTCAACGTGAGAGAGAGAAAGGGCTTGAGTGAGGGAGAAGTCAAGGGAATTGTTGCGCGTGCTGGCAAGGAGCTGCCAAGTTTGGCCACCCCCTGGACATCACCGCCGTCGGATGGCTCCAAAATCCCCCCCCCCACGTAAGCTTCTGAAAGCTTAGAAGCTTCCAAAGGGGGGGCCTTCTTAGCCCCCTTTCCTTTGGGTTTATTGCCCCTCCCCCCTCGTGTTTTAACCCCCTTAAGCCCCCCTTTCCCTTGGGCTTTGAAACCTTTCCCCCCCATGTTTTAAGCTCTATAGGCCCCCTTTCCCCCCAAGAAGAGTTGGGCTTAGAGGTCTTATCCCCCCCCCCCCCCCCTCGTGCTTTTAATCTCTCTTAAGCCCCTTTTCTTGGGCTTTGAAGGTACCCCCCTAAAATTCCCCCTTAGGTTTTACAAGCCCCCTTTTCTTCCCCCCCATAAAAGGGTTTTGACCTTTAAGGTCTTATCTCCTCGGTTTTTTTTTAAATCCTCCTTTGGGCTTGAAACCCCCCTATCAAAAAAACCTCCTTAAGCCCTTCCTTTGTGCTCTTGAAACCCCATGCAAAATACCCTTGGAGCTTTGTTCTTTTTTCCCCACTCGTAAAAGAAAAGAGAGTGTTGAGGGTCTTTTAACACCTCCCTTTCCCACTCAAAAACCCTCGTAAGGGATTCCACACTTTATTTATTCCCCGTTTGTGCGAGTTTTTACAAGGCCATTAAGCCCCTCCTATGGCTTTAATGGGTCTTATCCGCAAAAGATTGTGAAACATCCCCCTTTTCGAAATCCCTACTTCAAGGAGGAAGCCTTCTAAAACTGCTTCGGACAGACGGTGCAAGTTATTGCAAAAGAGAGCCACGGTGGAATATCAAAAAGGAGTTGTAAAGCTGCTTCCACAGCAGAAATGCCTCCTAAGAAAGTCCAAGGCACAACCGCGGGAGGGTCGTCTCCCAGTATCCACGTGGATATCTCACCCCAAGCCCAGGTTTTCCTTCCTAATTTTTATTTGATATTGTTGTAATTCAATCATGCAAGGTTAATTGTTAGAAATAGGATATATTTTGTCCTAGATGTTCGCAACGGAGGAACTTAGTCATCAATACTTTTAAATGAAACATGCAAATTAAAGAAAGCATAAATGCATTTCTAGCAAATAGCTTTATGCATTGAAATGAATTATAAACTAGATTATTGTCCATTAAAATAGTATACTTCGTTTAAGCCTAGATGTATAAACTGCATATCACACTATTAACCCATATCCTCTTTGCAATGAATCATCATGGAAAGTGCAAAGCATGAAATGATTCTTACAATGCATAAATGTAGGAAATTATCGTTTGTCAACTGCATAAATTATCAAGGAAAAGGCTGCTTGTTTAGCATGAATTTTGTTCGCAAATTTATAGGAAGATTAGTTGGGATTAACCTAACCTATGCCTGGCCTTAATCGATAAGTTAAGGTTGAAAAAATAAATTTTTACATAGACAACGAGTCATGTGAAAATGATCACGTAATTATTTTCTAGAGTTAACCAAATTGGCATAAACCTAAAACACCTAAACCGCAGAGTACTCGTTTAGAAAGAGTTGAATTCCAAGAAATTCACTAGGAAATTAACACGTGACGTAATTGTTACGTATCGCTAAAACTGAAACTCCTATACCTTAAATACTTGCCCACACTCATGTTGAGATATCGAGCTCCACTCGTGATATGCCAGGGTGACCGTTGTGCATTTATGTCACCGACTTGTTAGCTGTAGATGCGGTTGGTACACCGCCCATGAATAATAGCTACATGACAGCCATCCTTATCTACTCTAGTTCATGGCTCAGTTAGTATGCCACCTTAGTTAGTTGAGTTTGGTTTGAGACCCATATATAGGGCTCTTCTATTTCTATGTACTAGAGTTCTTTAAGAAGAGGAAAACCGTTTTCAGCCTCCACCTGTGTGTGTATTCCCCCATTGTGCAAGCAAGAAAGCTACAAGTGAGACTCCTTCCTTCTCTCCCACAATCTTGACATGGTATCAGAGCCTTGTTCGTGGTAAGGAGCTCAAGAAAGCAAACCAAGTTCGCAGTGTTCTGGTAAGAGGACCAGTGTTGCTTTCATTTTTTTGTTTTGGGAGCAAGTCTCTGCAGGTAGCACAGCCAGAAAGTGCAAGAGTGTATTGTTTGAGATTGAGACGCCCTTCGCGGTGTAGCAAGAGTGCAGTATATGCTGCGGGAAATGGCTTTAGCCCTTGGTTGCTCTGTTTTTTTGATTTGGGGCCATTTCGGGGCCTATTTTGGAGGTGGAAGTTTTCTGCACGCACTCAAGAAAAGGCCCTGTTTTATGCTGTGCGACCACTGTTCTACAGGTCGGTGAAAAGTTACTATAGAAATTGCATCATATGCCTGTGCGCAGAGACATTGGGAGTTACAAAATCATCCTTGTTGCCTGTTGATGCAAAATCGTCAGTAGGAAGTGATTGTGCGGTCAAATACCACTTTCGTCAGTTTTGTAGATTTGTCCTTGTGAGGCTGAAGCTGTGTTTTTTGCAGTGATAGAATTCTTTGCAATGTTCTGTAATGGCATCTGATTTTCTTTCACTGATTGTCACTGAGAATCTTGACAAGAACAACTTCCAAGCATAGAAGTTTAGAATGACGAATTTCCTTATGGGAAAAGGATATTGGGAATTCGTTGCAGGAAATGAAGAAGAACCAATTCTTCCTGATGTTCCCAATCAACAGCAAATGCAGGCAATTAAAGCATGGCATGAGAGAGCTAGGAAAGTTATGTACTGGCTGTCTATCAGCATTTCAGACTCTATGATTATGCATATTCAGGATGCAAGTACGCCAAAGGAGGCATGGGATACTCTGTCAAAAATGTATAGTACAAATACGCAAGCCAGGAAAATGCAGCTCAAGCAAGAGTTGCACAATGTGTAAAGAGAAAGTATGAGCATCAATGACTACCACATGAAGGTGAAGAAGATTGTAGATGCACTTGCTTCCATTGGGTTGCCAGTGGAAGATGATGATTTAGTTTCTGTGACCTTGAATGGTCTAGGAAAGGATTATGCACAGTTCCGAACATCGATTTCCGTCCGGAAGATTTCCTGATTTTGAGGAGTTGATTGCTCTTCTAATTTCTGAGGAGCAGAGAAATGGTGGTGCATCTTCTTCAGGAGGAACTTCAAAAGAAGCTGTCTTCTACTCAAATGCTGGAAGAGGTAGAGGCAAAGGTAGAGGAGGCCAATCTGGAGGCCGTGGTAGAAATCAGAATATGCAGCAAACTCAAGAAAACCAGTCCTTTGGAGGAGGACGTGGTAACTCTAGAGGCAGGGGGAGCCAAAGAGGTCGTGGTGGATGGCAAAGAGGCCAAAATGCAAATAGCAATGTTGAATGCTACTACTGTGGTAAAATGGGTCATATGGCTAAAGACTGCTATAAAAAGCAGAATGACATCATGAATGGAAAATTGCAACAAGAGAATTATGTATCTTCTAGTAGACAGGGTGATGACAGAAATGAGCATTTGTTTATGGTGCAGCACATGACCAATTCTATGACAAGTGCAGAAGAAAGCAACGATGTGTGGTATGTTGACTCATGTGCATCAAACCACATGACAGGCCATGCAGATGGATGCAGGATGCAAGGAAAATGGAAAAACCAGGATTTGTGGAGACTGGTGATGAAACTACACATCCTATTGTGTAGATTGGAAAAATTCCTTTGTCTATGCAGGATGGGAAAAAGAAATACCTGTCGGATGTATTTCATGTCCCGAATATCACCAATAATCTGGTTTCTGTTGGTCAAATGGTTGAGCAGGGCTTGCATGTCAGATTTAATTCTCATGGATGCTTTGTTGAGGATATGAAAAATAAAGGTCGCTTGATAGCAAAAGGAAAGAAGAAGGGAAGAATGTTTACGTTGGATGCAGACATGCCTGAATTGATTGCAGCAATGTTTGCACATGGGACCGGTGTAGTTGCAGATATTGATATCAGGCATAAACGCATTGGTCATGTTAATGTACATCGACTTAAATCAATGCAAGCCCAAAATATTGTTGCAAGATTGCCTAAATTCAAGGTTGCAGAAATGCATAAGGTATGTGAAGCCTGTCAGTTTGGAAAACAGGCAAGGAAACCATTTCCTAGACATGTTCAAGAGAGTAAGAAGCCATTGGAATTAATCCACTCTGATGTGTGGACTACTAAAGCTGCATATCTTGGAGGCTGTCATTATTTGGTCACTTTTATTGATGACTATAGCAAAAAAAGTTGGGTGTATTTTATGAAAAAGAAAAGTGAAGTTTTTGGGCATTTCAAAACTCTTAAAGCTATGGTTGAAAAAGAAACAAGCCTGCAAATAAAATGCCTAAGGTCAGATGGAGGGGGAAAGTACCTGTCAAATGAGTTTGCAAGGTTCCTGCAGGAGCATGGCATAAAGTAGCAATATTCATGCAGTGATACCCCACAACAAAATGGAATTGCAGAAAGGAAAAACAGGCATATTGGAGAGGTATCTCGTGTCATGCTAAACGAAAAAGACTTGCCAGATTTTTACTAGGCTGAAGTAGTTGCTACAGCAGTCTACATAATGAACAGAACTCCCACTACAGCAATACATGGGATGACTCCAGAGGAGAGGTATACTGGTAGGAAACCAGATATTTCTCATTTGAAGATTTTTGGTTGCATTGCATATATTCATGTGCCAGATGAGTTGAGATCCAAGTTGGATCCAAAAGCTGAGAAGTGTATCTTTATTGGTTACTCTCTACAGCAGAAAGGGTATAGATGCTATAACCCTTCTACTCGTAAGTTTACAGTAAGTAGAGATGTTGTTTTTTATGAGATGAGTAGCTAGTATAAACCAGTAAATGTGATTGATAATGTAGATGCACAAAATGGTAATGCTGCACAGAATTCACAGCAGCAGTCACAAGATATTAGTGGACCTAGAGTGTCCTCTAGCAGTGGTTCATATTCTTCGCCATGGACAAGCAGATTGAGATCAGGAGAATCTTCTCAAAGCAATGCAGATAGTGGTATGCAGGTATCACGAAAAGGAAAAGAGAAGGTAGATCAGCCCATGTTTGATGTGAATGCAGGTCACTCTTATGTGGATGGTGAATCCAGTGGCTCAGAACAGAGCATTGATGATGAGTTGGGTATTCCTTCTATTGTTACACCTGGAGTAAGGAAGACCAGGGATGTTTTGAGAGCACCTGGGAGTGAACCTACTTTGTGCAGGTTTACCAGAGCTAGGTATCCTATGGATAGGCTGAAATATGATGGATTTACAGCCATTCACTATGCCTATATGGTCAAAGTGATATAGGAACCAGAACCCACTTCTTTTGAGCAAGCCATGGGAAAAGAAAAATGGGAGAAAGCCATGAATGAAGAAATGGATTCCTTGGAAGCAAATGCTACATGGGAATTGGTACCTTTGCCTAAAGATAAGAATGCAATTGGTTGTAAGTGGGTTTATAAGGTGAAACACAATGCAGATGGTTCTGTGAATAGATATAAGGCAAGATTAGTAGTCAAGGGGTATGCACAAATATATGGATTGATTATGAAGAAACATTCAGTCCGGTTGCAAGGATGGGAACCGTAAGAGCAGTCATTGCTATGGCTGCATCAAAGGGATGGTCTTTACATCAGATGGATGTAAAGAATGCTTTCTTGCATGGTGATTTGCAAGAAGAGGTCTATATGGAGCAGCCACCAGGTTATGTGCATATTGTTCATCCTGAGTTTGTTTGCAGGTTGAAGAAAGCCTTGTATGGCTTGAAGCAAGCACCTAGAGCATGGTCTGACAAGATAGGACAGTATCTTGCCACTATTGGCTTTCAGATTTCCAAGGCAGATTTCTCACTTTATGTGAGAAAAACAGAGAAAGATATTATGCGGCTTGTCATGTATGTTGATGATTTGATTATCACAAGTGATAGTGATGAAGATATCCTTCATGTGAAAATGCTATTGAAGCAGAAGTTTGAGATGAAGGATTTGGGAGAGCTGCGTTATTTCTTGGGCATTGAGGTGATTAGATCACCAAGTGGGATACGGCTCTTACAGAGGCAGTATGGATTGGACATGCTATCCAAATATGGGATGACAGGCTGTAAGCCTATTTCAGTTCCTTTGGAGCAGAATGTGAAGCTAAGCGCAGATGCAGGTGAGCTTCTGGAAGACCCTACTATGTACAGACGCATAGTAGGAAGCTTGATTTATATGACTATTACCAGGCCAGATTTGAGCTATGCTGTTGGATTGGTAAGTCAGTTTATGCAGGCTCCAAGGAAACAGCATTTGGATGCGGCTAGATGCATAATCAGGTATGTGAAGTCCACATTGCAGTATGGACTACTTTATGAGACTGGGGTTCAGATACAGTTGCATGATACACTGATGCTGATTGGGCTAGTAGTATTTCTGATAGACGATCTACCAATGGATATGTGTTCTCTTTTGGGAGTGCTGCAGTCACTTGGAGCAGCAAGAAATAGCCTACAGTTGCCTTGTCGAGCACAGAGGCTGAGTAAAGGGGCGCAGCAATGGCTGCATGTGAGGTAGCTTGGTTGCATAAGCTGCTTTATGATATGCATCAGCCTACAGATGGGCCAGTTGTCATTCATTGTGACAACATGAGTAGTATACACTTGGCAAATTACCCAGTCTATCATGCTAGAACAAAGCACATTGAGGTGCATTATCACTATGTGCGGGAGAGGGTTTTACTAGATCTTATTGATCTAGTTTATGTCAGCACAGAGGATCAGGTAGCTGACATATTTACGAAGGCATTGGGCGCAGAGAAGCTACGTAAGTTCAGAGACCTGCTTGGTGTGCAGGAATTGGGATTGAGCTCAATGTTGAGATATCGAGCTCCACTCGTGATACGCCAGGGTAACCGTTGTGTATTTATGTCACCGACTTGTCAGTTGCAGACGCGGTTGGTACACCGCCCATGAATAATAGCTACATGATAGCTATCCTTATCTACTCTAGTTCGTGGCTCAGTTAGTATGCCACTTTAGTTAGTTGAGTTTGGTTTGAGACCCATATATAGGGTTCTTCTATTTCTTTGTATGAGAGTTCTTTTGGCTTACACAACTAAGAAGAGGAAAACTGTTTTCAGCCTCCACCCTTGTGTGTATTCCCCCATTGTGCAAGCAAGAAAGCTACAAGTGAGACTCCTTCCTTCTCTCCCACAATCTTGACATGGTATCAGAGCCTTGTTCGTGGTAAGGAGCTCAAGAGGAGCAGTGTTGCTTTCATTTTCTGTTTTGGGAGCAGATCTCTGCAGGTAGCACAGCCGGAAAGTGCAGGAGTGCATTGTCTCAAGTTGAGAAGCCCTTCGCGGTGAAGCAAGAGGGTAGTATATGCTGCGGGTGAGGGCTTTAGCCCCGGCGACCTTGTTTTTTTGATTTGAGGCCATTTCGGGGCCTGTTTTGGAGGCGGAAGTTTTCTGCACGCACTCAGGAAAAGGCCCAGTTTTATGCTGTGCAGCCACTGTTCTACAGGTCGGTGAATAGTTACTGTAAAAATTGCATTGTATGCTTGTGCGCAGAGACATTGGGAGTTACAGAATCATCCATGTTGCCTGTTGATGCAAAATCGTCACTAGGAAGTGACTGTGTGGTCAAATACCACTTTCGCCAGTTTTGCAGATTTTCCCTTGTGAGGGTGAAGCTGTGTTTTTTGCAGTGAGAATTTTTTGCAGTATTCTGTAATGGCGTCTGATTCTCTTTCACAGATTGTAACTGAAAAGCTCGACAAGAACAACTTCCAAGCATGGAAGTTTAGAATGACGAATTTCCTTATGGGAAAAGGATATTGGGAATTTGTTGCAGGAAATGAAGAAGAACCAGTTCTTCCTGATGTTCCCAATCAACAACAAATGCAGGCATTCAAAGCATGGCATGAGAGAGCCAGGAAAGTTATGTACTGGCTGTCTATCAGTATTTCAGACTCTATGATTGTGCATATTCAGGATGCAAGTACGCCAAAGGAGGCATGGAATACTCTGTCAAAGATGTATAGCACAAATACTCAAGCCAGGAAAATGCAGCTCAAGCAAGAGTTGCATAATGTGCAAAGAGAAAATTTGAGCATCAATGACTACCACATGAAGGTGAAGAAGATTGCAGATGCACTTGCTTCCATTGGGTCGCCAGTGGAAGATGATGATTTAGTTTCTGTGACCTTGAATGGTCTAGGAAAGGATTATGCACAGTTTCGGACATCCATTTCAGTTCGTGAAAGATTTCCTGATTTTGAGGAGTTGATTGCTCTTCTAATTTCTGAGGAGCAGAGAAATGGTGGTGCATCTTCTTCAGGAGGAACTTCAAAAGAAACTGTCTTCTACTCAAATGCTGGAAGAGGTAGAGGCAGAGGTAGAGGAGGCCGATTTGGAGGCCATGATAGAAATCAGAATATGCAGCAAACTCAAGAAAACCAGTCCTATGGAGGAGGACGTGGTAACTCTAGAGGCAGGGGGAGCCAAAGAGGTCGTGGTGGATGGCAAAGAGGTCAAAATGCAAACAGTAATGTTGAATGCTACTACTGTGGTAAAATGGGTCATATGGCTAAAGACTACTATAAAAAGCAGAATGACATTATGAATGGAAAACTGCAACAAGGGAATTATGCATCTTCTAGTAGACAGGGTAATGACAGAAATGAGCATTTGTTCATGGTGCAGCACATGAACAATTCTGTGACAAGTGCAGAAGAAAGCAATGATGTATGGTATGTTGACTCAGGTGCATCAAACCACATGACAGGTCATGCAGAATGGATGGAGGATGCAAGGAAAATGGAAAAACCAGGATTTGTGGAGACTGGTGATGATACTGCACATCCTATTGTGCAGATTGGAAAAATTCCCTTGTCTATGCAGGATGGGAAAAAGAAATACCTGTCCGATGTATTTCATGTCCCGAATATCACCAAGAATCTGGTTTCTGTTGGTCAAATGGTTGAACAGGGCTTGCAGGTCAGATTTAATCCTCATGGATGCTTTGTTGAGGATATGAAAAATAAAGGTCGCTTGATAGCAAAAGGAAAGAAGAAGGGAAGAATGTTTACGTTGGATGCAGACATGTCTGAATTGAGTGCAGCAATGTTTGCACATGGGACCGGTGTAGTTGCAGATATTGATATTTGGCATAAACGCATTGGTCATGTTAATGTACAGCGACTTAAATCAATGCAGGCCCAAAATATTGTTGCAGGATTGCCAAAATTCAAGGTTGCAGAAATGCATAAGGTATGTGAAGCCTGTCAGTTTGGAAAACAGGCAAGGAAACCATTTCCTAAACATGTTCAAGAGAGTGAGAAGCCATTGGAATTAATCCACTCTGATGTGTGGACTACTAAAGCTGCATCTCTTGGAGGCTGCCATTATTTTGTCACTTTTATTGATGACTATAGCAGAAAAGTTGGGGTGTATTTTATGAAAAAGAAAAGTGAAGTTTTGGGCATTTCAAAACCCTTAAAGCTATGGCTGAAAAAGAAACAGGTCTGTAAATAAAATGCCTCAGGTCAGATGGAGGGGGAGAGTACCTCTCAAATGAGTTTGCAAAGTTCTTGCAGGAGCATGGCATAAAGCAGCAATATTCATGCAATTATACCCCACAACAAAATGGGATTGCAGAAAGGAAAAACAGGCATATTGGAGAGGTATCTCGTGCCATGCTCAATGAAAAAGACTTGCCAGATTTTTATTGGGCTGAAGCAGTTGCTACAGCAGTCTACATAATGAACACGACTCCCACTGCAGCAATACATGGAATGACTCCAGAGGAGAGGTATACTGGTAGGAAACCAGATATTTCTCATTTGAAAATTTTTGGTTGCATTGCCTATGTACATGTTGCAGATGAGCTGAGATCCAAGTTGGATCCAAAAGCTGAGAAGTGCATCTTTATTGGTTACTCTCTGCAGCAAAAAGGATGTAGATGCTATAACCCTTCTACTCGTAAGTTTACAGTGAGCAGAGATGTTGTTTTTGATGAGATGAGTAGCTGGTATAAACCAGTAAATGTGATTGATGATGTAGATGCACAAAATGGTAATGCTGCACAGAATTCACAGCAGCAGTCACAAAATATTAGTGGACCTGGAGCGTCCTCTAGCAGTGGTTCACATTCTTCGCCATGGACAGGCAGATTGAGATCAGGAGAATCTTCTCAAAGCAATGCAGATAGTGGTATGCAGGTATCACAAAAAGGAAAAGAGAAGGTTGATCAGCCCATGTTTGATGTGAATGCAGGTCACTCTTATGTGGATGGTGAATCCAGTGGCTCAGAACAGAGCATTGATGATGAGTTGGGTATTCCTTCTATTGTTACACCTAGAGTAAGGGAGACCAGGGATGTTTTGAGAGCACCTGGGAGTGAACCTACTTTGTGCAGGTCTACGAGAGCTAGGTATCCTGTGGATAGGCTGAAATATGATGGATTTACAGCCATTCACTACGCATATATGGTCAAAGTAATACAGGAACCAGAACCCACATCTTTTGAGCAAGCCATGGGAAAAGAAAAATGGGAGAAAGCCATGGATGAAGAAATGGATGCCTTGGAAGAAAATGCTACATGGGAGTTAGTACCTTTGCCTAAAGGTAAGAATGCAATTGGCTGTAAGTGGGTTTATAAGGTGAAGCACAATGCAGATGGTTTTGTGAACAGATACAAGGCAAGATTAGTAGTCAAGGGGTATGCACAAACATATGGCATTGACTATGAAGAAACATTCAGTCCAGTTGCAAGGATGGCAACTGTAAGAGTAGTCATTGCTATGGCTGCATCAAAGGGATGGTCTTTACATCAGATGGATGTAAAGAATGCGTTCTTGCATGGTGATTTGCAAGAAGAGGTCTATATGGAGCAGCCACCAGGTTATGTGCATGCTATTCATCCTGAGTTTGTTTGCAGGTTGAAGAAAGCCTTGTATGGCTTGAAGCAAGCACCTAGAGCATGGTCTGACAAGATAGGACAGTATCTTGTCACTATTGGCTTTCAGATTTCCAAGGCAGATTTCTCACTTTATGTGAGAAAAACAGAGAAAGGTATTATGCTACTTGTCATTTATGTTGATGATTTGATTATGACCGGTGACAGTGATGAAGATATCCTTCATGTGAAAATGCTATTGAAGCAGAAGTTTGAGATGAAGGATTTGGGAGAGCTGCATTATTTCTTGGGCATTGAGGTGATTAGATCACCAAGTGGGATACAGCTCTTGCAGAGGCAGTATGGATTGGACATGCTGTTCAAATATGGGATGACAGGCTATAAGCCTATTTCAGTTCCTTTGGAGCAAAATGTGAAGCTGAGCGCAGATGCAGGTGAGCTTCTGGAAGACCCTACTATATACAGACGCATAGTAGGAAGCTTGATTTATATGACTATTACCAGGCCAGATTTGAGCTATGCTGTTGGATTGGTAAGTCAGTTTATGCAAGCTCCAAGGAAATCGCATTTGGATGCGGCTAGACGCATACTCAGGTATGTGAAGTCCACATTGCAGTATGGACTATTTTATGAGACTGGGGTTCAGATATAGTTGCATAGATACACTGATGCTGATTGGGCTGGTAGTATTTCTGATAGACGATCTACCAGTGGGTATGTGTTCTCTTTTGGGAGTGCTACAGTCACTTGGAGCAGCAAGAAACAGCCTACAGTTGCCTTGTCGAGCACAGAGGCCGAGTACAGGGGTGCAGCAATGGCTGCATGTGAGGTAGCTTGGTTGCATAAGCTACTTTATGATATGCATCAGTCTACAGATGGACCAGTTGTCATTTATTGTGACAACATGAGCAGTATACACTTGGAAAATAACCCAGTCTATCATGCTAGAACAAAGCACATTGAGGTGCATTATCACTATGTGCGAGAGAGGGTTTTACTAGGTCTTATTGATCTAGTTTATGTCAGCACAGAGGATCAGGTAGCTGACATATTCACGAAGGCATTGGGCGCAGAGAAGCTGCGCAAGTTCAGAGACCTGCTTGGTGTGCAGGAATTGGGATTGAGCTCGAGGGGGAGTGTTGAGATATCGAGCTCCACTCGTGATACGCCAGGGTGACCGTTGTGTATTTATGTCACCGACTTGTCAGTTGCAGACGCGGTTGGTACACCGCCCATGAATAATAGCTACATGATAGCTATCCTTATCTACTCTAGTTCGTGGCTCAGTTAGTATGCCACCTTAGTTAGTTGAGTTTGGTTTGAGACCCATATATAGGGTTCTTCTATTTCTTTGTATGAGAGTTCTTTTGGCTTACACAACTAAGAAGAGGAAAACTGTTTTCAGCCTCCACCCTTGTGTGTATTCCCCCATTGTGCAAGCAAGAAAGCTACAAGTGAGACTCCTTCCTTCTCTCCCACAATCTTGACACTCAAGGGGGAGTGTTGAGATATCGAGCTCCACTCGTGATATGCTAGGGTGACCATTGTGCATTTATGTCACCGACTTGTTAGCTGTAGATGCAGTTGGTACACCACCCATGAATAATAGCTACATGACAACCATCCTTATCTACTCTAGTTCGTGGCTCAGTTAGTATGCCACCTTAGTTAGTTGAGTTTGGTTTGAGACCCATATATAGGGTTCTTCTATTTCTATGTACTAGAGTTCTTTTTGGCTTACACAACTAAGAAGAGGAAAACTGTTTTTAGCCTCCACCTGTGTGTGTATTCCCCCATTGTGCAAGCAAGAAAGCTACAAGTGAGACTCCTTTCTTCTCTCCCACAATCTTGACAACTCACTAAATGTAGGGGACAGTGAAATGAAATTGGAAAGTGAGCTAGGGTTTGTCCCTAAGAATCTTACAAGATGAAACTTGGAAACCCTAGGTCTAACGACGTCATCCTAGTAACCTGAAACAGACTGTTTCGTGACTCCATTGTCTCATAGTTCGATGCGACACTTGCGCAACAAGTGCGGAGTCATATGATCTTATGATTGGATCACAAGGGAATGGCCAAGTTCTCGCAATGAGGTTGGCATGTCCTTACGCAAGTTATCTTGCAAGAGGATGAATAATGATCCTAATTTAGTAGTCTTTCTTGAGTAAAGAAGATTGATTGGAAACTAAAGACCAGCCGATAAACTGAAGTAACCAATGAACTTAAGGTTTGACCAAGTTAGGTTAATAGGGTATGCCCTAACCCAGGATATAGGGGATCTTGCCAAGTTGCAAGTCATCCCAGATCGAGTGTTGGATGTATTCGAAAGGAAGGATTCATTCCTTAGCAGTTTTCCAACAAAAAAAAACGATCAATGGAAATGTTTGTGCTTGCTACAGATTCTAGAGCACCGTTTGGCTTTGTTTGATCAATGAATTAAAAGATAAATGGATATCTATACTTCAGGTTAAAGGCCTGAAGGGAGAGGCAGCTTCAGTTACCCCCGATTGCCTGCCTAACCCTAACCAAGGGGGTTGTTGACCGCACCGGGAAAGTGGACCGAACCCGCCGTGAGAGGTCTCTCCATTGAGCACTACTTGGAGCAGGAGGATGCTTGGGTGCTAGAGGGGGCTCTGGTCGTAAATCCCTTGCCTTCCGAGCCCTGCACAAGAGGCTAACGTGACTTAGGATTGGATCTCGAGGCCCACATACTAGTCTACGGGCAGAAACTTGGATTAGTGATCCCTGTGGATTGCTGGATAGCCTTTGGGTGGATTGTGGATAAGCCTACGAGCTGGACTCTTTGTATTTCTAAGATAAATATGATAACCTGTTAATAAGGAACTTGGGTGATATTGTTTTTCTATGTCAAGTGATAAGATTACGTGAAGGAACCAGTACCTAACACGTTAATTAAAGAAGCTGGTTGTTACATGTCCAACAAATCTGTTAGGTAATTAAATAACTAAAACAACCCGAGCAAAGTGTGAAGGATGGGTCATAGGTCCGTCCTACGGATGGGTGGTCTCTGTTGGCCGGGAACTTTTCTCAAATCACGATGGAAAGTAGGAAGATCGTCAAAGAACAGGAACAACAAAAGCGTTGACCTAGAGTTATGATTGAACCTGATTTACGCTGTTTTAGGGGAACGGAATGGGACTATGCCTTATGGAAGAGAGGTTGAGCTTTGGATCCCTCTCGTTTCCCATTCTCCTTGAACAAGTGCAGCGTGAATCCACTTCGGACGTGGCGTTTCTGCGTAAAATAGTTCGCTTGGGTCCAACGCTAGTTGTCGTTAGGAAATGACCAATAAGTAAAACCCTAATTCAGGTCGATCCTAAGTGGGAACGGCCGAAATACTTCCACTACGTGGCAGACGCGGAAAGCCCTAGATCGCAAACCTCGTAACATTCCATGGGAGTGCCGGGCGGAGCTTTCTAGACACCCTTTCCGATGGACTGCTAAGACGTGTCCTGAAGATACAAGAGGACACGTTACATTCATATGCTCATGTTATCCATTTGTCTTGTGTGTTACCTTAGCTTATCTAGCTATCTTCACTTAGAGAAAATAGTTCCATAAAGTTTGTTTTGCAAAAATCAAATAAAAAAGAGATTATAAATAAAAAATAAGTCCTAATGTCCTTGTTGGCACCTGACCCACAAAAATGCAATGTTGCCTAGCATTGTAGTGGACTTATATTACTTCATAGTGCATTTCTTATTTATATGCATGGTCTATAGTATATTTATTGTATAACTTCATGCTACATTTTATTGTTTATATCCATGGTTCCTCCTTTTTTCTGGGGAGGGGGGGTTCATCAATATGTAAGGCTATCACATGATCTCAACAAAAGGGATTTTCACAATACTTTTGTTATAACCTTTACATACAAACATGTATCAATTTGGATGTCACACCTTGAATACAAAAATGATGTGTTTTATTCATTACGAACCTATCGATAAGGGATTTTTTATGAAGGTTTTGAGAATACATGTGATAGTAAGGGTTTACATATGATGAACCCCCTGAGACATTGCTTTCAAGAAATTGAAGGATATATAATTGATGTATGAAGTCAAAAGAACTTTTATTTAATATGAAGAAAATGAAAGTTGATTGTTATCTATGATATAATTGTATTGCGCTAGGAAGAAGACATGGTAGAAATGTGTTCCATGCTAAAGAAAGGCGTCAACATCACAATCATGTGGCCAAAAAATCTAGTAAGCGTACTACACCCAAAATTGTATCTCATGTTTCTATAGCTAGTATATTGGTTACACTTATTGATGTACAGGGTAAACATTATTTTTATTTATGAAGAAAATGAGAGATTGCTGTTATCTATGATACAATGTTAATGAACCCAGAAAGAAGACATTCATAGAAATGTGTATTGTATTAAAGAGGGGTGTAAACATCATGATCGGATGTCCATGTGACTAAGTAAGTGATAAAGCATGTTACATCCAAAATTTATATTATTAGTGTAATGGTTACATGTATTTCATCTTCACTTTAATTGATCAATGTTAAAAAATGCTAGAATTATAGCTTATTAAATAGGAAGCATGCCTTAAGGATATATTGTCAAGATTAATGCAAGGACAATACATCATGAACGAGAAGCATGCCTCTAGAATCAAAATATTTGCACACAAAAACACATCATATATAAAGAAGGAAAATAGTGATATAGTTTCATAGCATTACAAATCCATCTTTGCAAGTAGTCAGAAGTATTGAAAACTTATGCACTCAAAAATGCACAACTGGGTATAAGTATCGCCATTTCATCATATGTCTCTCTAAAAATTCATATTGCAAACCTATTTTTTTAAAGCATTATTGTCTCTCACGGATGAAAACTTGTGCCCTTAGCACCACTCGCCACACCCGTGGCATAGGACTTAGTGCTCTTATAACAAGATATTCATCTATGACACCCATGAGTGTTTGATCGAGGTATTGAAAAATCAAATGAACGCCTTAGTGACACCACTAGGGTACTTCCATTGACCCCAAAAGTAAAGTGGAGGCATGCTATGACTACCATTCACATCATTATTCCATATATATTGTCCACATCATCCAGCCTTACTGGACAATTTGCCAAAGCATGATATTTCCTGTTTGGTTTGATCCTACAAACTTTCCACAATTTTTTTGGGGCCTTTGTCTCCTCAATGGTGATCTCATTCTGTGTTTGTGACGAAGTGCAATGCACAACATTATGCTTACCCACTATCATTGTAGCAAACTTTGTCTTATGAATGTTCTCATCCAAGACCATCGAGAATGCACTTGCTCTGAACACTTTTTGCAAGTGACTACGCAATCCCACAGTTGTTTGGTGCATTGTAGGGGAGCCCACACCCATTTCCTCCATTGAAGCATGGGCCAAATCTACTACCCACTTGCCAAAAATAAAAAGGACATTGAGCATAAAATTTGTTTGCCCTATCTCGCACCCCCAAGCTACTACTTGACCTATTTTCTTTTAAGTATGCATAATATCTTACATTTTGCAACAATCTAGGGATATGTTTAGTCTTGATACTTCAAACAAAGCTAGCTACTTGTTGTCCAACAAAAGCCCTTATGCTAAATTCTTCCTCTTTCTTAAACTCTATCTTCCTCATTATCTCCCCCTCTCTCATCTCTTCCCACCTCGATCTCTCTCTCTCTCATCTCTTTGCTCTCTCTCTCTCTCATTGTGTCTCCTACTTTCGCACACTCTCTCTCCTCCCATGCTTCAATGTCTTCTTCACTTTCTCTACTCTCTCTCTCTAGAGACATCTCATTCCTATCTCATTTTCCCTCACTCCCTCTCACCCTATCTCATATTCCCTTTCAATCTCTTCTCTTCTCTCCTCTCTTTTTGTTCTTCTCTTCTTGTACTGCACATAGGCATGCTTTGAATCATTTGCTCGTGTTTGCTATTTATCTAAGATATTTGTTGAATCATTTAGTTGACAAAGGATGGTACGAAGGAGAGAACGCCAAGCAAGCTAGCATGGACAGATGCAGGAGCATCGGACCCGGTGGCATCGAGGCATTAAAGGCGGGCATGATCATGATCCGCCATCATGAGGGCTCACGTTAAATATCGGCCTGGAGCCACAGTCTCAGTGGTTATAATTAGCCGGCTGATCGATACGATCCTCTCTGCGCCACACAAACTGCAGAGATTAACAGGGCTTATAATCGCTTGTCGTACAATCCTCTAGTTGCAGACGACTATGGCAGCGGAACAAGTTGCGCCGGGGAGATGGACCACTGGGTTGTGCGACTGCTGTACAGATTTCAGCTCCTGTAAGACCATCAATCAATCACTGAGCTAAGATAATTACACAGGGGACCTAATTAATGCAAGAAGCCATTCGTTACATCGTGATGATAATGAATCATCGCACCGCATTGATTTTCATGATTAGTGCAAAAGAAGTACTCATAAAATCACTAGAAAGAGATCGCAAAGAAACATATCAGTGAGGGTGATTTATGTTAACGCTAGTAATCACGACAGTGCTTAGAGATCGTATTTGATCGAATTACAATTACTAATTTCATGCGCGTGGCCTTTGATTTTGTGGTGCTTGGGTATTTGATTGAATTAGGCTGCTGCGCCTGGTGCTGCCCCTGCGTCCTGGTGGGTCGCCTTGTAAACGTCTTGGATCGTGGACACACCTGTGAGTGAATTAACTGTCCTTATTGTATGATCAATCTAAGGTTCTTCATAATTCAAACAACCCCACGGCCCCCAATGTTTGTGTGTGATCTGTTTAAGTACATGATCCGATAAGCGAATCAATCAAGCACTGTTGATTATGCGTTGATTAATTGATCAGCTTGCTGTGCGGGTGGTTGCATCTTCTTCATCCTGCCCTTCTGCCAATGTCTTTACACCTGCGGCTATCGATCCAAACTGCGACATACATTCGGTCTACCAGAGGAGCCCTGCAATGACTGCTGTGTGGACTGGTGCTGCCAGTGCTGCTCTATCGCCCAAAACTACCGCGAGCTGAAGAACCGCGGCATCGACCCCTCTCTAGGTCAGTATATTCTTCTTCTTCCCATCCATATGTAGTTTGTGGGTTGCCCCCTCATGTGGCATTCATTTCTCCCATCTGGAAAGTATGTAGAGCTTCAAAACCTAAATGATACTGATCAGCTTAGAGAAAGCGAAAGCAATAGTCGAAATAGTATATACATAAGTGCAATGCAGGCATACACATATTCAATCATATGCATAAAAATAGATGCATACAATATATGTGCAAATATAAAGACACTATCACTTGTTTCAAATGCATATATCATGGCAACTACAATATATCTATCTACCTATGTTTCTGCATTATGCATACACCAAAATCTCATTTTAGGATTGTGCTTTTGCAGGCTATGAACTTGTCAAGGGAAGACTTGATGCTCCAAACACACAATTCATGGCAAAATAACCCATTGTAGGGACTATGGGAGTCTTGTTGTACTGAAGATCTTGTGATGTTTCAAACTCATATTTCACTCAACATTTCTAAGTCTTCTTTCTTAATATAGTGTTCAAACTTTGTACATAGGTTTGGATTAAATTTGCACATATCTCAATCATAGTGGACTCATCAATAATTGTTAAACTAGATCAATATGTTCATGGTGAATCTAAGCAATAATAAATACAACCATTTGCACATCACCATGTCCAAGTTATCCATTAATGAAACAACTAATGTGGCTATTATGCCTATGTCCAATGACATTAAAAACATGGGTACATAGGAGAGTACACAAGAATATTAGCTCTTTGGAGAGAGAGAGAGAGAGAGAGAGAGAGAGAGAGAGAGAGAGAGAGAGATCCATTCATGCAATTATGGGTACCATGTCTTTGCACAACTAGACTAAAAGAATGGTACATTAGGTATTGCAGGTGAGCATTGTCTTGTTAAGGATTGTGTGTGTGTGTGTGATCTTGATGAGAGAGAGAGAGAGAGAGAGAGAGAGAGAGAGAGAGAGATGGATGATTCATTCCTATGATGTATCCATGGGTTTATGGGCCATCACTAGCATTCATGCATGTACATCCCTCTTGGTCAACTTCTTTATTGATCACTTGAGTCAAATCTCACTATTCCTTTTAGTAACTTATTGGTTACATACTTGGTCTTCTTGTTTCTTACACTAAAAGGAAATGCAAACATAGGTGGGGAAATAGACACATTTTTTGAACTTAAGAAAAAATGAGTGCACATGAAGTGTTTTTTATTACAAAAGAAAATCAACATGTGAAATAGTGCTATGTATGTATAATCATCCTCAAAAAGGGGTTAAGAAACAATTGATACGAATTGTCACAACAACACAATCATGTAATGGCAAGACCCATGCATGTATAAAATGATAATGTATATATTCAGAAGTTGAATTGCAATTCCCAACAACGAGGATACAACCATTGAGAGAACACCTCACATGTTCCTATCCTCATGAGAATGAAGGAGATACCTAAGATGCATAGAGTATGCGAGTTATATATTGATATTAATTATGCAAACTCAAGCTGACTATTAATATGCACACTAATTGTGAGTGCAAATTCATAATCTCCATAATTGTAGTAACTTGTAATGCTAATTTCTATGATATGAACTACTTGTGATGAGATTGCACTTATTGATATTAATTATGCAAATTCAAGTTGACTATTAATATGCACACTAATTGTGAGTGCAAATTCATAATCTTCACCATTGTAGTAATTTGTAATGCTAATTTCTATGATATGAACTACTTGTGATGAGATTGCACTGGTGCATATCAACCTAGAAAGAAAGTGAACTAATTGGGTAGCATGATATGGGGTGCAAAGTAGAATATTGATTATTTATTGAGTTGCTTTAGTTTTGAGCAAGAAATAGTATATCAAACATTGAGTATCTTGCTAATGCAGGAGCTATAAATGGGCTCAAAACATAGATGTTAATGCTCGCTAGCATTTAATTCATATAATATTCTAACAGAATATGAGTTGTAGTGGACCTTTGAATACTAATATTAATTTAAAAAAAGGATTCAACACAAACATATAAATCATATAATATGTTCATCATTTTATTTTCACTTTTTTATAAAGGATGTACTTCTATATAAGGGTAGGAGCACGGTTAGGTGGTATTAAAATTCCACTATTTTGGTGGTGTTGAAAAGTGGTCTCAAAAGGGGTTTCTTCCTTGCCCAAAGGACTTTATAAAGGATTTAATTGGATAAAATATGGCACTATGAGTTACTCATGGCATGCAAAGATGGACACTTGGAATGATTGTTGGTTAAGGTAGTTTTAGTACCCCACAGCTCCAACTGAAATGACCTCATGCATGTGTCCACCATCTTCTATCCCTCATTCTTGCTAGATTGGAGTTGCATTCTAGATGCCCTATGTTTAAGCTCTTCCCTCCCCCCTCCCCCAACTATGTGTACTATGTCATTACCAATAACAAACATTTGTCTACATTCTGTTCATACATGCAATAGAGCTCACTTTTGAAAGCCCTCATCACCCTATGCATGCCAGTAGTAGAGTTTGCTTCTGAGCTCTTTTCTCCCATCCTATCACCTCCCCCCCATAGACATTTGTCTTGGCTCTGTTCATGCCTACAATAGAGCTCACTTTTGAAAGCCATCATCACCATGTGTGTGCTAGTAGCAAATTTTGCTACTAAGCTCTTCCCCCCTGGTCCAATGAACCTTGGTAGCTCTAGCAAGGCTACCTCTAAAGGCAAGAGGACTGAGTCCTTAATAGGTAAATCTTTGTTGGGCTATGAAACTTCAATATGTTAGCTACCTTGAATATGTTGATTCTAGTTTGTTCATAAATCATTTTTCTTGGATTTGCATGACGTTGATATTGCATTTACAAGTCTCAGATGGAGGGGGACATGACAGCCGAAACTTTGAGTATCTGCACTTGCCTCAGTTTTTCTACATATCAAAGGAGTTGCATGAGGTCTATGTGCTAAGCTTGTCCAACATGCTCCCCTGGCAAAAGTGCCAACCATTTTAGAGCAGGATTGGCTATTAGTTTTCAAGGAGGTCAGTCATTGCGACTCCAAGCTCTACCTCAATATGCTGAGACCAGACTTTGTGGATGAGTGCGACCTCCTTTATCACAAGGTCTACCAGGGCGCACTGAGTAACAACGAGCTCCCCACAAAGTTCACGAGTACTTTATGTGGGAGAAATGTCCATCAACAAAGGACAATCTAAGGGAGCATATGATCACTTGGGGAAATCTAGGGCAAATGTACCTTGGCTAATCTATACAAGCCAAGATAGTCTAGATAGAAAGTTAGAGAACTGGTTGAAGGCAAATGGTGCAACAAGCGTTGCTCCCAATGAAACATCTAATAAGATAAATGTGGAAGATGGGAAAGACCCTTTTTGCATGTCAACTCCAGTGTCCGATCCAATGTCATCTGTGTTAATGCACTCTTTGCAACCAACTGGTATCAATGCTATGTATTAAAGGGCCAAAAGTGCAAAAGAGGACACACATGAGGTTTTTAGTGTTACAAATTAGCCTATGATGAGAGAAGAGAGGATCTTCTTTGTCAAGAAGGTGCAAGTGCTGCCAACAAAGATGATCATAGAATTGGAGGCCTTGAAGATATAGATAAAGAACCTCCTACAATGCCCTTTGCTAAACACTTTGCAAGTAGAACACTTGTAGGGCTGCATCGAAGCTTGTGAGAAGGCAATAGAGTATTGCGGTGTGAATGCAAATGAAGGCTCCTTGAACAAGCAACCCATGGAAGTAGTGCAAGTGAATTTCTCTACTCCAAATATTTGTGTATGCCAAATTCATTTTCTTTGTGGTAAATGCACTTTCTAAAGGCACAAAAGTACTTTTTAAATGCCAAAATAATTTACACACTAGGCCATAAGCACTTTGGTTGGTTTACAATCAATTTTTTGGGAAGAAGAGCACTTTATGTACCTTTTAAACATGTTTTCATGGCAAATAAGCACTTTCTATTGAATGGAAGCATTTTCTCCAAGAAGGAGACAACCTATCAAACTCCTTAGAGCTTTTATATTGGGCTAGAAACACTTTGGATAAGGAAAAGCTCTTTTTACAACCCTTTCTGTGCATTAGACCATAGCACTTTGTATGGGACAAAAGAAATTTCTTAGAAGAAAAACACTTTGCATATCCTTAAAAGCACTTTCTCTAGTAGTGAAGCAATTTGACTAGTGTAGAAGTACCTGCCTTAGTGAAGAAAGTACTTTTTGAACATCACAAAGAACTTGCATTAAGCTATAAGAAAAGCCATTTTTTGGTGGTTATGAAGCACTTATATGATGGAGGCTTTTTTCTATGGATAAGTAAGTAGTTTTGCATTTTCAAAATAGCTTTCACTAACCCCATAGCACTTTCTTTTATGTCAAAGAAGTTTTTATAAAAAAGAACTTTGTTTAGAGAAAAGTTATTTTTATGGACCAAGAGCTATTTTTTCAAAGGAAATATCAATTTTCTATGATGAAGCACTTTTTTCTCCAAAAGCACTTTGTAAAACTAGAAAGCACTTTTGAGTGTGTGGAGCTCACTACAAGCCTGCAACAAGCATTTATCTGGTCACGTTTCACACTCTCCATGATGATCTGCATAGCTTAACTACAAGATTGCTTTGGTAGAAGAGAAGGATACAATCATGCACTTTGAGCTTATTGAGGAGCTTAGGAGGGGGTGGTGCACTCCATTACCCCCACACCACCCATTGCATCAATGTCACAAGAAGCAATTTATGTCAGTGGTGAATGTGTTGGTTGTGGCTTGCCCTTAGAGGCACTAGACTAGTTGGTATATACATGCTAGCTTGCTCTCATCAATACCATCCCTATTGTTTTGCATCTATGTGCTCTACAAGGACTATGTGCATGAAGCCAAGGTGTTAGCAACAACTGCTACCTGGACTTGCCAAGTTCTGGGTTGCCTTAAGGCACACACAAGTAAAGTGTAAACTTTATGGTGTACTTGCTACAAGCTAGGCATGTACATTTTTTTGAACATATTAGTGATGGTTCTATTTTTTGGCTTGCAATGGAATACTCTACCAGTTTCAAGAAAGAGAACAAAACCTGTCAAGAGCAAACCACAATTACTAGCTCTGACAAGCTTGATCAAGGCAAGCAACAAGGATTAGAGAATGAAAAGAAAACTAGGACTTCTAAAAGCTCTTTAAGTCCTAAAGGTGATGCTCCACTTGTGATAGAAGAAAACTAGCAAAAGATACATGGGAATATATCAATGTCAAGGGAGGAGACAACTTTGCAAGTGGAGATGGAACAACCAAAGAAGGCAGAGATACATGGTGGAGACCAACTTGGTGTTGATGAACTGAAGTCCTTGGAAAATGCAAATGCTAGGGAACAACCTAAATAGGGTAGTGAAAAAACCCAGGATGATACAATGAATGAAATGCTTAGTGTGGTGGCTCAGAGGTTGAAAAAAAAAAAGCATGGCATCGAGACCCCCTGAGGACAACACACCCCTAAAGAAGAAAGGAAGGAAGGTGGAGGCTACTAAGAAGAACATGTTTTACTTGTTCTTGTGCTAGCAAGGAAAAGTAAAAGTAATGTTGGGGGTAAAGGCACCTCTCCCTAGCCGCCCATGTATTACTACACTGACAGTCACCGCCACTGCACATTGTAGGTGGCGGGCGCCCATCACCATCACTTTATTCTTTATTCTTTTAGTGACAGTTTGAATAAAGGAAGGCCCGGTCACACATTGTGACTGTTGGAGTTCCCATTTCTTGTCTCTCTCTTTCTTGCTCTTGCTCTCCTGCCATAGCTCTCGAGTCCAACCTTTGATCCGTCGCACCCTTTAAACTGGTATCAGAGCTTTGCTTTTTGACTCTTGAGCTTGGTTCGTGGCATTCTCAGCATTCCATCGACTCCCTGTTCGCATTGGGTCTCCTTCCCAGCAACCATATCCGACTCCTTCGCCTTCCCGGCATTGTTGGGCACCTTCAAGGCATTACATCAGAGGTATTTGATCATTTTCTTCAGGATTTACTTCAGTTCTCAGGTCTCATAGGTTGTAAACAAGATTGGGGCAGCCACCATTGAAGCTCCCTTGCTTCATATCTCACTTGCCTTTGAACAAGACTTGTTGGAGCCTTATTTGAGGCCTTCCTTGGCTTTAACCGGGCCCCTCCAGAGCTTGGCCACCATTTTTTGCAACCCCAAGACCAGCATTTACAGTTGGCAGAATCACGCAGCCCTCCCATATGTGTCTTCAGCATTGACAGTCACAACAACAACTCTCCCCCTCCATTGGCACTTGGAAAGGCTCCATTTCGAGCATATAAACATGCTTTGATGCTTGGTTTTGATTGTTGATGTGTTGACATAGCATTTGGACTGATTTAACACTGTTTTGGGACTGTCATAACAGTCCACAGGCAGTTTATGATAGTGTTACACTGACATTTGATGCTACAGCTTGTTTGGCATTGTCATTTGATGTCTGGTTGGTCCCGTTTGATGCTCGGATGTTAGGGGAATATATGCCTATTGTTTGGCAACCATTTGGAGCTGATTTTGGTGCTGAAATTCTCAGTTTTGAACAGTAAATAACTGCTATAGACAATTGGGCTGAAGTCATTTTACTCGTGTTTACTTATGCCTATGCTTTTCGGGCTATGTTTCGGGCATACATGGTGATGTATTGACACTTGGGGCTCAACATAGAGCTTGGTTTTGATTTGGGATCATTGGTTGAGCTTGAGCTCACTTTGCAAAGCATTTGGATGCTCCGTCTTAAATATACTTATGACACGTATGTTGCTTATGTCTGACCGGTCTTGACGTGCTTAGCCTATGCCATTACTACATGCTAGTTACATTGTTTGGAGCCTATTGCTACTGGAGCTCGGTCTTGGCTTGACCTTGGATTCTCAGAGCTTACTTGAGCTATTTATTGGCTTTCCAGAGTTGTATCTTGGGATGTACTTGATGCCTTACATGCTTATGGATGCTACATATAGATGCTCTACCGCCTACATGTTCGGGATGTACTATTGATGTATTGTCTTGGACTTATGTCATTGGCACTGTGTCTTGCCTTGGCTTGAGCTCTTGAGCTCGTACATACGGATTTTGTGCCAGTGGGAGAATTCTTGAATGCTTATCAGACATTGAGCAGGTGGTACTTTTATGCATTGAGTCGTTACATGCTATTGAGCAGTTACAGACACTTGAGACTTTGGGACTTCTTACCTTTTGGGATGATACATCATATGTCTTGGTTCACTGTATGCTTATGAGCTAAGTCTCAGTTTTGGATCCGTATCTTTGTGAACTGACACCTACTTGTGTCAAGTTTTGGTAGTGGTAGGAACACTTTGCCCCGTTGCCTAGGGGGTGTGCCTACTCACTCTGGCAGATGTTTGTATGACATACTTGGGTGTTGGATTCATGCTTATTGACCTTCATATGCTTATGCTATGCCCGCATGATGCCGGCTTTGGTCTTGGCAGTATTTGATTACCTTGGGATCCGATTTTGGCATTGTTAGCTCTCTTTTACTGAAATCTGAAATTTATTATAGCAAGCATATATGTATGGACTGGCATGGATTTTTCATGCTAAAACACTTTGAAATGATATACTTTCACTAGTACTTGGTGGGCAGCAGCTTTGGTTCCACTTTCTTTTCCATTTTTCCTCGATTTTGGTGATTTTTTTGTCATTTTCTGCAGTAAACAGCAAGCAGTTTTGAACTATCTACAGTCTTCCAGCCTGCATTATGGCGAGTTCCACTACAAGATATAGGCCTTATACCGACATTAAAAGCAACGAAAATGCAAATAACAAAATCTTGCCCCCCTTGTCGCAAAAAGTATCGTTATTGGTGATGCTATAGAACAGTTGGTATCAGCGTTGCTATCAGTGTCGGTATTGCCACCGACGCCAATATGATACCGACGCCAATACCGACGCTGATAGCAATGGTTTGCGACGTAAATAACGATGCCAATAACGATGTGAGCAGTAAAATTTGTGATGCTAACAAGTGACGGTAATAGGGGGGGAAAAAAATTGTTGTGTGCTTTATTAGAGCCATACAAAATAGTTTATGCACTGTGTACAATGCGCTTGCAAACAAAAACAATGTATACTGAAATCATAACACTGATACATGAAATAAATATATGATCGCATAATAAGCGATTGGTACAATCATGACAAGATATCACTAATACATAGAAAATGTCTACATAGATCAAGCGACCCAAAAATAAAGGTGTGTGAGCTCTAGGGATCCAAGGGTGAGCTACATATCCTCACCCTCCGAAAGCTCGTCCCGCCGCAAAGGAGCATCGAACGGACTCTGCAAAAAAAGAAACAACACGTCAGTCCACCATATACAGTAATGCATTCTAATTAAACAAGGTAACTATGGACAAGAAAGATGAGTGACTTACAAGGCCACCGCGTCTATACAATTGGTCGATCAATGAAGTGAGACCGTGCCTCTCTGCATATCGAGTCTCAAGGCCAGTCGAATCACAATTTGTAATGGAGTGCTGCAAAGAAAACAAAATGCTACCTATTAGAAACATGATTGTCAGTACAAAGGATATTGCAAAAAAATAAACAAGCAAAACAAAAGAAAAACTTACAAAGTCTTCCAAATATGTCATGTGGCTACCACTCCCAAGATGATGGACCACTCCGGCCTCGAGTCATGCCCTCGCCGCCTCGCACTGCTAACTCCAATGTCCTGGAGAATCTGTAGCCTCCTCCCTCAGTCGGCGCCAGTCGTTTGCATCTAACCACTCGAGCTTTACAACCCCACTCTTGATTGCCTTGCATACGTCGGATCGTCTGTGTGACATATATACACGCATGCAATCCATCATCCAGCCCGTAGAGAATCTATCTACTGAGGCTGGAACTGGAAACTCCTCATGCAAGGATGCTACTATGTAGTCCTTGCTCTCCTCTAGTATGTTCTTCCAATGATCTAAGACGTTGTGCCGAAAAACTTGTTGGCACAACTCTCTCATGCGAGCCATCACCCTCCTCCCCTCATCATTCATGATGATGGCTCCTGACCTACCATCGACTAGATATCCATATCCCCCTGGAGTCTGCCTAAGATGGGTCCTCTCCCATCTACATCCATGCTCCTGGGCATATCTAGGAGACCCCTATGTATCCGGTGTACCGATCGGGGTAATATCTCTCGGAGTGGCACCCATAGGGGTGTCGCCTCTGTTGACGGCTGAGAAAAAGCTGGAGTAACTGGAGTAGACATCCCCAGAGGTGTGACAAATCCCTGAGGTGACGCAACTCCAGCTGAACGATGAGACAGAGACATCGTGTTCTGCCTCCACAGCATCCACCTGAG